>NC_088201.1:33929481-34240263 GCF_037126465.1 Ornithodoros turicata
AATGAAACAAAATTTTCGCAACTTAATCATTCATTTCTAATATTTAAATGTAATTACCGTGTACACATTCCCAGAATTGCGGGACACCTACTCTTAAAGTTGGCTTAGCCTGCGATCTCGCCGCCCTCCATTGAAGTTATGCATTCTGCACCTGAAGCTTCTGCACCTGGACAATATGAGCCGTGCAGTAGGCTTTTGCATTTTCTTTCTATTTTCGGATTCATATGTATTCTAATATCTGGGATTCATTTTATGAATCCCAGACTGCTGATGCATATATTCCGAGCAAGATCTAATGATTTACATGCTGTTAATTTCTTCGCTCCAAAGCGAAATTTCCTTTTTCACATCGAAAGGCATCGAGTAGCTTTAGAACACATGCGTTTAATATGGCTATCCAATTCTAGATAATGACACCCAAGTACTTATGATAATCAACATTCTTCAATAGCTTACACTGTAGACTTCAGTCTATTTTAAAAATACTCATATATTTTGCTTTTTTTTTTCCTTCTTGTTTGTAGTTTGGCAATCGATATGTTGATCAGAACTAATTATCATCTGCCATTCTAGGCACCACTGGGTTGTGTTATCAAGAGTGCTCTTGACTTTTTGTTTGGTCAGAAACCGATTTGACTGACGAGTAAAATAGACGGATTCGTACATCCAGAGGATGTTCGGTGTTGTTGGGGTGGAAACAGTCACACAGTGACATACTCTATCGACTACCCTGCACTAGATCGTAGGAACACCGTTATCACACTGTTCAATTGAATCGGCAATAGACTATCAAATGTCAACGTTACCGTGCGGAAACACGAACATTTTCTGCTTACTAGGGACATGAAACGTATCTGCATGTCTTGTACAAGCCACATGGTGACGCGTTGAGTGAAGCGGCATTCGATCGAATGGCATTCGGTAAAACGGCGTCGATGAAATGGCGTTCGACGAAACAGCGTTCGATGAAATGGCGTTCGATAAAACGACGTCGATGAAACAGCGTTCGACCACACTCTTAAAAATGAACTTCACCGCATAGCACGCTCCTAGCCAACCACCATCTCGAATGATATCGTTATCTGCCCTGATTTGTTGAAAACGGAAGTCGTACGCCTTTTTGTGTCACTTATGCAGTTCATAATTGTCACAAAAATGGCGTACGCCTCCCGTCGCCAGCAAATCAGGGGAAAGAGCGATGTCATTCGAGATGATGGTTGGAGGTAGGAGCGTGGTATGCGGTGACGTTCTGCTTTTAGAGTGTGATCATTAAATAGCGATAGCAGCAACGCTCTGAACAGTACTTACGCTGAGAATTCCCATATCGTGGCGGATGTGCAGTTGTCTGTGTTCGCTAAACTACGAAACCTGGAACAGCGTCGCATACACTCCGAAGATGCGCGGCGTGTTCCTTGGAGTATAGCGAGCCGCATTTATAAGGGCAAAATGGAAAGAAGGCTATGCAAATGCTCATCCCGGAGTTCTCGATGAGCGCGGTATGCATATCCTTCTCTGTCAGTCTGATCACTCATCTCGAACTGGCTGACGACTTAAAGCGGTCATGTACTATCGTTCCACTTACAGTTGTTGGTACGCGTATAGCAGAATACATGAGTCCAACAAAGGCATACACGAGCGAGTATGTCAAACTGGACCAGGGCTGATCCCAGGATTTTCATCTTATAGAGGGGGGGGGGGGGGGGGGGGGTCACACCCATATCTGCTGTTTTGGGGGCTGTTCTGGCATTTCTAGCAGCAGGTGTTTGGGGGGTATTAGGGGTGTGTGTGTGGGGGGGGGGGTGCTGTGAAAATCCCTGTACTGCACGTTTTGCTCATGAGGGTGTACACCATATCCGCTTTTTTTCTACGGCGCATGCTTTAACTTTTTCGCGGCACCCGACTGACGATTTAACTTGGCTGATTGCATTGGAAAGAAGGCGCCATGACAAAAAAACAATTATGTCTCGGAATTTTGCTGTGATTTTTACACTTTTGTAGGAACCTTTCAAACGTTCGAAAATGCAGTTTCGAGTAGTTTCGGGGAAATACGCACTAGTTTCGAAAATGTTTTACGAATAAACAGACAACGAGATTACATATCTTGTACCATTCTCCACTTGTGTAAATAGCATAAAACATCAGTGTATGCGTGTACGCATAACTTAAACCATTCGAATTGCGGTCCCACGTCGAGCTACCCCGCAAAAACTGGAAGCAGTAATAGAAGTAGTCCGTTCGTATTCTTAGGCGAACGCAAGGAACTCCCGTGTCGTACCTCTGGTTGAGTGCTATACGAAGTTAATCATTTTTATTAGCGTTTACTAGGTATAGAGCGTACGTTGTAGTACTTGGAAGAGAATATGTGACAACGAATTTACAACCGTGGCTTGTGAATTTCAGCGGCAAATATAATTTCACATAACAGATGTTTTCCCTTGAATCTTCGTTTCGAAAAACAGAACAAAATTTCTGTTGAGTTCCCTGCTCATAAGAGGAGATGAACAGAAGACAGGTCACGTGACTGACCAAATAAAGGGCAACGCGTGGTCGTTAGTTGAGTATTTCGCTATGTTGGTCTCATATCGGCCTTTCGTCACCGATGTTGATACCACGTGAGAAGTCTTCCATCGTATGTTGAATCCATTACTGCTTCTACCCATTTTCGCGACCGATTCTTTTTTAACGCTGATGGTCTAAAACAATTAGAACGTTTTAATCCTATCACTCTGCACGAAAATATAATTACTATTTACTTGATGATAGAACCAGGTAGTTTATCCAGAATCGCAAACATGGGGGGAGGGGGGCATATAACCATACGCGGTACAAGGGGATTCCATACATTTAAAGGTACTGTAAAGCAGTAGACAAGCATGATATGCCGGTGATGTGACTAGAGACTTTGTTGCTTCTAAATACCATATGCGGAACCATACGACCGACAGCGCGCTATAAATATTTTAATTTGCCATGAAGGATGCGGCGTAGTGGAGCGGTGCGACGCCTGATGTCAAACAACCCCCAATAGCACTTGTCCGGAACCTCTACAAGGAAAACTACAACACGTATCACCTACACTCTTAAAAATGAACTTCACCGCATAGCACGCTCCTAGCCAACCATGATCTCGAATGATATCGTTATCTGCCCTGATTTGTTGAAAATGGGGGGCGTACGCCTTTTTTGTGACACTTATGCTGTTCATAATTGTCACAAAAAAAGGCGTACGCCTCCCGTTTTCAACAAATCAAGGCAGATAACGATATCACTCGAGATGATGGTTTGCTAGGAGCGTTCTATGCGGTGAAGTTCATTTCTAAGAGTGTAGGACCATACAGGTCAGGAAGAATAAAGCAAGACGTGGGCCTGCGATAAGGATGCCCAATGTCTCCCATCCTGTTCAACATCTATATTAACGATCTACTCGAAGAAATCACTGCGGCAGGAAAAGGCGTGCGTCTCAACACGAAGAAAACAGACGGCACTGACGAATACTTAAACATTTCCGCTCGAGCATTCGCAGACGACATAATTCTCATCGCAGAAACGAACGAGGACCTCCAATATCTCCTAGACATATGTAGCACCAAAGCGACCGCTGACAGCATGACGTTCAGTACAGAAAAAAACAAATCGATGGGCTTTGGAACAAATACAGGATATAAATTTTACCTACAAGACAAAGAAATCCAACATACGGAGGCATACGTATACCTCGGAATAACCATCCGGAACAATATGGACTACCTAATCGATCATGAGCGTAGGCTACTCCAAAAAACCCACCAAAAAAAAAGGCCACGCATATCATCTAGCCAGACATTCGTACAATCAGTACTCAGTGGGACGCCTACTATGGAAAGCCACAGTTGTTCCAATGGCAACCTATGCCAATGAGGCTGTCTGTTATCAGAAAAAAACTATAGAGCTCCTCGATCGGGAGCAGCGAGAGATGGGGAAGTGGTTGCTGAGAGGAAACGTTGCAACTCCAAACCCAGCCATCGAAGGGGAAATGGCGTGGTCGACGTTCGCACTCCGGGACGCGCGATCAAAACTCAGGTATCTCTGCCGGCTCATACACAGTCCCGACGATAGCTACATAGGACGAATGTTCCGCCACATGCGGTACATACGCACTAAAACCTCATGGATCAAAAGAATCAACGAAATAGACCGGATGTACAGCAAGGGAACGACAAGACAGAAAGCCAAAAGCGAAACAGAGTGGGCAAGGATAATCACCAAAGAAATGAACAAGATAGAAGAAGAAAGGTGGCGAACCGCAACGGCTAAAAAGAAGAGCCTGGACTTCTACAGTGAAAACAAAGATCAGCGAGCACCAGAAACGTTCCACGCAGGGGCGACCACAGAAGCGTACTCCTTTTCAAGCCCGGACTGGATTCCTATTAACTAGACGACGAATACAAGACTTGTTCCACACTGACAACGCGGAATGCACCATCTGCAACACCGGGGAAGACGAGGACCTCCAACACATACTATTCTCTTGTCCGACATTGGAACAAACAAGACCGAAACCGGAACCAATGTTCTCGCTATTGGGCTTTGGCAGCGACTACTCGACACTGAGCATAGAGCAGACAAAGCGCCACCTGGAAGCCTGACAAAAAGCGTCGAGAGAAAGTTGACGATATTGTAGTGTTTCTTTCTTCTTTTTTTCAGAGACTTTTCCTGTCTCTACGCCTGTGAAGCTCTTACACGAGCTCTGCCCTGATTCAAAATGGATAAGGCGACCCTGATCCTGATCCTGATCCTGTACAGCGGGCAACACTGAAAATTGGTATTACACACTATTACATCGGAACTTCGTTATTTTAGTAACCATATTATTAGTTTTCCCGTTTACCTATGCATTCTGAAACCCCTGTTAACAGTGTTTTTTTGCGAAGTATCCCAGCGCTGGCCGCTGTTCGATGGAGGCTCTCCTTACTTCTCTGCTGCGCCTGCGTGCTCCTTCTGTTCGCGGCCTCTTTCGAACGAACAAACTCTCTCTGTGAACCTCTGTGAACAAACAAGTCCCGAAGCTGTCTTGCTTCTTGAACGTCTGACAAATTTTTTTCAACGGCTCAGCATTTCATTTCAGTTCGCTTATCCGTTTATCCTCAGATGTGGATCGTTGTGTGGATTGCAGGACCGGATTTTATGGTGGATTGTGGTGGATTGTTATGTCGGGCCCAGTGTTATACGCATGCAATGTTGTTGCCGCCGTATGTGTCAAGAGTACGGATTCATTTCGAATACCTAGTACAGTGTTGCCCGTAATCTTAAATTGTAATTTTCTAATTAATTGCACCGTCGATTGGAATGAAACTTGCGCAGTTTTTGTCCTGGTGGCTTGGGCTATCGAATAGCTACACTAAATGACATTTGATCGGTGCTGCTTTACAGTACCTTTAAACCAATGCACAGCCCAGGTGATGCGTAGGACATACGGGCCATTTCGAGGATAAATATAATATGTTGCGG
The DNA here is from genome assembly GCF_037126465.1 of Ornithodoros turicata. Lineage (NCBI taxonomy): Eukaryota > Metazoa > Arthropoda > Arachnida > Ixodida > Argasidae > Ornithodoros > Ornithodoros turicata. The sequence goes on from NC_088201.1 coordinate 33,934,969, forward strand.
CATGTCTAATAAGTTTTTAGTAATGTTGCAACTTGCTCATTAATCACCATTTTGAGTTCTTAAGTTCAATATAAATAGAAGAAACCGCAGTTTGACTGTGTTCCTTCCCCGGAGCGAACGCAAGGGGCACAGCACGGGCGCCGTGAGCAATGTAAAAATTCATTTCTCGCATTGAAAAAATATAACCCTCGAGATTTTTCTATCTGTTTTAGAAGAAGTGTTGTACTAACCGTATGCATTGTCGGAATTTTTTTACCTCGAACTCCACAACGCGAATTTTGGGGGTGAAGGTAGGCATTTTTGGCAAAATTGACGTTTTCTTCATTTGTTTAGTCTGAAATCGTTACAGCCGAGACGTAAATTTTTCGTGTGTAGCTTGGCACATGTAGTGCATACCATGTGATTTTTTTTTTCGTGACGATCAGGCTAAAGACAGACGCGCAGCACTCCAAAGTAATATCACGTTTTTTTCGCCATATTCGCGTCTCAGAAAAACTGTCATAATTATAAACAAAGTGAATTTGCATGCCTATGTTGTATGAACCTGATCTTTGCACAGAGTTCACAGTTTATAAAACGCTTCTGAGTTTTGTGGAAGCTTCAGAAAAACGTCATACGTAAAATACGGTTTGCGGCATTTAGCGGAACTTTAGAGGGCTGTAAATTCGAGACGGTTAATAATTGAACTCCAGAATTTCTGGACGATGTCATATAGTACGTAATAAAGAGCTCACACTTTTTTTTCATGAACATCTGAGGGGATCTAGCGACGCCCCGGAACATTTGTTGTGGAATGACCCAATTCTGTAGTTTCACGTGGACAATGCAAACAGTTTGAAGAGCAAATTGTGCAAACAATGATGTGTGACTGCAGATCCGGCAGAGTAATCCGAGTGAACCGAGTTCTCGACGGAATGGTGTCTGTGCAGCGCGTTCGTCGCCGACGTCCTGCGCAGACATTTTTCTGGACACGTTTCTGGACACGTTAGAGCAAACACCCTGTATAACCCCACGGCGATAGCTACGGTTCCCTCCGAGGAGGTGGGCCCGTAGCGTGCTCTCATTTTCTTGTTAGTTTGATTTTGTCATGCTGACCCTCTCTTATACCGCAGCCAACCAAAATCTCCCGTATGTACGGAAAGAAAAATTGGACTTGGGGTTTCAACTTGTAAGTTCCTTTGTCGAGTAACCAGAGTAACTTCCCCATCATAAACAACGGGAATTAGCCGGGGTAGGCTACATTTAAGGACAAACACGAACACATAAGCCTCCAAAGCCCAAGAATAAATTCAAACAAACAACTCAGGAAAAAGGTGCTGACGCCAGGATTCGAACCTGGGAACTTTTCGCCACCCAGACGGCTACATCTTGCGTTGCGTGTTAGTAAGTTGGCAACCCTGACCAGGAGTCGGATCACAAGAGGCCCACCAGGGGTGCACCAACAATCCATCCATCCATCCATTAAAGGGGCACTAAAATACAAAAACAAGTTCATTTCAAATTACGTTACACGCTATGTTAATTTCGTACTTGTTATCATAATTTAATTTATAGTTTAATAACTTTGATTCCGTTTCGAAGCCACAATAATAATTATACCGGACTCTTTGCTTCGGCGCTAAGCAGTGAACGACGCTTCAGCTCGTGCATCGGTGTTTTAGTCGAACATGCGCGTGCCACGCCATGGAGCATTCCCGGTTAAAAACATAGTGCGCGTTGCAAAGCGGATTGGCGTCGCTGTCCTTGTCCACCCTGAAGAGGATGTCAGAGGCCATCCAGCGACGGTGAAACTCAACTGCTCCAAGCACCGCACGCTCCCTGCAAAGAACTTTGCGAATACCGGCGTTAACTAGCCGAATCACCTCCTGCACACTGCGGCTCTCCTGCGCGTGCACTCGTCGACAGCGTGAAATCCACACTTGGTAGTTGATTTCGACCACCAAGAGCACAAAATGCCGCCTATCCCGCTGCGAGACAGGGAGGGGGTACAGACCACGAACTGTGCTCCACTCAACATCCGTCAGGCTATAGAGGCCCGCTACACGATGCCACAGGGCACCCGGCAACAAACATAAACTGAAAGCATGTTCTGCTGACTCCCTGTACTCGCAGAAGGGACAGCCGGGTGACGTTACACCAAAGCGGGAAAAACGCTCACGCAGCGGCAAGACGTCATGCGCTAAGCGCCACTGAAGACTGGCCCGACGGGCGTCCAGCCAGCCAGCAGTGGTCGTACGCCACGCTATGTGGCGCTGAATAGGCGTCGAGTTCGGGGGTGGCCGATTAAGCACAAGAAGTGCCATGTAAAGGCGCCGCACGGGCCATGATGTTATGTCATCATCAGGGAAAGAAGCTCGCAGGCTGCGCATTGCCACAACGTATGCCTTCAGGTGGGGAGCCACACACTCTGAGCGCGGGCGAGTGTGTGTCAGCTCAGAAAAAAAAACGAATGTCGGGTCCTAACAGAAAAGTTAGTAGACCCTGAGCAGGATGCCGCTGCTCTAGGAGACCCTGAAAGATCGCGCGCAGACCTAAGGCAAGGCACTTCACTTTGAAATCGGGCACCAAAAGGCCGCCATCTACGCGAGGCCGATACATACGACCTCTTGATACCCATTCTACTGAACCGCCCCAGATAAACTGAAACGCCGCACGTGTAGCGGCCTGAAGAGTAGTCCGCGGAGGGATGGAGGTATTGGCTAAATACCAATATTTACTCAGAAACCAAGACGCAGCAAGGCGCGCTCTGCAGGTAATGGGGAGTACGAGCTCTTTCAAGTCCCGGAGCACAGGAATACTACGCATATGGACACGTGCCCAGGTGCTGGGAGATATTCCTGAAGGCAGGAAATCATACCCAAGAACGCGCACGGCATTCTTCACAGGAATACCAAAGGGTGCGGAGCACGACGGGATGAGGTTGACGAAAAGTAGTGCGCTTTTATCTCTATTGATCTGTGCATTAGAAACCCTACCGTAGCTTTCAATTACCTGGAGAACATTCCCGATAGCTTCCTCGTCGGTCAGGATGAGAGACAGGTCGTCCGCATACGCAAAAAGCGGTAACGCAGATGTGCCCGGAAGGGCAAGCATCCGGGATGCAACCGAGGATGCGAGGGACTCTAAAAGCGGGCCAAACACTAGGGCATACAGTGCCGGTGACAGGGGGCAGCCCTGGCGGACACCCACCGTTATGGGGAAGTTAGCAGGGGTACCCCCATTGACACCAATGGTGGCTGACGCACCAGCATACAGTGCTCGGAACCACGATATGATCTCGCGATCAAACCCACTCGCCTCCAACACACGGTACATGTATTCGTGAAGCACACGATCAAAGGCCTTCCTTTGGTCAAACGACACTAAAACACAAGGTCGCCGCCGACTATGTGCCCTGTACAAGGCGTCTCTTAAAGCCTGCGTATGAAGCGTGATGGACCGCTCAGGGACAGCACAGGCCTGGAAAGGAGGAATGACTGTACCAAGAACTGGAGAGATGTGTTGCAAAATCGCTTTTGATAAAATTTTGTAGTCAGTATTAAGCAGTGAAACAGGGCGATAGGCATTTGGGTCTTGTTTTTTGGAAGCATCCTTGCACAACAAGGTGACAATGCTCTCACGCATGGACGGACAGAGGAGACGTCGTGCCAAGCACTGATTCAACAGAACTGTCAAAGGCCTCCGAAGAGTGGACCAGAAGCATTTATAGAATTCAGCTGGGAGGCCATCGGAACCGGGAGACTTTCCTGTGTGAAGAGCTTTGACGGCAGCAGTATATTCCCTAGTAGCACAAAACGTCGCGGAAACGTCTTTATTTGGTCAAATTAGGGTAGAAGACGATCAGGACGTCAACGCGACGTCTAGAAGCCGTAATTTATAGTATGTTTATAAGACGCGCCGATTTAACGTTTATAATACGTCTTCGGCATCTCTGTTGAAGAGATATCTTAAAGGAAGACCTCCCGTAAACGTCTTCCGTTCACGTTTGCAAGAAGTACCGAGTTTCCGTTTATAATACGTCTTCGCCAACTGTGTTCAAGACGTATCTCAGACGAGGACGATTTGTGTGCACTGAATAAGTTACTTTCGGTGGACCTACTGACTGTCTCAAACCAAAAGCAGTAGGAAACACAGGTGTTGAGTTGACGGTGAGTTAATACTCCCAGAAATTTCCCACTTCAGTGTTATTTGTGTGCGTAATTGAAATAAACTTAGACACCTCACCCTTCATTTTGACTCAGAGGCGAGCACGGCTATCGTGTTTACGGGAGTTTTTAAGACGAGGAATGCATAGTATCTGTTTTCCCTTTGCAAGGGAATAGACCACCTCTACGCTCTGGTTCCCCTACGTGTAACGCCGTGGAGGGAGCCTGCTGTTCTTACGGTGGGAGGACCTCTGCTAACGCGGTCCACCGCGGTGAACCGCGTCTTCGATTTTGGCCAAAATGCCACGTGGCAGTGCTGCTTGCAGTTCTACTTGGAGAAACAGAAAATGGAACGTGTGGTTGGTGTGGTGACGGTGGCTGAGGTTGAAAAATGAAAAAAGAGGCAGATCTCCGGAAAACTGTACCCGGTGGATATCCACAGGGCTGAATTTTCTCACATTCCAATTAGTGTTCTAAACATTTTTTGAACGTCTTCAAGACGGCCACAAACACGTCTTCAAGACTCGGGAAAGCGTCAACTTATCCGGGGGTAGAAGACGTTATGTAGATCAGATTGAAGACGTCTCCAAGATGAAAATGTGGTTGTGGCTAGACCTTTCCTCGACGTTTACAAAACGATTTGTGCTACTAGGGTTCGTCCACGGAGAACGGAGCTGCACTGAGCTCGATACGTCGTGCGTCCGGCAAAAACGCTCGACCCTCGACGTCGGCAGGCTGCACGGAGTCAAAAAGCGCCATAAAATGATCACGCAGCAGTGATCGAACTCCATCAGGGTGCTCCTAAACCGAACCGTCGGTTGCAACAAGTTGCTCGATGACACTGGAAGGCCGACGGAGGTAACGGCCAAGTAAAAGGCGAGAGCAATATGCTGCCCGCAAACTGGTCCCAGAAACGTAACCTCAGAGAGGCTAGCCTCCCTAGCACGTCCTGTATGGCTTGATCATTGCCTGGGCCTCGCGACTCAGGATGGCGCAAAATAGACAGCACTTGCCGGAGGTGCACAAATTCCTCCCGGCTGTCCCTTGCACGCCTAGCTCTCCACTGACGAAAAAGTCTCGCGGCTCCTAGTTTGGTCTCTTCCCACCATTCCGGTGAGACTAAAGTGTCAGCGCAGCGATCAACAAGGAACGCTTTGATGTCGTTACGAATTTCTGTGTCTCGCAGTAGCTCGGCACAAAGCCTCCAACAGCCGGATCCGGAGCGAGAACCTCGCAACCCAGTGAGCGAGAGACGCACACCCTCATGGTCAGAAAGATCTCCAGAGGGAAGCAAATCGCATTTCAAAACATGGCTACCCAAACAAGGAGAAACGTACAAACAGTCAAGTCGGCTATGTGCACCCTGAGCATTGCACCACGTGTACTGGTAAACTCCAGGATTTATGTGCGAAAATGCATCTATGAGTCCTAGGCCGCCAACTAATTGCAACAGGCCCTGTTTTACAGGCCTGCTTCCACTCCCATGACCGTCAATAGTGCAATTAAAGTCCCCCGCAATCACAAGGTTTGGGTTACCCACCATGAAATAATCGAGTCCCCTAAAAAATTCCGTACGGTCACCCAGGCGCACCGGAGCGTACAAGTTCACAATTCTGAGAACTGTGCCCGCTAGGTCCAACTCAACCGAAATAACGCGACCATCCCAATCGCGATCAAACCACTTTACCACGCCGCGACAAGATGGAAAAATTATAATGCCAACTCCTGACCGACGAGGTGAGCCATGACTAAAAAACACCCTAACACGATGGTTCGCCTCTAAATTCCTGACAGCCCTTGCTGAAAGAAAATGAGTTTCCTGCAGCAAAAGAATATCAATGGAATGACTAGAAGCCCACTGTAATACTGAAAGTTGCTTAGTACAGCGAGAAAAACCCCTACAATTCAGCGTAGCCACAGAAAGTGCCATAATTTGAAATAATGCCCTCATTGCCACCATTACACGAATGTTGCTTCCTCTGAGACAACAGCTGACGCCTCTGCCTCCATGTCAATGTCACCATCATTTTTACCCCACGCTTCGTCGTCACTCGAAAGAGATACGTCGCTCGGGAACCAGCGACCATCATCTACAGCAGGCTCTCCCCGAGGCACCTTCTCGCCCCCTACTATGACGACTGCATCACAGTTGTCATGGTCACACTCATCCTCACTTGAGTCGCTCGGAAGCGGCACGGAAACTACGGAGGACATCCCTGCCTCCACCCCATCCACTGTGTTGGGAGCGACAACAGCTGCAGGCTCCAATGCCACAGAACCCGCGACTTCCGACACTACATCCGCAGAAGGCGCACTCTCTGCTGGTGCAGACCCAGCGCCACCGGTCTCCGAGGCATTTGAAATGCCCACCACACGGGACGCCCAGGTTTTCACCGAGCAGCATGGTCTCCTCCACACCTACGGCAGGGTTTCTCACAGGTAGCATGACCTACCTCCCCACACCTAGAGCACACAGGCACCGAGCAGGACTTTTTAAAATGCCCTGACTGTCCACACCTAAAACAAGTTCTCCGCATGCCTGGGTAGCGATAGAGTCACTAAATAAGCTACGCTTCAGCTGAAGCGTAGCTTATTTAGTGACTCTAGGTAGCGAAATATAAGTCGCTTACCCCTAACGCGGATGAAGTTTGGCACCGCGGGGACTTCATTTCCATAATCACACGGCGGTTGCCGGTCTCTATGAAATTGAGTTCCGGATGGTCGTATGTCTCGCGGACAATGTCCTTTACTGTGCCATACTGGCCCAGAACTGAAACAATGTGCGCGCTATCCATACCAACCGGTGCCTTAGACACCGTAACTACGGTGAGGTTAGTTTCCAAAGAAGCCAAAGGAATGGCAACACCATTTACCTCTACAGAGGCCAAACCTTTCAGGGTTGCAGCCCCTTGGGGAGACATAGCTTTGAGCTCAAAATCTGACTCATCCTGGTGCTGAAAAGATCGTATACAGCCACCAAGAGCCTTCTTCACCAGAGCGAGAAGGAATTCCACGCTGACACTGCCGACGGCAGTGTTACGCGAAAATCGAGCGGCCGGCTGGCCATGGCACACACACACGCCAAAAGAATGACACTAGCCCATCACCAACAATAGAATCACACAAAGGAAAACACACAGAGATATATAGATATTTACAGAAAATCAGAACAAGGACAGAATCACTCACCGCAGCTCAGCTTCGTCGTCGTCGAAAGAACGGAATGTTAACGAGGTTCAAAGCCCAGGATGACCTCGATCGGTTGCGAGGGTCGTATGTCGTGAAGCGCTGGGCAAGATAATAGTACGTGTTCTAGGTCTTCGTTTTCTCCGGTGTCGCAGAGGATGCACTTCGCGCTTTCTTTGCCAAAGAGCTCTGCGAGTCTTTGCCTTGTTAGCAGAGATCCACTGCCGGCTTGAAAGAAAACTCCACTATTTCTATCGATAGAAGGGTTCCGGTGCTGGGGCGAGTTTGTTTCTGCTATATATATATACATGATCTTCCTTTTTGCTGTTTCGGCGATCCACTTGTCTTCTTCGATTACATTCATTTCTTTCGATATTATTCTGTTCCAGCTTCGTTCACTTGTGGCTATGTGACGAGCTGTGTTCATGCTGTATGTGCGGTCTATCTGATCGATTCTTTTTATCCAATTTGTGCGTGGCCCAGTGTAGCGGAGGTGTCGGAAGATGCGCGTGATCAGTGTGTCTTCTGGTCTGTGTATTAATCTTCCGAGATATCGCGTTTTGGGCCGGACTTCTCGGAAAGCCATCCCATTTCTCCTTGGACACATATATAGTCAGTTAGTTAGTTCCAGTTCCTATTCCCTTTTGCGACAGGGCGGGCGTTCTTTTTAAAACGCCTCAGGAAAAAAAAACACGCACACACGTGAACACTAACATATAGTCTTTGCAGACCCAGTTCGTCTCTTCAAGCATTGTACGTGTTGTTCTGTCCCACGCTCGCAGATGGCGCTTGGTGTGGTGGATGGGGTGAGTGTTGCGCTGAGGGGAAGGCGGAGCGCGGGGGCTCCGGTCTCCACAGCTTTCCAATGGCACTGTATCAGATCCGTTGTTCGTTGAGGTGCAAGGAGCGGCGTCCGTTACGATTGGGCGAAAGTCACTGAAGCCCAAAAGCATGGCTTTATTCTCCTGATGTTTGAGGAGTTCCCCTCGGGTATCCAGGCTGTTTAATGTGTCGCATCGGAATAAGATATGGTCGATGTCTTCCTCCTCTTTGCCGCAGAGGAGGCACACAGGGTCTCCCTCTCCGAAGAGCTCAAAGATCCTCTTTTGGGTAAGGAGGGATCTTGTCCTTGCCTGAAAGAGCAGAGCGCTGTCCCTATCGCCTCTATACTCCGCCACTGGGGCCGGGATCTCCTTGCAGACTGCGTAGTTGTCCAGGCTCTTTTTCTTCGCCAGTGACTCGCGCCAGAGTATCTGTTCTTTTGCTCGTACTTCCTTCATTACCTCCCGAGACCATTCCTTTTCGGACTTAGACAGGTGTCGCGTGGTGCCCGCGCTATAGGTTCTGTCCAGGGCGGCTATCCTTCGGACCCAGTTTGTCCTCACGCCGCGGTATCTTACGTGCCGGTGAATTCTGGTGGCATAGTTACGGTCTGGCAGGTGAGTCAGCCTGCCGAGGTACGTCAGCTTCGACCGAGCGTCGCGCTCCCCGAATGTCGACCAGCCCATCTCGCCCGTCACCGCCAGTCGAGCTGTCGCGAAATTGCCGCCAAGAACCCACCGGCCAAGCTCATACTGGTGTCTATCCAGAGCTTTCAGTGTTGGGGGCTGGTATACCAGCACGTCATTTGCGTGGGTGGCACCTGGGACGGCCACTGTCTTCCAGAGGATGCGTCCAACCATGTACGGGTTATAGGAATTTCTGGCCAGGTTCCAGGTGTACCCTTTCAATTGATTTGACTTAAGTACTAAATTCCTCTCATGGGCGTCTGAGTATTGCGGTTCATTCGTGATCGTGACCCCGAGGTACTTGTACGAAGTGCACGTTACAACGGTCTTTTCTTGTAGTAGCAAGGTTGGTTGGTCAACAACGTTGAAACCCATCCGTTGGGACTTCTCCTGGCTGAATCGAAATCCATCCTCCCCGGCTACAGTTGTGCAGATGTCTAACAGCTCTTGCATGTTTCTTTCTGTGCTCGAGAGAAGTACGATATCGTCTGCGAACGCTAGACATGGTATCCTTGTCGTCTCGAGCTTGTTGTCTTTGGTCACTGGAAAATAGGAGACCTGGGCCGGTTGTTTCGAGCGCTGTTAACAGGTCGTTGATGTATATATTAAACAGCGTCGGTGAAAGGGGGCAGCCCTGCCTCAGTCCTGTGGTAATAGGCAGTTCCTTTGTGGTATAACCTCCTAAGCAGTAAATACCCGTGCAGTCAGAATAAACATTCCGTAGCAAGTCGACGGTGTTGCGGTCGAGGCCGATTGCAGGTAGTTTGCTGCAGAGTCTGTTGTGCGGAATTCGATCATAGGCCTTTTCTAGGTCTAAGAACGTGAGATGGAGTTGGGATTTGTCAGCCAACGACAACTCGATCATCTGCGTTAGTGTGAAGATATTGTCTGAGCCCCGACGGCCTCTCCCAAAACCATTTTGGGCCTCACTGAAGACGCCTTTTTGTTCACACCAGTCTCTGATCCTTTCGTTTAGGATGCACATGAAGAGCTTGTAGATGTTGCTTAACAGCGCTATCGGTCTATACGAGTCCAGTTTTCTGCTGTCTTTGCCGTTTCCTTTGTATATCAGTTTGACCCTTGTCTTCTTCCAATCCCGTGGACACTGTTTTGTGGCTAGTACAGCGTTGAGTTGGGTCCTGAGAGCGTTGACGGCGCACGAGCTCAGGGCCTTCAATATTTCGTTTGGTACCTCATCTGTACCCGTGGCTTTCCCGCATGCGAGCTTCTCGATATGGCGATTTATCTCGTGCTCACTTATCGGAGCCGTAAGAGAGGGAGGAGTGGCTCTGGTGGTCTTGGATAGGCCCTGCTGTACGTTCGGGACGTTTACCGTTAAGCGTTGTTGAAGGGTCCGGTAGAAGTCGGTCATGTATGACTCTATTTCGGCTTGGCTTTCCAGAGGTACTGCGTCAGTGTTGACAATGCTTGGGTTCGCCGGCTCAGGCTCGTCTTGCATGGAACGGATATAGTTCCAGAACTTGTTACCTGCCTTTCTTCCTGCCGCCAGTATATCCTCTTCCTGCTTCTTATGTCCTTCTTGTACCTTGCGTCCAACCAGCTCTCGCACTTTTTCCTTCTGCCTCTTGTATGCTTCCCATAGATCTTTTACATGAACTTCATCCGCTCCTCTTCTTTTTGCAGCCCTGTGGTCCCTGTTCAGTTTTCTTCGTATGTGAATTTCCCCTTTCAATTCCGTGTCGAACCAGAAGCAGGTTTTCTTTCGCGTCCCCCCTCTACTTCTGCCAATTATTTGCTCAACGGTTTCGGCTAGTCCGGAGTAAAATTCATCGTACGTTGGAATCGTATAGGAATCGTATAGGATCAGGATCAGGATCAGGGTCGCCTTATCAGTCAGATATAGTCAGATAGGTCAGAGCTTCACAGGCGTAGAGACATGAAAAGTCTCTGAAAAAAAAGGAAAGAAACACTACAATATCGTCAACTTTCTCTTGACGCTTTTTGCCAGGCTTCCAGGTGGCGCTTTGTCTGCTCTATGCTCTGTGTCGAGTAGTCGCTGCCAAAGCCCAATAGCGAGGACATTGGTTCCGGTTTCGGTCTTGTTTGTTCCAGTGTCGGACAGGAGAATAGTATGTGTTGGAGGTCCTTGTCTTCCCCGGTGTTGCAGATGGTGCATTCCGCGCTGTCAGTGTGGAACAAATCGTGTATTCGTCGTCTAGTTAATAGGGATCCAGTCCGGGCTTGAAAAAGGAGTCCGCTTCTGTGGTCGCCCCTTTAGAACGTTTCTGGTGCTCGCTGATCTTTGTTTTCACTGTAGAAGTCCATGCTCTTCTTTTTACCCCGTTGCGGATCGCCACCTTTCTTCTTCTATCTTGTTCATTTCTTTAGTGATTATCCTTGCCCACTCTGTTAGTAGTAGTAGTCGCGTCCTATCCCTTTCGTGTCAGGGTGGGCTTTGGCACTTCGCCTTCACAGGAGTCGTGTCATTGCCTCTGGGACAAAAAATAAACTAAAAAAATACACGGAAAAAACTCGAAAATAGATGATTTAGTCCTCGTTCTTTTCTTCTTGTTCACTGCTTGCGCTCCTTGCGCCTTCTCCATTCCACTAGGCGGCGCTTCGTGGTTTCCACTTCCGCCATTTCCGCTCTTCTGGGCGCTGCTGGCTCTGCGTCGTGCATCATGGCGTGGTTCTGATGGGTGCTTTCCCGAGTATTGTGCTGGAATTCGCTGTCAGTGTTGCGCTGTCTGTTGCCCACTCTGTAGGCTAGGTGGCGCAAGCTACCGCCCGCTCCAAAGTCCATGCTCCAAAGCTCCAAAGGGAAAAGCCACAGTGCACAGTATCCATCCATCCATCCACAATCACGGAGTAGATCACAATCCAATCCAATGACGTTGGGACGTTTTGGATACTGATGGATACCGTTGCGAAGCGAACAACGTATTCAGCATTTGGTGTATCCGCCCCTCAGTAATCTGTACACGACGTGGATATTGGGCACACGTCTTTCTGTCGGCATATTTGCCGTTGTGACAGTGAATCACGAAGCATTTATTTGAGACCTAAAGTTGGTTGTTCGTGTTTGCGATTTGCTGTTTACTCAGCTCTGAAAACAGTCAAAAATGGTATGTACGGCCAATACATACGTATATGTGTGCAGAAACATATTACTTTTGTGTGGCAAAGATACTTGCGATGGGCCACTGATTCTGAGCATGCACATGCCAAAGTGATTTGACCTCATTGTGTCATTATACAATACTACGTGTTGGCAGGACATGATTGCCGTCGTAAGGCAGTATTTCCTGATAATTGGATTGCATCATTGTCAGTATTCTGACCACATGTATAACTAATGAAGTCACTTCTGGTGTGTTGTGGACTGTTTGTCAGGCATCTCAAATAATACTTTGCACTTTAAGAAACCGCAATGATGGTACTGATTTTCAGATTGAAAGGGTGTGGTGGTGTCTGTCAGGGGAAACGCCTTCAGTGTATGATACAATTAAATACAATGATGCAATCTAGTAGGGCTTGTTGGCAGCACACATAAAACTACTAAAAAAGTGTTCTGTTTTTGTGTAGTTGTTGCAGTATATAGTTTTGTTGTAAAGTCTCCATTGGCAGATGTCTGTGGCAAACTACATGCTTTAGATATTATGGAATGCGCACAAAAGACAAGGACGAAGGGTGGGAACAACACAATGTCGATGTTGTTCCCATTCATCCTTGTTGTTTGTACATATTCCATAATGTCTTATGTATACAAACTAGCCCAACGTCTTTTGTTATTACATGCTTTAGGATTTATTTGTTTTTTTCTTGAGTTGCTATCAGTGCTATCAGAAATTTCATTTTTGACTCTGACATTCTGAATGATTACAATAACGCCTGACCGAGGACGCTAGCAACTTGGGGGCAGAGTACTGGTTGCTTATAGATGTTGCTTTCGTGAAGGGTGTTATATACGGTGTACTGTGCTGAGATTTTGACGCACGCTGAAGAACTTTCAGGTGGGCAAAATTAATTCACGAACCGACCACTGTGGCGTCGCTCTTAATCTTAGTTGTCTCGCAACATGAAGCCACAAATTATCATTATCACAACAGCACTTTGTTCCAACAATTAATTGTAGGGGAGTATGGTTTGTCTGCCAAAATGGTTTATTTTTTAATTATATTTCTTTCTCTTCCCAATGAAGGTGCTTGATACATGTCACTACTTTAAGCCTGGCGGGTCATGCATATACGGCTTTGATGTACTGTAGCTCCACACAAAAATCAAATTCGTATTCCATTCTTTCATTATTATATTCATATAACGAAAGCATGCAAGCACTTTTTTGCTCATTTTATTGCATTTACCAGCTGCGGTGGCTCAGTTGGTAGCGCGTTCACCTACTGATCCTAAGGTTGCGGGTTCAAAGGACACCAGCAACTTGGTGGTAGGGTACAAGTTGCTTTGACACGACGTCCTCCATGAGGGATGTTAAATACGGTGTGCTGTGTGTTGAGATTTTAGTGCATGTTAAAGAACCCTCGGGTAGGTAAAACTAATCCACCGTCTGACCACTGTGGTGTCGCTCAGAACCGGAAGCCACAAACTATTATTTTATTGTATTTGACATGTTCATTGTGAGAATGAGATGTCATGTGGGCCTGTTTCGCTCATGCAAGCTCATGTCTATTACTCTTCCCAGCCACAAACACCGCAGGCATCACCACAAGAAGACCAAGAGAAGCTTCTGGATGAAGCCTTGAGTGTGGTGAAAGTTCAGGCATTTCAAATGAAACGATGCCTCGACAAAAGCAAGCTAATGGAGGCTCTTAAGCATGCGTCGAATATGTTAGGAGAGCTGCGAACGTCTCTCCTTAGCCCCAAAAGCTATTATGAGCTATGTATCCTCTTCAGTTGTACTGGGATGGTGTGAATTGCCATGTTTTTTACAGTGCAAAATTCTAGTCAGCTCTGATTGACTTCACATGCAGTGGTATAGTGTGCTGTGCTGATGGGGCAGAAGCAAAATGTCTGACGGTAAAACCCAGAGACTAGGGATGACGACAACAGACACACATGTATTCTAGTCACCAGCTGGCTTGCGTTTTAGCAATCATGACAAAATGCCATTGACAACACTATGAAGTGTCTCTTATTGAGGGGTACCACTGTTATTCACATTTAGACTGGAGAGTACCCTGGGAAAGAATCATTTCACCAGTGACAATTTCTACTTCTACTTCTTTTAGCTATCTGTTATGCAAGTAGATCATGTCTGCACGCATCTGTCCGGGCTCTTCCTTTCCACCTTTCTTAAATATGTGACCTCACTGCTTGTGCTCCAAATAAGGAGGGGGGAGGATTTAATGTTGATCACATGTGTCCTCACATGGTCTCGACATCGGTAGCCAAAAGAGGTGAAGCCAGCCAAGCAAAACATCCAAATGACTCCACGTCTGACAAGGTTCCCCTTTTTTGACTGGTAACATGGCCTTTTTTCTGTTCATCTGTTTTCATGTGCACTAGTGCCATGCGAATAATTGAATTTTTCTAATATCGCAGCGAATACTTATAAGTTCGATTCGAATTCCGAACCGAATGGGAATTTCGGTACAGTCAAACTCCTTTATAGCGAACACCTTTTCAATGAAAATACCACTACAGCAATTTTTTTTTTTTTTTTTTTTTTTTTTTTTTGCGGTCCCGCTGGAGCCTATAGGTCCAATAATAGACATCCTTTTTAACGAAAATACCTTTACTGCGAATTTTTTTTGCTGTCCCCTGAGTTTCGTTGTAAAGGAGTTTGACTGTATTCGAATTCTGAATTAAATCAAATGCCTCTTTCATAACGAATATATTCGAATAGTTGCCGTTCAAAAAGCCACGTGACAACAAACAATTAATCTACAGAGAAACAGCAGGAGACACTGTTTAAGTGGACCTCCTTAATAAAAATCGAGGTGAGCTTTGTCCTCGTTTTCTCTTGTATAATGCACAGAATGTCCACTATCATGGTGGCATACTACAGGGTGCCAGCTGTACAACAAGCTTGCCAACGGGGCACAGAAATATCCAAGTAGCGAGCGAACGACTATGCTCCATCTGTGGCCTTACCTTGACATCCAGAAGGGAGTCTTCTGCCAGATCACATAGAGCAGCTAGTGTTTCTGCTCGGCAACACCACCTTCTGAATGCATACTGACAGGGATATGAGGCTTGTGTAGCGCTGCGAATTAAGATATATATGTTCTCTGCTTACATTTCCTGAACATTTGCCTGAACGTGCAAATCGTGCGAACCACAACCATTCGATTCATATTCGATTCGGTTCTACAGTTATTCGCTTCGTGATCGAATATCCAAATGGGCTATTCGCTTCGTATTCACTTCGGTTTTCAAACCACTATTCGCAGGGGTCTATATTTGCAGGGGTCTAATGTGCACACACATTGTCTTTGCATGTACTGGTGAATATTCCAGACACATTCGCAGGGTTCTCCCTCATGGTGCACAGTTATGTATTTTTCAGTTTGTGTGGTATAATGCACAGTCTATGATAGTGCAAGTGATAGACACCAGGCCAACTTTTCAGTAAGCACTCGAACTCTACTTAACCTAATAAAAGTGAATTATACGAAGGAAGTTTGCATTTAAAAGGACCTGTGAATTTCTGTTAAACAGAAATGCTCTCTTCTCGTCTGGTCTTCTAGCATTTGGCACGAACACATTTCTTTCCTTTTTTCTGCCGCACTTTCTTATCCTGAAAAGGCCAGGTGCTGTCCATGTGGCTACATTCCTTATAATCCTCCTAGGGTTTTTCTTTTTTTGTAAATACTGTAAACAACTTTGTCTCCTCATCTCAGTAAAAATTTGCAATGCAAATGCATAGTTTCTATATGCAATGTTTAGATGAGTTGGTGCTGAATTGTAATAAAAGAAAAGTGTACTTTGAGACTTCCTTGACATTATGGCCTCGCAGATATGGCTGTTACAGATGAGCTAAGGCATCTTGAGATTCATTTGCTAGATGAAATACAGAAAGGGAGGAAAATGTCTGACCTGTATGAGCTTGTGCAGTATGCAGGCAATATTATACCACGTTTGTAAGTATTGGTTACATCATTCTTATTTCTGTATGTTACACGCTATTCAATTAACGCAGTCAGTGCCAAAAAATTTGTATTGGGGTATGTATGACAAACCTCGTCGCTACCCCCAACTTGTAAGCCTCTCGTAATTGCGTCTCGCAACTGTTCGCCACTTGTAGTCATTGTGGCTTTGAGACAAGTAATCATGAAACTGATGTGAAATGCAAATATATTGAACGTAAATGTGAAGCTAAATGTCCTCCCACACCGTGGAACTTCTTGATGACTGGTAATGTGATGATGAATCTGTGTCAAGTATAGAAGCTCCTGATATTCAATTGGTCACACGTGTCTTGTGGCATTAGGCCACGAATTATCATCCTGCTGTTCAGTATGACAAAGCTTAATATTTTCTCGCACGTGTAGCTGCTACTTAACATACCAGCACCTTTTATTTGTGCATGTTCACTGGAAAGGAGCTGTCCCTAAGGAGCTATTGTAGCTTTTGCTTATAATATGTAGTCATCACGTATTTGTGTCCTGATGAAGCTGCGGGCTTTTTCACACAATGTGTATTTGACAATTTCTGGGTGGGTCTAGAGCTACTCAGTTTTGGGGAACCCTTTGCTTGATTTTTATGTAAGTGACAAAATGCAGTTCAGCTGTCACCATACCTCTGCAAAACTCACTCATGAGCATGCTCACCCATGCTCACCCATGCTCACCCATGCTCACCCATGCTCACCCATGCTCACCCATGCTCACCCATGCTCACCCATGCTCACCCATGCTCACCCATGCTCACCCATGCTCACCCATGCTCACCCATACTCACCCATACTCACCCATACTCACCCATACTCACCCATACTCATTGTGGCTAATGAACTGAGCACGAGTGGGCAGATTGAGAGCTGGGTGGGGAGTGAGTGAGGAGATGGAGAGCCGAGGTGAGCGTCAGCGAAAGACTCCGGATTATTGCTGGCGCTATGCAGAGCAGCCATAGGAGCATCCCTTTGTGGATTCCTCTCCCACTATCATCCTAACCATCACGGTAGCCCATTTGTGCCCGGTTTCACCAACACGAGTTAACACGTAATCCGAGATTAACCTCCCTAAACTTGGTGTTAATCGTTCACCCTGTTTCACCAATGCGTGATAGTGATATTTCCCCGTCCAACAGGGTCGCGTAAAGGCGTTGATAAAACAGGGTTGACGATTAATACCAAGTTTAGGAAAGTCTGATCTCGGCATAAGTGTTAACCAACGTTTGTTAAACTGGGTCTAGGTCCTTCTCGATATCCAGAACAGTTGCAATGGCCGCATAAGACCGTGGGCAAAGGGCAATCTCATGCCCAAAACGGCTACAGCTGCTGCACGGAGGAATGTGGCATTCTCGACGAATATGTCCCAACTGCTTACTGTGGCAAACTCCAAACTCATGAGCCTGCTCACTCATGCTCAGTGTGGCAAATGAGCTATCAGTGAGGAAACAGAAAAATGAGCGGGAGGTGAGTGAGCATGAGTGAGCCGAGGGAGAGCTGAGCGGGAGCATGAGTGAGCAGGAGTCACAAGTGCCGACCCCTGGCGGTAATAGTGTTTTGCTTTTAGGTACCTGCTAATCACAGTAGGTATGGTGTACATGAAGTCCAATGAAGAGTCACGAAAGGGCATCCTGAGAGACTTGGTGGAGATGTGTCGTGGAGTGCAGCACCCACTGCGAGGGCTGTTTCTGCGCAACTATCTGTTGCAGTGTACACGGAACATTCTTCCTGACACAGACGAAGAGCCTCTGCAGTGAGTTCTTAAGATTTTAATAGTACCAGCAGGAAGCTGGTGCTTGCTTATACAGTGTGCTTCAAGATATATATCATTATATTTTCACTAAATTATCGCATGCAGTGGGGTAGAGTATCGCCTGTGGTGATGAATCTGTCATCATCGAGTTGTTGTTTTGCCGCTAAAACTGCTAAATGGTTGAATTCTTCAAATCGTTAGAACGACTGCAGTTATGTAAGGGCTGAGAAAGAGGTATGGCAAGGGAATCAACATTTGGCATTTATCATTGAGGGGCAGGTGAAGGCACTGGAAGCTGGCACTTTGTTTCATTAGACAAATTTTCAGCTGGTTGGGTGTGACGTGTATTTAGCAAGTTAATGTGTCTAGAATTGACCTGTTATTAGCTGTTCATTGCTTCTAGTAGTGTGACTAAAAGCAAACTTTTTCCTCCATTTATATCATCTGGTTCGTACCTTTTTGCTTATTTCTTTTGCACAGAAATGATTCCAATGCTGATAGTTCAAAGGTGGAACTGCTCATGTACACGAGGTACTTGAGTTTGATTTTTTGTGCATTTTGTCTAGCATGTGTAATTCTTCATATTGTGCAGAGTACAATCGATTACCTTTGTTTTGCAGAGAGAGTGAGGCAGGTGGTACTGTGAAAGACTCTGTGGACTTTGTGTTGTTGAACTTTGGTGAGATGAATAAGCTATGGGTGCGCATGCAACACCAAGGACATTCACGGGACAAGGATCGTAGGGAACGTGAACGTCAGGAACTGCGCCTTCTTGTTGGCACCAATCTTGTGCGCCTGTCACAGCTGGATTCTGTTGACATGGATCGGTACAAGAAGGTACTCAATAGTCCAATCCATTTCATCCATCCTCTGCTCCTCCAAACTTAGTACAAATTTGTGTAATTATGTGCGCTGATTTCTTTACAGGTTGTCTTGCCTGGCATACTGGAGCAAGTAGTCAGCTGCAGAGATTCTATTGCTCAAGAATACCTCATGGAATGCATTATCCAAGTGTTCCCTGATGAGTTCCATTTACAGACACTCAGTAGCTTCTTAAAAGCTTGTGCTGAACTTAGGCAACAGGTCAATGTAAAGAACATAATCATCTCCCTGATCGACAGGTGATGTTCAATTCTCTTTGCTGTTACGTCTATGTAGTAACTTGTGGGTGAGACACGTGCTAGGTAGAGATAACATTATACCTTTAGGAACCACATTAGTCGTAACTGTGTGTGTGAGGACAGGTGCATTTAATACATTGGCCTTGCCTGTTGGCATAGTTACGATGAATATGTACAAGAATTCTAAGCAACCACGATGATGTACAGACATATCCTTTGTTCTGAAGCCAGCTTCGTAGCGCGAGTTTTGAAGTCTCTGCTTGTTTCTTGAGTTGGTGCTACTGTAAGCTTGTTGCACCCAGCAGCATTGCAAGAGGGCCTTTGCGAAAAATTTATGTTTAGAACTATTTGGCTTTGTGCAGAAGCTTCCACCCCCATCAGTCCCACCCCCCTCACTCCCACCCCTACATTGCATCTGGTTGTGTAAAACTGTGTAGCATTTTTATTGGTATTGACCTGAGTTGACATTCTTAAAAAAACAGGTTAGCAATGTATGCCATGAAGGAGGACGGACCAGGCATCCCCAGCGATATAAAGCTTTTTGACATATTCTCTGATCAGGTAGCGCAAGTTATACAGGTAAGATTTTTTTTTTTTTTTTTTTTTCATTTTTTCTAGCCAGTTACTATAGCAGCACCATGTCATCTCTCTATCTCTGGAAAATATGGTAGAAATGCTTAATATTGTGGATTTGGTGTCATCAGAAATTTAGCTGTCGGCACTTTCTAATATCGCGCCACTGAAACTTAATTGGGTAAAATCTTGTCAGCATGGTTTGCTGAAAGGGCATCGCATAACAAGGTGGGCAACATTTGTATTTATGCGGAGCTACAGATTAAGTGACCATGTAGTTTTCTCTGCATATACAGGCTCTGAGTTATGGACACTGCTTTCATGCAGAATTTTACGTGCTGCAATATGCGCCATATGGGCCAGCCTTAAGTCTCATTCTGCACTTAAGCGCTTAAATTTTCTTTGGCTAACTCTGGTAGCTCATATCTGTTTATCTATATTTACTAATGAAACCTGCTTCGTGCAAGGCACCTTGTATACTGATATCCATAACACATGCGAATCCATTTCTTTTGCAGTCAAGGCAAGAAATGCCTCCTGAAGACATAGTTGCCCTTCAGGTGTCACTAATACACTTGGCTCTGAAGTGCTACCAAGACAGAGTTGACTATGTTAACAAAGTTCTCCAAACCACAGAAGAAATTTTTGTTAAATCAGGGATTTCAAGGTAGGTGGTTTTGTAATACACATCGCACTCGCTCGCTCTCACTCATAGCAGGTAATCTAATCAATGTGTGATGGTTGCTCAGAAATATTCAAGTTGATCATTAGTTGTGAGATAGAAATTCAAATGGTGCAGCATATATTCAAATAGATATGGTAAATGTATTTTATCACAGAAGTGGAATTTTTATTTTTATTGTTTAGTTCCACGTTCCTTTTGGTTGTTGATTATTTCGCTTATTTTCTTTTGCCCACTTATGTTTACTGAGATCAGTTTTATTATAATTTGTGTGTTTCTGTCATGCTACAGGGTGGAGTTCTCTACAGCTGTTGGCAAGGAGCTTGTTCGCTTGCTGAAAATTCCTGTGCAGTCATACAACAACCTCATTACGTTGCTGCAGCTTTCTCATTTTGGCAGTTTGCTTCAGTTGTGTGACTACAAGGGACGCAAGACAATGGCATCCTTCTTGGTTAATAATGCACTAGAAAATGACACTTTACTGCCAACCCATGAGCAGGTACTGTGCTTCTTACTCCTCTCACAGTTCTAAGATCTTGTAAACATCTGTGGGCTTTCAGTTGCTGATACTATTGTTTTAAACAGAAATTTTTGTAATCTTTAACAATCTGTACTATTAATGAGGTTGTTTCTTTGATGCATGTTGTACATGTCTGAGGGACAACAGAGCAATGTCCTTTGGCTTTCAGGTAGATCAGGTGCTGTGCCTGATCGCTCCTCTTGTACAAGATCAGCCTGACCAACCCCAAGAAGATGATGATATTGAGGATTTCATAGAGGAACAAGTTCTTGTTGGGAGGTTGGCCAACCTAATGGTTGCTGAAACGGCAGATCAGCAGTACATGGTAAGGAAATATACAATGAAGTATACTCTATTGAGCTGGGCCTCCTCCGAACCACCACAGGGTAATACTTGTTTACTGCAAGTTGTGTGTTACTGGCATCAGTTGTGTTATCTTTGAAGGACTGGACAATGAGCAATGAATGTATGTTTGTCCACACTAGTCCACACTAGCAAAGGTGGTTCTTACACACGTCCACCATCATCCTTCCCTTCTTTTTACCCCAGGAGATTATTCCACCAGAGAATTTTTCGTTTTTAGGCGGCATTTTCTTGCCGAACGCTATGTATGGGAGAAGCAATATTCCATCCACAGTGAAGACTAGAATAACTATCACTGTTTTCTGTCACCTGTTAAGCATCCTTGACACCAAAGCAGGCAACAGTGCAGCTTATTCGCACTGGCATTGGCGACTGTCTGTGGTGCCTATTTGGCTGAGCGCATAGCATCTAGAATAAAAAGTCTTCCTTCGACACCGGCAGGCACAGGCTGACATACTGACATCCAATGTTGCAGACAGAAGCCGGTTTGTGTTCGGCTTCTGCTTTTTCTGAACTCTGTGCACATGATGCCAGAAGGTCTTGCTCTCTCTAAGATTGGAATCCAAGATTGCCTTCAAGTTTGGAACACCAGATATATTTCAGTTTTAGGTGCTGAAAAATATGAAAGGACTAGAAGTGCACATTGGTTATAGATAGACATATTTAAACAACACTTATTACATTTATTATTCAAACATTTTATGAACATTTATTGCAAGTATCCCCGTCTGAGGCCTTCCCCCCAAAATCCTTTCGAAGAAGGTTGACCCCATTCAGAAGGAAAGATTTGGGGCTTCGAAGGATAGCCCCAGGCGAGGTGAACTATAATAAACCTGAATTGTAGGTAAATGCCAACTGCGTGTGGTCCATCCACGTGCCTCATTGCCTTCTTTATATATATGAAAAATGTGGTAGCACCATTGCTGGCATAGTCAATTACTCATCTGTGAGTGGCGAAAAGGTTTGTACATATGAGGAAAAATGTAGCAAGTAGAAGCCATCTGCTGGCAGGGAATTATGCAACATTTTTTTCCTCGGTCATTCACCGAGTGGAACCGTCTCATGTTAACCGATTCCCCTCTGACAGTGTTAGTGACACTTTCTGTTAGTGTATTATAGTACTATGTGTATTATTATTATGTGTTATGTGTGTGTGTATTCTGTGTATTCCTTGCATGTGACTGAAAATGTATTTTTGTATTCGCCACCCTCCTATTGTAGCCTAATGGCTGATAGTATGCGTAAATAAAAAAAAACTGACAAGAATAGATGCATGCCTTGTCACTACAATTACTGCCAAACCTCTCCTCAAGCGCTATTCACATGGGCCTGTTAGAATTTCCTGGAGATACCGTACCAGGGCAATGCTGACCTGGCCCTGCTGATTGACAGGAAATGTTTGTTGAATGGGTGGCATGCCACATTCAGGTCTTGTGCCCCCCCCTTGTACTTGCAGAGTTATTTCAGCTGTGGGAATAATAGTGGAGCCTAAAACAGATGGGATAGGGCAGTGTACAAGTAAAACACAGCATGATGGTGAGGCAGTGGCTCTGCAAGGTGTTTCTAGTTCATATGCGACCTTTTGTACATTTTTGTTGAAATCTACCTGCCAGAGGCAACGCTTGTGAATATCTTTTGCATACAGCTTGCTATGGTACTGCTTGCTCTTGAGAGTGCACTCACTAACAATAGAATCCTATTTACAATTGTTATAAATTGCATTCTTTACTGTCTTAGTACAGGTTGACACCAAAATTAATTCAGACATTGTGAAATAGCCTCGCACACCACACTTTGAAGGCCACCATGCACCATATCGAATGCAATGATACGTGTCTAAATGTGTGTGACATTTTTGTTGCTTCCAGATATTAACAACAGCGAGGAAGCACTTTGGTGCAGGAGGTAACAAACGTACTAGGTATACTTTACCACCTCTGGTTTTCCACGCTTACCAACTAGCATTCAAATACAAGGAGCTAAGTATTGAGGTAAGCGTTGCTTGAAGGTCGGCTTCAATACCTCGTCAAATTTAGATTACTTAAATAGCAAGTAGCTATGGGTAACTTAACACGCTTTTTATGCAGTGCTGGTTAAGCCAGTTATAATACTGAGAGCTAGTTTAATTTTGTATGGTTTTACCCGCAGTTGTCTCACAACGTAAAGCCCCGAATTATTAATTAATATGAATAGTTTTACCGTATTTACCTGCATATAACAACATCAAAATTTATCTGGTTTGACTCTGCAGTCTGATTATAGATTATGTGCGAAAGTTGGGTGTACGTATCGCAATTTACGTTCTCTGCAGAGTTGTACGGTTGTGAGTACTTGATTTGTATACAAGACATTCATGTTTGTGCATTCATTCTATTGCACATATGAACGAGCTCCGATGTTGATGCTTTCAATGTGCATCATGATGAAATATCAGATCTACCAATGTTATTTCCTTGTTTCTTCAGGACGACAAGTGGGAGAAAAAATGTGGCAAGATTTTCCAGTTCTGCCATCAGACAATAAGTGCCCTCATAAAGGCCGAATTGGCAGAGCTGCCGCTCCGTCTTTTCCTGCAAGGCGCTCTTGCTGCTGGTCAGGTCAAGTTTGAGAACTACGAAACTGTGGCCTATGAATTTATATCTCAGGTATGCCAGTTGCCCCATTGTTCTAGCATGAAGTAAATGTGAATACTATTATTAAAAATCCTCATGTTGTGTAACAAACTGAAATATGTTGGGTGTATTGTATATTTTATTAATTGATATATAGGGTGTTTCATGTAAAGTCCAGCTCACATGGTACATATTTCCGTACATGAATTAAGTACAATTTTGTGCACCATGCAGTTCACACTCAACATGTCTGTGATTCACGCATAATTTCGCCTTTTATAGCTTTCTGATTTTCTAGAACTGAACTCCAGAATATCCCTACCCTGGTTGAAGGTGCTTTCTTCTATGAGAAGATGCAGCACATATTTCACTTATGGTTTTCTACCACAAGCTCTTTGCGTTTCTGTGGGCTTTGTTGGCGAAAAATTCAACTCAGTGATATGGCATCTTCGTTAGGCAAGTGCACCAAAAGCAGGCATCTCTTTATTGGCAGTGAGATACAAGATAAATGTATGCAAATACAAAACAAAATAAAACAAAACTAGGGGAAGTGAGATAAGATAGCACTATCATACCATGTGACTAGGTTGTGGTATAGCTTGTTTGCTTTCTTAACGTCTTTCCACCTTCTTTCCACTTTCAAGGTGGAAGCCACTACTTTTTGTGTACTGTGTTTCTGCTGTACAGGTGAAAACTGGATTATTCATAATGTTTTAATTGGCTACATCCGTGAAACTGCAGTGACCTCAGGGTTAGATGGGGGTAAAGAACAAGTACTCTCTACTCGTAGTGTGCTTAGTGCACTCAAAAAAAATTTGACTACAGTTGTGTTGAATCAATGAATTGTATCGAGGGTGCTGTCTGAGCTTTCTACTATATCTTCCTATTGCATGTCGATATGGAAATAGCACTTCCCAAATACAAGCATATGACATGAGCTCATACTATCACCACCTTCATTCAATGTGTTGTGTTCCATGGCATACAGCATTTCCTTGCATAACCCCACACTTTTTTTTAACCTAAAAATGTAGCGCCAGCCATAGATCAAACACCATAATTGCAAAGGAAAAGTTGGAACTCAACACTCGAAGAACATTCTGCAACCATTTTGACCTAAAGTATCTGATCCAGTGTTCCGTCATTAACAGGCATTTCCTCGTTGTTTGAATCACAATCGTTCCATGCAAGGTTAGCTTCTATTCTATCAAGTGCTGAAGAAATCTGTTATACAGCTTTTGGCAGCAACAGTGGGAGGTATTGTGCTTCATGCGAAAACGATCCACTCGCAATGGCAGCCTCACTGCTCTCTCAATTTTTGTGTGATTGTGTTCCAACATAGCCATCTGCTCTGTATACAATCATCGAATGCTCTCCCTCTGGAAAGTTTCTTAACCGAAATATCAGAGCGTGCATCGTACAGAAGAGTTAGTACTCCCTTCCTCACAGCATATTCGTTATGGCACTCATCCTGCTTCTTTAAAGATAAGGTCAGTTATCACCACAAATCATGAAATAATCTTCCTCAAAACCTGCCCATCGACTGCCAAGAAACAAAAACCGCAAGTGTGTGTAAAAGCTACTACTACTAGAAATGCTGCTGAGTGCTGACGCGGCCACGCGTACCTCCTCCTATTCAAAATTGTGTGGGACCAGGACTGTGGCAGTTGCTCACGCTTTTGTGGGTGGTGCCATATGATGCAGGCTGGTATAGTGCAAATGGAGTTGTGGGAAATTAAGTGCAGTCCACCCCCATTTATCTGGCACTGGCCATTTCTAGCTAAACTTTCCGGATAGCAGGGGATTCAGATGAACGAAATGTGAGGGCGGACAAGCTAGAAGTTGACAATCAGGTTTGTATTTGTTTCTGAAGCTGTCCGTTGTCGTTTGCATAAAGGTGCTGCAGTCATCCAGCTCCTTTCGAACATACACTGATGATGTTAACATGATCATTGTAATTCTTTTGATGATAAAGTGTCAGTGTAGTTCTCAGTGCACTTTGCGCATCATCGAGAATTGTAGCACTGGGTTCGTCACTGTCATCATCGGATTCATGTTGCTGGTTTTCAGTAGAACCAATGACATAATGTAGTAGCTGAGGCCAATGAGACATCAACTGCCATTCTTAATCGACATCTTCATCCCTAATCGCAGCTCAGGTGTCATCAGGATGATTAACGTTGGCATACTTCATAACATTAGACTCGTCTACAGGTGTCAAACTCACTGTTACAGACATTAGAGAACGCAGCTCTGCAAGCGAACGTTTTTCGTTGAACAATGGATCGGCTGTGAATAACCAGCTCAAATGTTGTCTTCGCCCACTGCTGGGTATCAAGAAATTCCATGAATGCACTCTCGTTCTTATTCTTGCGAATAGACCTCTACCAGAGAAGTGTCATCATGACATTGGTAGAAAGACTGAAACCGAAACAAATCTGAAGGGGAGGGCTGGGTTCCACGTATGGGCATTTGTTCGCTGCCTCCTATTGAAAGAAAAGTAGGACCGAAGGTCGCATCCCTTTCAGGGACCATCGTAATCCCCTGAAAACCGTGGCTCTCGGGCGCGACCTTGTTCGCCTCTATCTTCGAGTGTAATTCAACTCTACCAAATTTGTGGTGCTGTCGAACACGATGACGTCATTTGTTTGCAAACAGGGAGAGGTCAATTCCAGCTTTGCTTGCTGTGCAAACTTTTATCCTTAAACACTTTGTCTGACACAAAGCTCAAATGGCTGAAGGCCTCAGAAGCCACGGGATAGTCACCTCATCGTGCAGCGTCGCGTGACTGGCCTATCGGTGTGTTGTGCATATCATGGAAAAGTGAGAAAATTCTTCAGGTTGTCTCAGGTCCCATACTTGGCAAAACATACCTCACACATTGTCTCTGCCTCTCCCACAGCCGTGTTAGTGAAAGTGGTTCTTGGGTACTTCCCATGACAGTCCCTGAAAAGTTTCCTCCACATCTACAAACTGAAGCCCAGATAAATAAAGCCAAAGTACATGGACTGAAATCCGGGCCAGTGTTTCTTTCCTAGATGGCATGGGACGCAGATAAATGAAGTTAGGGTAAATGAGGGTAGTCTGTAGCACCATTTGGGCGCTGAAGTTGGGGGTGCATTAATTACGAGTGCATATAGTGATAACCACTGTGATGTTTGGAAAGAAGGTGTGCTGGCCTTGCCGATTGTACATTGAGCATGTCCAGTGGGACAGTCTTAGGTTCAGTTCTAGAAATTCATTCAGGAAGCCAAACTTGCAAGCATGCCCTTTCGCAAAAGATTATCACGTACCGCACAATAATATGTTAGGTAGTTTTGAATTATAATTTTTTCTCACATTATATGTGGTGCTTTACACTCTCCACATACTTCTAAAACGTATCATACTTACAGTGCAGCATATCCAGGAAACGTTTGTGCACTACATTAAGGACAGCACACTATGTACACCATCTAATGGGTTTCTTTCAACGTTCTCCAATGTGACAGGCATTCTCCCTGTATGAGGATGAGATATCAGACAGCAAAGCACAGCTGTCTGCCATTACCTTAATTATGGGCACTGTGGAGCAGACAAGCTGCTTCAGTGAAGAGAATCATGAGCCCCTTCGGACGCAGTGTGCCCTGGCAGCCTCCAAACTCCTCAAAAAGCCTGACCAGTGCCGTGGAGTTGCACTTTGCTCGCACATCTTTTGGTCAGGGAAAACAAGAGAGAGAAATGAAGAAGAGGTCAGTACATCCTCAGAATGCTTTACAATGAGTATGCAATTCACTCTATTGTGGAGTTGCCGGTTGCTCACCAATTTTTCAGACTTCTAGAATTTGTATTGACGGTTGAAAGGCAATATTCAGCTTTCCTCCAGATAGTTTGTGCAAGTGGCTTGGAAAAGCCTGTATAAAAGTGTTTGCTTCTATGGGGCATTTTTATGGCGCAGACAAACTGCTTAGGGCAAGGACTGCAGTCAGTTTTGACACAGTTGTTTTCATAGTGTTGTTTTAATATCTGCCTTGGCTCATATCCGTATTCTTATTTTGATGTGTTGAACAGTTTAGGAAGTTTAAATATCACGCACACTTGTTCAGATATTGCCACACATGGTGCTGTGCACAGTCTTAACACAGCAGGTTGTGATTGAATATCTAATAAACTCCCAGTGGTGGTAAGCATTTCCAAAACATTTGTAAAGTGTGTGTAATCTCCTACCCCAAAATCATCAGTGCCACTTTGAGAGTAGTTCATCAGCAAGGATTGAGACAGCAGTAAGCTTAAGATTGGCATTCCCACAGTACCCTTTGTGCACATTTGTAGCCAGTTCAGCTAGTCAATTGTTTGCAAGTGTTTAACTTGTATTCCTGAACCACTTGTTTAACTTGTATTCCTGAACCACTGCAGCAATATGTTATTCTAGAGCTCCAGAAAGGTGTTGCAGTCACAAAATACATAACTTTGTTCTTATCTACAACTGGAATTGTGAGTTTGAATGCACATACAGTTTCAAATTATACTTCTTCGAATACATCTGAGTAATTTATTTATCCATTTTCTGCTACACATCTATGGGCAGCCTCACATGACCCCTGAGGGATCACTAAGGAAGCCTGTTCACTAACTACCGTTCTTACATATCACTTAATTTTGTAAAAACTGAAAAGACAATACATAATGGGCTTTCTTCACTTTTCTCAGTGCTGTACGGTGTGGGGCAAACGTTGTCTGGTTGCTACAGTGTTGTGTCAGAACGAAACAAAGCGTGGTGATCACAGTTGTAACCTTATACTTTTTGTGATTCGTTGCTCTTTTAATGCTGCAGATGCATGATAGCAAGCGTGTTACAGAGTGCCTCAAAAAGGGACTTCGCATTGCTACTCAGTGCATGGACATTTCAGTGCAGGTCCAACTGTTTGTAGAACTCTTAAACCATTACATTTATTTCTATGAAAAGGGCAATGAACAGGTGAGTTATTTCCTCTTTCTCTATCTGCATGATATAATTTTAGTGTGTTTTTCCTGTCACTCGATATTGTGCTGTACTAAAAATATGCGCATGTTATGTCTCCTAGATTAAAATAGACACAATAAGCCAGCTTGTTGGCAAAATCCGCGAGGAGTTGACACTGCTTGAGGCAAGTGAAGAGACTGACCAGATAAAGAAGCATTTTGAGAACACCCTTGACCACATGCACATTCGTATGGAGTCACCGGAATCCGATGGGCCATCGTACACTGGATTAGAATTGTGAAAGGCAATGCTAAACATTGCCATCTTTGAGAGTGCAGCCTCAGCAATGGTATTGTGCATTGGAGCAAGTCCCTCAGTGCATCTTTGTCAACAATTTTTCTGTTCCCTTTATTGTAGAGACTGTATCGTACCATCTGAATAGCATGCATCCCTGGAAACCAAGTCTTTGCACAAAGGCTTGGAGTATAGTTACATGGTCAATGCAGCAACTATCTCTTTGTACAGTATTGTTAGAGTTTCCATGCTTTGGACATATAACTCACTCATTGTCTGTTTCATTCATACTATTTTGGTGTCCTCTTTCATTTGGGAAGACCAGTAGAATAAGCAACAAATGTTTAATAGGCATCTCCCTAGTCATCCTGCTTCTCTAAGTGCCAGAAAATTTGTGACACATTCGTATTTTGTCCTCTGTTTGGATATCTATGCATCTACAGGTGTGCATTTCAAATGACAATTGACCTTGTTAGATGTTCCTCCCGAGAAGTATAAGATTGCAAAGCAGTCTGCATGGATATCGTCGTACTAGACATACTCGATTCCTGTATCTGTATGTACAATATTGTTCCAGTTGTAATTAATTGTAAAATAAAAAGGCTTTTTACACCAGAAGTACTACAACCACTTTTTGAAACAATTTTAGGAGCACTGCTAGGTGGTGCACAGGTCAGTCTTGCTTTCTAAATTGTGCAAAGCTCTCAGGCCAGATGGTATCTGTCTGCAATTGTGTTAGGACACGCTCTTTCACACACTTGCTGCAATTGCTCATATCAAAAGTCACTGACTGAGAATAACATACGAGGGTGGTTCCATAAGTTTCCGGCCCGACCAACTTTTAATAGTCATAGAGACGAAACAAGTGTATCACTTTTCGACATAGTCACCCTTAACTTCGATGCACTTTTGACACCTTTCAACCAGCATACTTATACCCTTGAAAAAATAGTCCGAAGTTTTGTCCGCAAAATGCTGGAAAACTGCCTCTTGCACCTCACTATCATTTTGAAATCTCCGTCCTCTGAGATCCCTCTTCAAGTTTGAGAACAGGAAGTAGTCACTGGGTGCCACGTCTGGACTGTAGGGTGGGTGGTGGATTTCTTCGAAGCCGCACTCCTTCAGTGCAGCCTTGGTAACAGAAGCCGTGTGGACAGGGGCATTGTCCTTGAGCAACCGGACACCTCGACTCAACCTGCCGCGCCTCTTTTCCTTGATGGCGTCTCGCAGTTTGTGCAGGAGTGAAGCATAATAAGTCGCATTCACTGTGGTGTTCTTCTCTTTCAAGTCCATGAGGACGATCCTGTGACAATCCCAAAATATTGTTGCCATGATCATCTTTGTGGATTGTGTGACCTTGGCATTTCTTGGGGGTGCTTCTCCTGGTTTGCACCATTCCATCGACTCCTTTTTCGAAAGGGGATCATAGTAGAGCGCCATAGTCTCATCCCCTGTGACAATTGACTTCAATATTTCTTCTTCGTTCTCTTGACAGAGCTCCAAAAACTCTTTGGCACAGACGATGCGCTGTTCCTTTTGAACTGACGAGAGAAGTCGTGGCACCCACCTTGCACTGGCCTTTTTCATGTGAAGGCCCTCGCCGATGATGTGAAAAACGGTTGTTTTGGAAAGCCCCAGCCTTTCTGAGATTTCCTTCACCTCCAGACGCCTGTCTCTCAGCACTTCCTCCTCGACAAGAGACAAATTTTCTTGTGTCACCACTTCCACTGGACGACCATCGCGTGGATCATCTTCAATGGACTCTCGCCCCAGTCGAAACTGCTTAGCCCGGTCTTTTACCGTTGTGTACGATGGAGAGGCTTCCCTGTACACGTTGTCCAGTCGCGCTTTAATTTCCTTAGGCGAAAGTCCCTCTTTTTTCAAGAATTTTATCACAACGCGGTACTCGATTTTTTCCATTTTAACTGAAGAGTGCACCCTGGCTGTTTGAAATGCCGCTCTCCAACCGACAAAAGCATGGAGAGGGTTGAGGGTGGTGCTCCGGCCCTCCAACAGATGGCGCCACGCGTCCTTAATAGCATTTTCAATTTGCGCGCATTTTCTACCTCTGGCCGGAAACTTATGGAACCACCCTCGTACCTGTTGGTTGGGAGCTGGCCAGTGTTGTTCCAGTACACATGTCCGAATCGCAAGGGTATGTGAAAATTATAGTTCTGTGTCCTGGGTCAGTTTGTACAGATTTCCAGACGAATGTCTGCACAGTTCCCCCTGAACTCGGCCCAGGACGCATACTTACCCCACCCCCCGTACCCTACTCCTTCCTGCTGTTCTCTCTCTCCATCTGTCCACACCTGTACGCCGCTCATAGCCTCAGTTGCTTTGCGGCGCTAACACGGAAATTGAAAAAGTTTGTACAGTAACCTACTTGACTGCAATTTTTAAGGCATAATGAAGCGTAGTTCTGAAAACCTTTTTCTTTTTCTGTCCAGGGGACTGTCGTGTAATTTACAACTTGTTGAACTTCGATGCAACCGAGAGGTACGGTGACGCACGCACAGATCCGTGCCTCTTAGTTGTCACCATGCTTCATTACCAGCTTGCCTGCACCCTTTCGCTTCTTTGGTTGAAGAGAAAGGTTGCAGATCTACCTTTTAACTTCGATAAAGGAGTTGATGCCCATTGTACTTTGCCCAATTTTTGAAAAGAGTTTGACAGCGTCTCATACGAATGGCTATTGTACAAGCTTTCACAATTGAAACTTCTCTGGTGTTCATCTGGTGGAAGGGCTATTCTAGCAACCACAGAGTTTGCTGTGCTGTATGGTAGTTGTTGCCCTACTTGTACCCAAGTATTGGGTCTACTTCTTTTCTTGATCTTTATAGATGATATTGGTTCACTTGTGATGTCTGATTCAGCTGTTTGCTATAGATTGTATAATACATAGGCAAGTTGAAAAATTGCTGGTGATTCCATAGCACTATGATCGAAAGTCCACATCAGGACGGTGTGGTAGACGATGTACGTATTACAGTGGGATTAATTCCATGTTTTTATGTTCTGCTCAGAACAAAGTTTCGTCAAAGATGGGTGCTGTTAACTCTGTCGTCATCCTGGGGGAAGATTTAGTAAAATAACTCACTTTTTCAAATGATCTTGGGCGAAATACACGTCAATATTGTTACAAGTAAGGCAGCGTGGATGCTGCATTTCATGCACGGATTTAGCGATGCTCCTCAACAGGTTAGGAAAAAAACTATTTTTGTTACATTTGACCATACCAAATATGCATGTTCTCTCTGGGATCCAGGCAACACTCACCTCACTGTTCATTTTGAACGTATTCGGAGAATGGTTGCTGCTTTTGTCGCAAACCTGTACTCCTGGAATGCAAGGTTAACTGAACTAATATAATGTGTAGAAGAAACCTCAAATACATGGAGCAAACTTGTGACTCAAACAGGTTCGTAGTACTTTTTGTGTGACAGGATATGGGATGGGGGATATGGGTGGGACTGAGTAGGTAATACTTGCTCAATCCCCATTAAATACTGCAACTAAAGAAAAAATACCAGTTAAGAAGCATGCGACTACATTGTGAGAAAGAAACTGTTCAAACGTTTTCTTAATCCACCCATTTCATAGATGGATATGTAATCCCCTCCTATGTGCCTGTGGGCATTGGAGGTACTTGAAGAAATACATATTTATTCAGGTACCTCTAGCAAGTACCTAATTAATGAAAACCACCTTTTTGTCCCCCACTACCTTGCACATATTGTGCATTCACTCAAGTCTATCGAGTCACTATTGATACGTCATCTTGAAAATTGCTTTTGGTTCTGCACTTATTTTAGTGTACAGGGGGAAATGTTACTTTCCTTCAACACGCCTACCAGTATGTTATGTTAAAGAAGGAGATACCTGCAACCAAGAGCCCTGCAACCAGACACCCCTCACATTGCCTTTATGATGCATGTGAACACCAGTGTGTTTTAGGAAGTTTTCTTTCATCACAGATTCGATGCGTTACCTACAGCTGGCCCTCAGTATCAGCAAATGTTCTGCCACTTTGCTGAAGCTGATTACTGCGATTGGCTTGCTTGGTTTGTGAAATACATCTGCTTTCACAAAATGCATCCCAGTTTCATCAATTTTCTTTTCACTGCATTCTTTACATTTCCAGTACATCCTACTCTATCACAAAACAGTGAGCTATGCCGTACATTCTTCCTTCTCTCGCTTGTCACTAATTTTGGAGCTGCAGTCAACTTAAACAGCACAGCTCACTTGTTGAAGGGAAGTATTGTGTTACCTGTGCATGTTTAAGAAAGTGTTTATTTCTTGTTTGTAGCTACACAGTTTTAGTTAGAACGAGCTATTTTTGTAACAATGCTAAAAGTAGCGATAACAATCGCCATAAAAAATTTAATACCTGTACAGTATTGCGGAGTCATGCGTACCACCAAAACAAGTAGCCTTCACATATTTTTCAACTCTCCTTGCTATGGATTTTACAGCTTGTTGTCTACAGCCAACAACTATGTCAGACAGTGACTAGAATAGCAGCACAAGGCACAGTCTGAAACACAATAAACCAAATGTGCCTAAAAAAAAAAGTCAATTCCTTCATCTCTATAATAAATTACTACCACATTTCTACTAATAAAAGCAATACGAGATCACAAAGACATTTCACTCCAGACAAGCAATAAATAACAGAGAAACCCTAAGATAAGTAGTTCATCTAATATAGCTTGACCACAGACCAAAGATTTTTGCTCATACATACCAATGTTATTCTTGCATGCTTAGTTGCAACAATATACCTAGAGTTTGTCCTGCTTGTAGCAGCCCAGAGAAACAGAAACAATTACAAGTGTTCTAGTGTAGTAACTCCTTTTGAGCAATCTTGGACACCCAGTTTAGGAAGCAGGAGAGAGCCTGAGGAACTCTGAGTCAAAGTAGATAACGGCAATGGATATGTCATCCCTAAAACTGCGCACAACTTGCTGAGGAAGAGACAACATGGCCGCCAATTTACTATGTTCTATACCACGTTCTGTTCTTCCTAGAGCATTGCGAATCAGATGCGTTGCGGCATTGGTATCAATTGGCTTCTGTTCCATCCCCTTCTGTCGCATCAGAAGAATGTCGTACACATCCCCTAGTCTAATTCGTGGCCGTGGAAGCCGTAGAAGATCGAGGGTTTGCTTTCCACTTGTGTGCTGTCCTACCAACTTCACCACTTTATGCGGCTGCAGCTGCTCCCAAAGCCCGTCACTAGCCACTACCAGAAACTTATCTCGTGGTGTTAGGTGATGGTGGGTGACTTCTGGCTTTGCAGTAAGATAAGGTGGAGTATTGTAGTTCCCTGCCAATACTAGTGGTCCAAATATTGGGATAAGTTTCTCTTTGATGACGCTTCCCTTCCATTTGTAGTTGAAGTCTCCGAAGGCTCTAAACGGTGCCAAATTACCAAGAAGACGGTCTTGTTTTACGACTGAGTTTCCTTCTGAGGTGGGATGTTCGGATAGAACTCTTCTCAATTCACTTAGGTTGTCTGCATTATGTTCAAAGCTCAGTGATGTTGCTCGCCATGAATCATCATCACCGAGTATTCCAAGAACAGCCTTACAGTCGCCAGTTGATGCAATGTGTAAATGGGTGCCATCAACATGTGCAACACATGCACAGGATCCAGTAACAGCATAAACGAGTGAATCTGGAAGCTTGTTTTCAAGCACCTCTCTTGAAACATCATTGTCGAGCCTAAGAAACGCCCTTTGTAAAGCATCTTGCATGGAGAAATGTCCACCTGCCGAAGTCAGAAGATCCTTTGCAAACATGCTGAGGCTTTCAAAATGAATCTCCCTTTCAGTACTTTCCAAGTATGTTTCCACCTGTAGCATTTTGACAAGATGTGTCTTTTCATTTTTAGCCACGTACTGTTTCAGAATATGTGGAGGTAGTATAGACAATGCGATATAGTCAAACAAGCGATGGCTGAGGAGTTCAGAGAGCATGTGACCACCATGACCATCAAACACACCAAATAAGTGTCCTGTCGTCAGGAGGCATCGAGCAATCACTAGACGGTCCTCCATAGGATTGTTCGAAGGAAGTTGGTTTGTCTCGAAAGCACGGAGAGACCTTGCTTGAACGTCTAAGCCATGTTCGTTGGCACGTAGTATCCTTGATACCTAAGGAGAAAATATTTGGAAAGGTACCGTTCTCGTGCATAGGAATGGGTTCAATCTTATCCAATGGCCACACGAATACTCACCTCGGGCGGGCCCAGCTTTGGAGCTCCGTAAAAGTCACTGTACCTGCGGATGTACTGTGAGATAGTTCTGGTTTTTCTGCTTAAGAAATGCGCTTGAAATCTCAAGAGCATGCAGAGGTGCATCGGCTGTATTGCCAAGGTCGGTGCCATTTCTGTTTTGTGCACATTTACATGCACAGCAATGGAAATTATGTAAATTGCTAACGTCACGTAAAGGCTACATTCTTGAACAAACGTGATTTCTACTGAAAAGGTGACGAGCGCAGAAACGTTTCCTTGGTTGCGCTATACACCGTGCATGAAGCGAACCGCCTTCGCATGGATCGCGCCATTAGCGTTGCCAGGCTTCGTCAACAACTCGCGTTGTTCCCTGCTTCCGCGAGAACGAAGCTCAGGATATTTTGCGAGATTTACGAGAAAAGTTCGCAAGCGTCCTTGAGTAGTTCATCAAGAACCGCAAACATGGAGTGGAGGGGGGGGGGGGGCAAAAAAATTGGGGTTATCATTACGGCTATGTCTATGTCTTCAGAAGCATCGGGGGGAAAAATATATCTACTCCGTGGGATATTCGCCCCCCCCCCCCCGCACACACTGCAGGACCTTTCAACTCCCACTGATAGAAAATAATAATAATAATAATAAAAGACATATCGAGAAGGTAAAGCCAGTACTGGTGGTTCCGCACCACTCTTTCACGGCTGCACGTGCCGCAGGGTAGGACTAACTTTAGTGGGATTGCGGATAGTTTAGACCAACTTGAGTTACTTTGTCGAGAGCCGGAAATCTCCGACACACGATGCTGGAATATGAGCAATGTTTACCTCCCCTACATTTCTGCCGTTCTCGGTCGGCATTGAACCCGCGATCTTCCGATCACCTTTCTGAGATTCAGTACAAATTCAGTACGTATTCGAACGGCGATCTCTTGCCACATAAGTACGCGACAGGCACAGTGTTTCTTTTTTCGTTTTTGATGACCCGTATAAGTAGATATTTTCGCGAGGACTTATTTTTAACGAATTTCGCGAATGCTATTTTTCTACAATATTAAGGTCCTGCGAAGCATGTGACACCCCTAAGAACTCTTTGGTGCAGGATCAACTAAGGTAAACGAAATTCAGGTCCCGCAAAATATTCTCTAAACGTGCCTCCATTTCCTCCAATTTAGAAAGCATTCGGTCCAGCGTACGCAATTGTCTTGTGTGCGCAAGGAAATAGCGTGTTCTCACTGCGCACGCATTAAACTCAAAGCCACGTTCGGCGCATGCTGCTGAGTGTATGCACCCGCTATTTCCTTACGCTGATCCATTATTTTTCTGATGGAGGGGGGGGGGGGGACAGCTTTGGAGTACATGCACTATCGAGGGTCAACAGTCGATCGAAGCAGTACATGAAGATATAGATACCCGCCCCCTCTAGATCTGTGCCTGGTGGCGATGCGTACGCAGTGCGCCTGGCTTGGAGAGGTCAGGCAAGCAACAAAAGGACCCGGAAATACGTGCATCGAGGGCTTCCGCCAACAGTAAAACAAAACGAAATAGAGCAACCAGGATTGTGTGGAAGCATGTGAACATGACTATGGATGACGACAAACTGGAATTCGCTTGTGGCAGCTGGTCCCTCAGCCTGCTGGAGTGCAGGCCAGAGAAAAACGTAGCTTGGAACTAGGTTTCAGAATTCGGAACAACCGGTCCAGACGCATAGACCATAGGTGGCAATAAAATCCACGGACCGTGGCGCCGATCATTATCACAGTTCTCTCGCGACGCCACCTATCCTTTTCAGATGCATATAAAAAATAAAAAGAAGGATGCCCGAACGTACGACACAGGTGCTTTGAACAAAGCTTGCTCCTTCTTTCCATTACCACTGGACAGCGAGTCAAGCTATGAGCCGATTCCGTTCCGAGGTGTAGTTGTTTTGGAGTCTCTTGCGCACGCCGCACGTAAAGAGCTTGGCGGCTATAGCAATCTGACCTCAGCGGTGAGAAGATAATGCTGTATATTCTTACTTCGTAACGGGCGTAACGGGTAAGCAACGCCGAAAATAAAACTATGAAAACTATTCACAATTATCCGCTATTCACATGTTCACTAGCGAACGGCTAATGAACATGTGCATAATGAATAGCGAATAGTGAACATGTGGATAGTGGACTTCTGAACAGTGAATAGCGAACTTGAGAGTAGAGGACCTGGGAAGTAGTTTTGGGGGGTGGGGTGGGGTGATAATTTTTGTTAGGAGTAGCAGAACAAGTCGGGAGACGAGTTCAATTTCTCCTTGTTTTTTTCTTACAAACAAAACAAAACAAATAGCGAACTTGCGAGTCAAGCACATGTGAAGTAAAATCGCTAAAACCAGTGCTAAAAACACTAAGAACGAAACAGGACAGACGCACTGCTTATCATGTGTGACCAACAGGCCCAAATTGGTACTTTATTCACATGAGAAGTATTTTGGGGGAGTGGGGGGTGGGGTTGAGAATTTATGTTAGGAGTAGCAGAACAAGTCGGGAGACGAGTTCAGTTTCTCCTTTTTTTTCCTTACAAACAAACAAAAATTATAAAAACCTTGTTTACGCAACGTGGCAGGGTATACAAGCATTTTGATGTCCATATCACGGATTAGTGATAACAAGCCTTGCTGTGTTATGCCAGTCCGTTGGCGAAGTGTTTATTATTATTATTATTATTATTATTATTATTATTATTATTATTATTGCAATAAAAGTTCCAATTCCAATTATTATTATTATTATTATTATTATGATGATGATGATGATGATGATGATGATGATGATGATGATCCAACACGTCTCCAGTGTGGAACTCTCTTTCCTACACTGACTCGTCACGGATTGATTAAAAATTTCTACACATAGCGTATTTTTGAGAAAGAGCCCTGACTTTAGAATGTATGTCTATATAGAGATAATGTCGTTTCCACTCTCAACGCGACGCCGTTTTCATGATATTATCCTCTGTTATAAGATCTTACACAGTTTTCTCGATACACAATCTTCATTACATCAGCTTCATATCGTCGTACCTGTCAATGTAACCAGACACACGAATATATTGTACCTATCCCACCATATGCCTGCAAATCCGATCGCACGTATTCAACAAATGATAAACGCAGTTCACCTCTCTCTTGATATCTTTAACCCCCATACAAACGTTTTCAAAACTCTCCTCTGGCGTTCACTCAGTAACATGTGAAGTTGTACAGTTTTTCTTCTTCCCTTTTAGTGCCATGCACTGTATATCTGTATGTTTGTACTGTATGTATCAACGTGAATATCTTCCTGTTATGTTCTTGTTCCTGAATATGTCCTGAATATCAGTGATGGCCAGTATAGTTAACTACATGTAGTTAAACTACTAGTTAAACTGTCTGATTGTAGTTAAAAAGTAGTTATCAACTACTTGCAGAAATGTAGTGGCAACTACTAGTTAAACTACTATTTTGAGTGGTTAACTACAGTAGTTAGGTTACTGCAGGCGCCAACTACTTCCGATTTTGCCGCAAGCTTTACGACTCGATTGTGCTTCCGACTTTTACCTTGAGCTACTTGTTTGATGAGAACGGAGCAGAGCAATTGTGCCGTGCATGTAGATCTTCACTTTTACTGCTTGTCTAGTGAAGCCTCATTTGCATTGAAACCGCATAGGATGGCTACATGATCCATCATCGTGGCTAAGCGAAAATATTTTACGGTCCACAGTGGCGCAATCGGCACCCACCACAATATTTGTGCGTGGAACATTGACCTGTGACGAAGGAGCCTGAGTGGAAATATCGTACATGGTCCGTCGTATGTTGTACGTACCTTTATAGCGGAAGCTTTCACTCCATAGGAAATATTTCCGCAGCAAGCTCTTTTGTCAGCGCATAATATACAAGAGACAGGCAGTGGATTTTACGACAGTATGTGAATTAAGCGACGTAGGCACAAGAGTATTTTTTAAATATCATTATCACTGCTTGTGATTCATATTTAGGTGTCCAAGAACACTACAAGGAATTGGTGTTAAGGGACAACGTTAAGTAGTTTGTTTTTTTCCTGCACGTCGCCCGCATTCACATGTGACACTTTCTAGTGACGCGGATACTCTTTGTGAATCGGGAGAATCTCTACGCTTGCATCCTTCGCGTGAGATCGTTTGGGAACCAACGCAGCGTTCCTGACTCCAGGAAAACTTTGTTCGAAAACCTCGATGTTTGATTTCGCAAGAGATCGCTTTTCAAGAGATCCACCGATGGATCTCTTGACTCGTCTGAGGGTTCGCCAGGCTTGGATCTTTTGACCCCTTTGTGTTACGTCGTTAACTCTAACATCGCTAAGCAGAAATTACCCGTATCGAAATACGAGGGACTCGTTTTACGTGCGGTATAAATAGAATACAAATGCAGGTGGCAAATAAACATCTCATTTTTATTGACTTAGTTACTTACTTTGTAACGCATAGCACAGTCAAAGAAAAGCCGACAGTTCTCTTATGTCATTTGAGTTAAAAACAGGTGGTTGCATTGTAAGATCAACCTGTTTGTAACA
Organism: Ornithodoros turicata; assembly: GCF_037126465.1. Lineage (NCBI taxonomy): Eukaryota > Metazoa > Arthropoda > Arachnida > Ixodida > Argasidae > Ornithodoros > Ornithodoros turicata. The sequence goes on from NC_088201.1 coordinate 33,974,560, forward strand.
CAGGATGGATAGGAGTGCTCTCTCTCTCTCTTTTTTTTTTTTTCAGCGCTTCGTGTTAGAGATTATTTCTACAGTTAGCGTGGGGGGGGGGGGGGATATATTTATTAGACGAAAAGGGGAAAAAACGGGAGAAAGGTCAGCCAAACGGGACGTCGCCTTGCTATTCCGGAAATAAATAAATAAAGAAAATTAAGAAATAAGAAATAAATAAAAAGACAAGAAAAGGAATTAGGAAATAAATGATAAACTAACAAAGGATGAAATAAGGACGAGGTAGATTAAAGACAAAGATGAAAAAGAAAAGATGACTAACAAGCGGTGAAAGAAGCGTGGGTTACGTACACTCATATTGGGTGGGCCGGCTGCTGTTTCAAACACGTTGATTATTCAAACACTTCTCGTATCACAGCAGGCTCGTAGTCGAAGAGCCAAGTCGCTCTTGTGGACACACGTTCTACATGGCGGAACCGTCTGATCATGGACTCTCTCAGGGTACGAAAGATAGCTTCATATGCCCGAACATCTTTTTTTTTTTTTTTTTTTGTGTGTGTATATGTGTGTTTCTGTATTAAGTTTTCCCTTAATTTTTCCCGCCGTCCACAAAAGGACATAGACAAAGCGGCTGTGCCCATTATTATTGGTAACAAACTTCAGTTCTGGCATAACGTGGGAACGGCTGCGCCAATGGACGCAAAAGTACAAAGACGACTCTGAGTCCAGCAGTATACCCTGCATTTTGGGGTTGAGGTCAATGAACATGACAGGTCAACGTTGATTGGAAAGCACAGCCAGACAGTATTTTCCCGCACGGTCAGTAAAAGAATACAATAACGTGACAAGGGTGAGGGCCAATGAAAAGAACGGCTTACGATTCTTTGTAAGTTGAACTCAATATTCTTGGTAACAAGCATCCGTCCTGGCGTGTTAGCATAGCGTGTTACGGCGCTAGGGGCAATGGACATAAACGTGCAATGGCAAAAGGGGGACTCGCCGCCGTAACCTACAGCACAACTACAGGATTTTCTCGCTTACTTTTTTTTTGTGCGTGTACGTGTGTGGTAAGAAGAGAGAAAACACCGAAAAGTCTTCACTGTTACTGGGCATATTACTTCCTAACTTAATACTACGCACAGCGCAATCGTTCTGCAATGAACATGGTAAGGGATAGACTTTCTTTTCTGTCGGGAATCCTGACCAGTATATGACGCTTTGACTGGTTGGATCTCTTGACTCGCCTGTCACGTGACCGGTTGGATCTCCTGACTCGATGGATCTCTTGACTGGTTGGATCTCTTGACCGGGTTGGAACTCTTGACGCTTTGAATCTTTTGACTCGCCTGTCACGTGACCAGTTGGATCTCTTGACTCGATGGATCTCTTGACTCGTTGGATCTCTTGACCGGAAGCGCGGCATCAGCCTGGCTGACATTTCCACTTTTCTCTCTTTTCCTTTCTTTCTATTAAACATATCCCCCCGCATCGTTATAGAGAGTTACAGAACTGCTTTCGAAGCCTCTTTCGCGGCCAATACGCCTGACAGTGAATGTGGCTTTTGCCGGGCTGTCACTGATGCAGCGAAAAAAATTGCTACAAGCATTGTTCGCGCCCCCTGTTCATTGTTCTGCGGTTGACGCCGAATACAAGAGACTCCACGCCATTCGTCGTCGCGCCGAGCTCAGAGCTCATCGCACCCAACTTCCATCTCATCACGCTGAAGCTCGATGGATCCAGAAGGCAGTCCAAAGGCACATACATAAGGCCGCGTACCCACATGCGGATGCGGCAAACACGCGCAGACGCGTATGCGGGGAGGGAAATCCTTGCCGCGCTGCGAGAGAAGCCGCCTCCGTGTTCCGCTTTCCCTCGACCGCGCAATGCTCGATTTTTAGCGGCATGCCGCACTGCGGCGGCATGTTTCTCGGGAAGGGAAAGGTGGTGGAGAGGAGGAGAGGAAAGGGTGAAGTGGAAGACCGAGCGGAATCCGCTCGGGGGGAGGATAGCTGCGTCCATGGGCCGACTTCAGGGGAACCGTGCCGGCATACGCCTATTACACATCTGAGGGAAACCCAGGAAAAACCCCAGACGGCACAGCCGGCCCGCGGATTCGAACCGCGGACCTCCCAGTCTCCAAGCGCACGCGTTACCGCTGCGCCACCGGAGCTGGCAGGCAGACCTCTCGGTTTCCTCCCAACGACACTCCTCCTCCTCCTCCTCCTGCCGCACTGCGCGACCAGCTCCGGTGGCGCAGCGGCAACGCGTGCGCTTGGAGACTGGGAGGTCCGCGGTTCGAATCCGCGGGCCGGCTGTGCCGTCTGGGGTTTTTCCTGGGTTTCCCTCAGATGTGTAATAGGCGTATGCCGGCACAGTTCCCCTGAAGTCGGCCCATGGACGCAGCTATCCTCCCCCCGAGCGGATTCCACTCGGTCTTCCACTTCACCCTTTGCTCTCCTCCTCTCCAGCACCTTTCCCTTCCCGAGAAACATGCCGCCTAATCAGGCAGGCAGACCTCTCGGGTTCCTCCCAACGACACTCCTCCTCCTCCCTCCTCCTCTGCCGCACTGCGTCACGCGTTTCTTTTTTTTTTTTTTTTTTCAGGCGTCCCACGCAGTCTGCAGCACGTTGATAGCGTCGTCAGCGCCGATATCTTGAGAGCCGCGGAACCCGCAAGCGATTTCCGCACATGTGTATCGCATGTGGGTACAGGCTACGGGCCCTAAGTTGGTGCGCGACCGCTGGCGGAACGTTGCTGAATCTCTGTCACCCCGCACACCGATGTCCCGTATTTAGACCGTGCTCAGGGGGCTTTCTGCCCCAGTTGTTCAGCAGCTCAGTTCCGCAGATCACTGAGGAGTATTGCGTTCTCCTCACCACGCTCTCGACCTCTGCGCTATCTCCTGCACGTGATATCCTTGTCGTTTTGGACTCATCTTCAGACCCTGCCTTGGACGTATACCTTTCTCGCTTGTTGAGCTCGAATTTGCCCTGTGGAATTCCCCCCAGCACACTTCGCCTGGAGCTGACCAGGTGATGTACAAAGCTCTCAGGAATCTTCCCTTATGTTGACGTCGGCTCATCTTGAGGCTCTTTAATGGAACTTGGCGTACAGGCGAAGCGAATGGAAAACTTCAATGGTTGTTCCTACCTCTTCTCAAACCAGGCAGGTCGCCGCATAATATTGATTCCTTTTGCCCGATCGCCCTCACAATTAAGCTGCGTCGCGAGGACAATGAAACGCATGGTGTTCTGCCGCTTGAATTGGTACCCGGAAAGCGTGCGCTTTTTTCCTGAGGTCATGGCAGGCTTTCGTCAGGGACGTTCAGCAATTGACAACGTTCTCGATCTCGTCGCTGAAGTGCTACAGTAGCGAAGGACCCCCCCCCCCCCCTCGAAATTGCGCTTTCCCCGTTTTCTCCTTCTCAAGAGACCTTGCAGTCAACACCTCCTAGACAGCAGAAGGCCTGCGCCCACGTGACATAGTGTTACACAGGAAGGCCTGCTGTGGATGCTGCTGGAGAAATTTTTGCACTTCAGTGCCCATTTAAGAAGTGCAACATAAGACCGCCATGGTCATACTTTTCTGAAGTGCTCGTTTTATTCACTTCACAATTAAAGAAGAAATTTACATCGAGGGACACGTGATACCCTGTACCTCAGTTTATCCGAACAGCTCTATGAGTTGGTACACTGTTTTTGTGTCTTTGGACCCCATGACCGAAGCCGTGGCGCTACAGCGATACACGCCCACGTCTTTGGGATGGAATCCGTAAATGAAAAGCTTTCCTTCGCCGCCTTTCTCAGCAGCAAAGTAGCGACGGTCGTGGTAATCGATATGACGGAAGTAGCATCCATAATAAGGGCAGACATAAGCTGCAGGTTGGTGAATCATCAAAGGTGGCCGTGGTGGCAACAGTGCTGATGAAGCAGGCGGCGGCGGCGGCGGCGGTGGTGGTGGTGGTGGTGGTGGTGGTGGTGGTGCTGGAACTGGGGGTGCTGGTGGTGCTGGAGCAATTGGCGGTCGATGATGGTGTGAGGGATGTCCCCCGTAGTTATAGTGCGGGTATCGATGAATGGGATACACATTTTGTGCCTTTACCCAGACCACGTTCTGAAAATAACAAAAAGCATAGAAGATGGGAGCATGTTAGCGAATAACGATACGCTTCGATAACCAACCTGAACATTTTGCTGAAAACGTTTTGAATATATGGACACAGCGGAACCTAAAGGAGTCGTAATTAATTATACAAATCTCTTGCCAAATCTGGGCCATTCTCTTAGCGGACTGATCTGGCAACATATATGTTTACATAGCTCCGCCAAGACGCTTGTTTCTTTTCGAACGTAGTCTCTTCTGCGTGGTTTCAGAGAGCCGTGGAGGAAAGAATGTAGAGACTTTTAGCCAGCGACAACCTTTTCAGTCTGTTGCGAGCTGTGTTGAACTGCAAGCATTGACTGTCTGGTTGCGGAATTCCGTCAGCGAATATGTTCAACTTCTAACAAATACGGCTCAATTGATTTTGTCTTCAAATAGCGTGACAAACTAAGACATAAGCAATGCAACGATCAGTAGTAAACGTTATCCGTGTCATTGTAGCAGCGGACGTTTAGAAAGTGAAGACGACATGACTGTTCAGCAGACTGCAACGCGTTTTTCCGAAGGACAGCGCCGCACTTCGTAACCTTTTGGACGTCGACATAAGGAAACAGGGAACTGGTAAAATGTGCACTTGCAGTGATTTTTTCAACTTACTCTCAACGAATGCAATCTACAAATAGGTAGTGAGGTCAGATAAGGCTTGTGTCCGTCCGTCCGTGGCAGTCTCCTGTGAAGCGTGCTTTCACTGCATTGACTTGAGTACGCAGGAGAAGCTCTCTCAGGGAGCAAATCTAATGTAGCTGCACTGCTGTAATATTGTGTGATGATAGTGAAGCGGGCCCTTTGGGGCTTGCTTAGATACACACCTCGGAAAGACAGCATTGCATTGCAGTGAAGAAGGCCGAAACAAACCGAGCCAGATGGCAGCGACTAAACCGAAACCGCACAGAGGGAAGTTATCACGAGCGTGCATAAAATAAGGCAAATTACAACTGTAGTTATAGTTGGGGTAGTTAGCGACGTAATATGTTAAAGGAGCCCTGAAATGCCTCCATAAATTTTTCACTTTTGGTTGTGGCGTGTTGTGTAACAAATAACATGAAATCAAATGAAGTCAAATAACTCAGGAAAAAGGTGCTGACGCCAGGAATCGAAGCTAGACCCTCCTGATCTCCGGTCAGGAATGCTACATGTTCGTATTTGTCCATAAATGTAGCCTGCCTCGGCTAATTCCGGTTGTTTACGTTGTATAAGTAACATGGGCTCTTGCGAAGGAACGACGAGAGCAGCTGACCGGTTGCGCGCACGAGAGGCCTCTGATCTACACACCATCGAGAAGTCATCCACTCCTTCAAAGAGCGAGTGAACGAAGCCAACGTCGACGTTCGCGGCCCCGATGGAAGGGTCTATATCATATCAGGTGACTCGTGCTGTAGTGTTGGCTGTAGCCCAGGTGGTGATGATGGCGATAGGGCTTGCCGTTGTCGGCCTCACGTAGGTGGGCAACGTCACGACTGACGCCCTGGGGGAATATGCGTCCTGGGCCGACTTCTAAGGGAACTGCGCCGACATATGTCTGAAAGAGTCTGAGGAAAACCCAGCCTGTACATATGTCTGAAAGAGTCTGAGGAAAACCCAGGCTGTAGCCCAGCGCGGCCGAAGCCCCATAACAGTAGCGGACGAATTTTCGGTGGCCAATGAGAGTCACGCGGTGTGTGCTGACGGCACGCGAGAGATCGGGTCGGGCGGATGACTGCTTTCACAGGGCGTTTTTGTCAATTACATTGCACAGTGACGATACACTGCACAGCGCAAATATTGTACATCCTGGGTCCTGATAACTGCTTGATGAATGAAACAGAGTTTCGAGCCACGTTAAATGTCACTTCCCTGCTCCGTTAAACCGCGCGGAAGAGACGACAAAGTCGAAGACAGCACACAGTGCTGTGTGCCGCCTGCTTCTTTGTGCGTTGTTTTATTTGCGTTAGGAACGCCGATTACGCGACTAGGACGCCGACGATTTTGCAGGCACATGTTCGGTCCCTTTTTCAGCGGACGCTGTGTCGCAGACACGTAAAATCCCACACATCAAATGCGGTTCGTCATGCAGGTCTACGTGACCAACCGCACTTGCAGTTGAAGAAAGCAAGACTCTCTTACCGACACCAACTTGACACCGTCGGCGTTTAGATTACACGTTAGCACAACGTCCCGTCCATTGTTCACGTGCTGGACTGCTCCCATCCCGAGATATTTTCCCGGGAAGGGGTCGAGGTTCTTCGGTGCTGGTGGTGCAACGTGTGGAGTGAACCATGGGGGAGGTGGTGGATACATGTAGTAACCCGGAACATGGCCATAGCTGAATCCTCCGAAATATCCAGTTTGCGGAAATGCGAAGGGTTGCGGAGGATATGCGTGCGCTCCTCCATAATGCGGATGGCAGTGATGAATGTAATAACAGGGATACCGAACGGGCGCTTCGAAATGGGCGTCAGACAGCTGACGTACCGTACTCTCCAGGAAGCAGAGTAGAAAAATCACCCCGGCGTGTCTCATGGCGGTATGACGAGACCTGCACGAGAGCCGTCCCTTTTCTGGAAACTTTGTCGAGAGGGAATGTGGAGAAGGTCTCTGTGCACCAGCCATGCTGAACGTCGCAAGGACGACCTTGTACAGCGGAGGTGTAATTCGTAGCACGGTGAAAGTCATATTCCTTTCAGGAACAGTCGAGCGAACTCGTGTATGTCAAGTGTGTAACCCTTTGTGCGGTATAGCTTGTGTTTATTATGTTTCGTAGCCTTTGTATCGTCGATGTTCACTGATTGCAAGAAAAGAGCCTGCGAAGATTGCGTGTATTCATGGCCCTGTCGCGTACTTGCTACGTGCGCGTGTAATTGTCCTTGACGCTTTGTCTCCCTAACTGCTAGGGAGCACTTCTTTTTCATTGCCAACAACGATGAAAAAAGCTTTGCTCGGCTCATAACGCTTATGTTCTTTGCTAGACATTTCTGGCATCTAGAATACAAACACAAAGTTTATGGTGGCGGGTGTAATGATAATACAATTAAGACGAGTTCGTTGTTAGGGGGAAAAATTGATATTAGCTGTTCTCGCTTTCAGTTAGCGGTTCCACTTGTGACGTTCACCGGACAATGGTTGCGTGACTAATTGTTGTAAGAAATTGTTTAAGTGACATTTGTTCGTGTTACGCGTGCGCTTTGCGTGTGTTATTTTTACAATAACTTATTATGAGCAAACAGTAGAATGGTGGTCCTGCAGCAAACGAGGGTGCCTTTGTTAGGATGAAAACCACTACTGGTCAAGTGATCTGTTTCTCCGCGTTTTTTTTTTTTTTATCTATGATATTTTTCTCCGCTTCATTTTTAAAATTCCATTTAATATTTGCAAAGTCTTCAAAGACAAAATAGTACAAGGAAGTGCAAATGGCATGGATTTTACTACGCTCTGAGGACTATTTTTAAAAAGTATGAGAGGTCGACATGCGCCTTTGTCTGGAAGCAGGGCTCAGTTGAACTTGCCCGTAGGTCGGACGGACTGAAATTTGGCATAAAACAATTGACCATAATAAGTTATTTTTCTTTTTTGCGCTGAGAAAGCGATCATTCGGACTGGGATTCTCTCGTGGATCCAATCACTGATGGGATCACATAACACACGCATGCAACAAAAGAAGTGGAAACCTCTGCTGCGGGGCTCGAGTTTCCTTCAGTTCTCCGTCAGCTGCTTGGAACATTTCGTCGTCGTTGCCACAATTTTTCCCACACGGAAACAGAAACCGATCACTTTACGGTGCTGAACTATGTTTTTCATCGTGTATTGTGACACACACTGTAGGTAAACATGAAAGGCTTCCACGGAGGGAACTCCAGGGAGATACCAGGTTCCGGTTTTGAACGTGTATTTGCATCATGCGTTAATATAACTGTTAAATCCTTTACTTAAGTTACTCTGTCCTAAACACTTTTGGGAACAGGTTGGTACCTCACAAATACTTTTAAAAGTGAGTTTTTAGCATTAACTTGAATGCAACTTTTACGTATTTCGAAAAATCTCTCCTAAGATACTTCATTTGATTTTTTTTTGTGTGTGTGTTTTTTTGGGGGTGGGGGAGACAGGAAGGGCGAGAAAATGATGAGCTTTGTCTGTTTTTGTTAGGCACTATGCCACTTTTTGCATATGCATACACACTGGGCGAGGAGGAGAACATTCTCCAAGAAGATATTGCAGGAAAAGAAGAGCATCCGAACGACTGTCTCTTTTTATCTCCAATTTTTTTAAATATTTGACACTAAATTTCACAAATTCTAACCTGATAGTATCTTTAAAGTAAAGAGTTACTTTTGTGAGTACTCAGATACTTTCCAAGGTTGAGTAACAAAACTCTATATTCAGTTACTTCTTTGCCTGGTACTCAGTAAGCTAACTTACTTTTCATGAGTGTCTTGTACAAGCCTGATTTGCACAGAGATAAAATAGCATAAACGCAGACAAGCTGGAGGATAAACTCCATGATTGAGAAAGCGTGAGCTTGAGCTAACGAGAAGGAGGACCATATGTAAACATGGAGCTTCCACGTGTCCTGCCCTATTGCGACTACCAATGTGTGGTATAGTGTCCAGGGGGGGGGGGGGGGGGGTCTGTTGCGGGATAAATTGTACCCGTACATTTGTCGACTGTAGAATTCGAAGAAACTTTTTTTTTTTTTTTACAAGAATATGCTTCACCATATTGAAAAGGCAAATCGTCGTTGGAGCTCTTTTAAGCAGTCTCACGTGTCAGTTTTACCCACATATTCGTTTTTATACCCACACACTGTCAATTTGGTGGAAGGGTACAAGTTACTCAGACATGCCGTCTACCCGACGGACGTTAAATGTGGCGTTAAATGTTAAGAAAAGAAACCTCAGGTGGGCAAAATTAATCCACAGACCCGACCACTGTGGCGTCGCTCATGATAGCAGTTGTTTCGCGACGTAAAGCCCCGAATTATTATTGTTATTATTACTATTAGCATTAAGTTTCAGCTGAAAAAGCAAAAATATGGTAACAGGTAACAGCAGTTCAACTCGACGGGACAGTCAACTCGAACCGCTCTGTCGAGTCCATATAAACCCGGCTAGTGTGGGGGCTAATAAAGAACGCTGCACTTTATAATACCGAAAAGTAGCAGATCCAGCGATCCAATGAAGGTAAGCGGGAGCAGAACTTTTTCTTATCGAAGCAACATAATGTGCGCCTTCTATCAATAAATAATAAATTGTGATTCAAAGTCACCAAACACCTGCCCCTTCCAAGAACGCCATGTTCCGTTCCTGACGGGCGCCCATTTCCGGAGTTTCCTGCCCGCTGTGCCGTGTGGCGTTGACCACGTGAGAGCCGCATGATTGCTTATCTAAGCTAAGTGTATTGCGAGTCATGCGTATACGTGTGTGGCATTTATTACGAGCGATACACTTCAGCAAGCCAGAATTTTACGCCTTCCGCTTCCCTCTTCATAAAATCAAACACGGAGCCTGTTCGAGAATAATGACTATACCTCAAGTAACAGAGACGCATAATTTAAAAAGTGGCCCACACCGATCTATAGGCCTTGCAATGACATTGACGTGGCGTCACTCATTAGATATTCCAGGTAATGCGGATCAATCCACACTGAAGACGATCACGCTCCTTATGTTGTCTAGGAGTATATAAAATCGTTCTAAAAGTGTTTGTGGTAGTGGTGATGGTGGTTACCGTCTTGCCGTTGTTGTCCATACACGTGTGGGCAGCATAACGAATGTATAGCCAGGGTGCACCCAGCGAGAGAGCATGCTCACATTGTACTGCATACCAAAGTATTATTTTTAGTCCGTCCAACTATATTGAGGAAAAGGAAATGAATTTTTTCACTGCGTGTCATACATGGCGAGATATAAACCCTCGAACACACGTACGTGTCAAGCTCTGACGTCAGAGGAACGACAGCTACGGCCATTCGCACTGGTTGTCGCAAGCACGTGACTTCTCCTGCGCTGCGTCACTGGCTCACGCCTGCAATGTCGGAGCCTGACATGTTTCGGTGGAAATTGATGTTCTGAGGCTGGAACACACAGAAAGGACAAATACATACAAAGCCTCAAGTGTCAGTGACTTCCTTCTTTTCATCATGTTTTGGTATTCGCTGTGCCTACAGTCACTATATAAGCTACGCGTAGCTTATATAGCGACTGTAGCTGTGCCGAGTTTCTACCCTCTTTGCCGTAAAACTTGGAATGCAGGTTCCAATCGATGCAAATAATTGTCTTGCACATTTCTTTGGAGTTTGCGGACAGCAGTAGCATAGCCAGCAACATATTTTGGGGAGGGGGTCTATGGGAATTTTACATGGAGAAGAGGATTTCATCCTCGTTTCCCTTTCCCAAATGCACTCCCACCCCTCTGGCTACACCATTGACGGACAGTGTCTGCAATTTGTGTCATCCACGGGGTCAGTCTTATGTTGATGGTAATGCGAATCTTGCTTCCAAGCCCACGGAGCATAGTTTGTATGTTCGCCGGTCCACCACATGATCTCTGTTGGGCGTGCGACCCCCCGCGACGCGTCGCGCTAATATGCTATCACATGTGGTGTCCATCACGTTCTAGATTGCGCCGCTCACGTCCGTGACGATGACTGCCTCGTTTATCCCCCAAACGTGAACCGCATGCTCTCCTTCCAGGAAATCAGCACACACAAAAGTAAGAATAGCGAGTTTTACTTCATCGGAAGAACTCTACGAAAACGATACGATAAAGGAAGTTATCAAATCCAAGCTTAGCAATTTGATGTCGCCCTCTTCAAAGATAACCTGCGATTGGCTTATCATATTTTCGGAACCGTTATATCGTGAACACCTTCCGATCTACTAAAACTCGCTAATAAATGAATGGTGCGTGTCAACGTGCTGCAAAACTACATAAAAGAAAGGTAAAGTGTAATGAAACACTTTAAAGGAGCATAGAAGGCACTTCGTGATACGAACATATGCGGTATACGTACGTGTTTCCATTTGGGAAGCGCAAAGCTCCTGCTACCCCTCGCGTGTGGTGACGTCAGGTCAGCGGAGCACTTTTTATTGGCTACCGAGAATCGTCTGCTAACGAACGCGTGAACTGCTGCGATGGTGAACGCCACCCATCGCAGCAGCCAGCGAAGATGTCAACCAATCGCCGCAGAAGATTTTGAAACCCGGGCTTTCTGTGGCTACCAATGGCTGCTCATGCGGCTGACGGCAGCTTGTTTCCGTAGCTACGGCCACTGAAAGCAACGTCGTGATTGGCGAACTCTTAGTTACGTCACGTCCCTCAAACGATCAGGCTGTTTCTAGGTGGTGTTGGTCCGGTCGAGACGCGGGACGGGCGGCGCGAAATTTAACTGCAGAAAGAAAGAAAATGAAGGCGCGCACCTCACTATTGGGCAGAAGACATGACGTCACAGACTGGCAGCCAATTGAATCATCTTTTCCGACCGGCGAGATTGCAAGCTCTATTGCGCACCAGGATTGCGCGCTACACTCGTACTTTTGATGCGAATATATATCCCAGGGCTTGTAACTCCAATTTATACTCCACTCGTCTTTTTTTGTTTTTTTAGCCATTCCATGCTCCTTCAAGAAACGTTTCGTGAATGACGAGAATAAAAAGCTCCCGTTCTGTGGATATTGAACAAACTTTTTCGAATGAGCCTCTGCAATTCATATTGAGGAACCCTGTGGGCGGCCTGCTTCTTTTAGCCTTGGAGTGTCCCAGGTAGGTAGCGTTTCCTCTTGTTGTTTCATATGGATCCTCTTTATTTATTCTTTCCTCCTCGATGCATTGTGAGTGGTCACTGGTGTGAAAGTGGGCTCATCAGATACGCCGGTGTGCAATATCGCAAGGTCGAAGCTTTCTTTATGGCTGGTGATTGTGAGTCTCTCAGTGAGTCTTTCTTTGAATCGCTAGTTCCATGTTATTTTGTCGGCGCTATTTTGCTGTCTTGGAGACTCTATTTAGGAAGCGTCAAACGCCATAATAATGTGACTGGTTCCTCAGTCGCTGACATTGTAAAAACCTGCCCAAGCAGCAAAATGTACTGAAAGTTCAAGTGCAAAGGGGCGGGTGACAGGTGGTTCTATCACTGCACTGGCTCTTTACTGCAGTTTTTCATTCGCATCTCTGGTGAATAGTGATGTGATAGGAAAAAAAAAAAAAAGAATGGGCTGGTGAATGGAATGGACTTGCCCCTGTGTACTTGCACTTCAAGTACGCTGTGCTGCCCGGTGGTGGTGATGGCAAAAGTATACTCCTGTCTTGTAATAAAACAGTTCGGCTGAGTGATCGAACCCGGTCTGTAAAAAAAACGCAAAAAGAATCTGCATGAAAAAAAAAAATGATAACATAGAAATGAAAAAATTCCTAGTGGTCACGTATACCGACGAAAAAGCCCAACGTGGTAAGCTGCTGCTATTTAGGACCGAGCACAGCCCCCCCCCCCCCCCCAAAAAAAAAAAAAAACCGCAAGCGCGCGTACTCTATTTCAAAAGTTCCACGATGACGAAGATATTAGTTACCGTAAGTGTGTCGTAGGTGAAAAAGCACAGTGATGGCTTTCGAGACTGGCCTTCGAGCTTCGGGGCTTCGTTAGGGCACACACACACATAATGGGATGATGGGAAGGGTTAGGGCAGGAAACGGGTTGCTGTAGAATTCAAAATGTGTAGGTATACCGCTGGACACACGTCTCCCGAAGAAGCTGGGAAAGAAACATCGCATTCCCTTCGAATAGATACCGGGACATTTTGGGCATGTTGGCATCAGTGGCAACGCCGCCGCAGACAGGTGCGACATCGGTCCCTTTCATATAGTGCCATGCGACAACGTATTGATGAAGAAACTCCGAGCCCTACCACCGCGAGCCTGCGCTTTGACCTTCTGAATGTTTTGATGATACAGGGATAGTGCGCAACGAAAAACGATTGGAGACAGCCTGCCTGATAAAGGCGCTGCGATGGTACAGAACCTCTCGTGAGGTATCTGATCAGATTCTAACCCCAGAATCTTCGACGATATGCGTCAGAGAGCCCTCCTTCTGCTAGCGTTTATTAAGCTTTATTGGACGACGGTACCCTGTTGTTATGCTTCGTAACCAAGCCAAGCACATGAAGTGTTTGCAAGTGTCCCAATTGAAATTGGCCGACGGCCGACTCTCGGCAGAAAGTCGGGGACCAGTTGGCAGCCAACTAAGTCGGCCAGCCAGTCATGTTCTAAAGTCTGGGCAACGTTAACTGCCAACTACGTCGGCAAGAACCTGGCCAATGACGTTGGGCCAACAGCCCGTGCCGACGGGACGCCACCGTAGCTTGCCGTCAGTCGGTTACCGAACTCATCTTCACGTAGTACCAAGGTAAGTGGCCAATTATGTCTCTTTATGACGATTTCAATCAGTTCTCGGGAGTGCACACATATCCCCTAAGATTGAGACAGTCACGTAGACTCTGTTGTAGTCGTTGAAACTGTAACAGAAGAGTCATATACGCCATATGAAAAAAGAGAAAGTGTCCTCTACCGTCCTCTATATGTTGCGTTGTGATAGGCAGAGCGAGGTTTGGCAAGCAGTCGGCCAGGACAGATCTGTAGCAACCCAATTGAAATTGGCCGACGGCCGACTCTCGGCAGAAAGTCGGGGACCAGTTGGCAGCCAACTAAGTCGGCCAGCCAGTCATGTTCTAAAGTCTGGGCAACGTTAACTGCCAACTACGTCGGCAAGAACCTGGCCAATGACGTTGGGCCAACAGCCCGTGCCGACGGGACGCCACCGTAGCTTGCCGTCAGTCGGTTACCGAACTCATCTTCACGTAGTACCAAGGTAAGTGGCCAATTATGTCTCTTTATGACGATTTCAATCAGTTCTCGGGAGTGCACACATATCCCCTAAGATTGAGACAGTCACGTAGACTCTGTTGTAGTCGTTGAAACTGTAACAGAAGAGTCATATACGCCATATGAAAAAAGAGAAAGTGTCCTCTACCGTCCTCTATATGTTGCGTTGTGATAGGCAGAGCGAGGTTTGGCAAGCAGTCGGCCAGGACAGATCTGTAGCAAGAAAGCTCTGTACCGAGCTCGTTTGCCAAGCACTTGCCAAGCACGGCTGGGTTGGCCAGCCAAGCTCTTGCCAAGCTTGGTTCAATCTCAGTATGTTGCCTCGGGGAGACGGAAACGCCGAATGGTGTAGCACTGCATAAGTTCAACTTTCGATTGGCCAAGTGATTGTCTCAAACCAAAAGCAGTAAGAAACAGAGACATTATCTTCATGGTGAGCTAATACGACAAGCAATTCCTCATTTCAGTGTTGTTTGTGTACGCATCAAATTAAACTTACACACCTCACCCTTCATTTTGACTAACGCGCGAGCAGGACTCTCGAATTTGTGGAAGCTCGCGAGACAAACCTATGTATAGTATCTGCTGTTCTTCCTCAGGAAAGAAATGCAATTTCTTTTCTTTATACTGACCTGTTTGATTCTAGTGATCTCGGGCATATTGCGAGCTTTTACGATTCTCCACCTACGCCGTTACCCTTCTTGGGCCTCTTGGGCCCACGTTTACCCAATCAGTACCCAAGCTTGCTTCCTTATTGGCCAGACATCGGCCCTACATCTGTCAGGTCGGCCCTCTACATTGGCCCGAGCTTGTGCCGGCTAAGTCGGCCCGAGTGAGGCCATTGTCAATCCCCAACCTTGGCTTAAGCTTTTTTTGCAAGCTTGGCCCGACAACTTTTAGGTTGGAAGCAGACGTCGGCCCAGTCTTTCGCCAATATCGCTTTCGCCGCTGGGAGGTAGCGTTGTCATGCAAAATTTCTCACTGGGCCGTGATAGGGCCATATATGGGTCAACGTTTGCCAGGTTGGCCAGAAAGGTTGGCCCTATGTTGGTGGCCAATGAATGGCCAGTCTCAGGCCATTGTCAATCCCCAAGCTCGGCCCAACCATGTTGTCTTACCTTGGGCCAAGATTGGCTTAGTTGGCCAACTCCTCTTAGCCGACCTTGGGCCAAGCACGTTTTTTCACTTGGGGTGTAGTTATTCGTGAGATTTTTCGTGAAGGTGCGAAGTCAGCTTGACATCCTGAACAATAAATAATGCTTACATGATGTTACACATAAGGTTTGTCTGCCCATAGTATGGCGACATGTTGCACGTGTCGCAGGGTAGAACTGCGGACAATTTCGACCACCTGGGGTTCTCTTGACGTGCGCCGGAAATCTCCAAACACACGGTGCTGGAAGCAATGTTTACCTGCCCCACATTGCTACCATCCTCGGCCGCGTTTGAACCCGCGATCTTGAACTCAGCAAGTCAACACGTTACCGACTGAGCTACCGAGGAGGGCTTCCTGAACAAGGCCGTGATGATTGGAAAGGCTTCGCTGTCTCGATCAGCAATCGATCAACGGCGCAACGGCTATACTCCTATTGTGCAGCACACGCGGGAATCGACGTTCAGTCGACGCTTTTTAATTAATTAATTAATTAATTTCATCACTGAGTGACAGGGTCCAATGACAAAAAGCCACAGTCCGTATAGCTTGACGGGGTTACTGGCCCCCGCACAGTAGCAGCATCATGAGTGTATATGAGTCACATTCACACATACTACACAGAAAAATACAGTTACTATTTCAAAACACTGCAAAGAAAAAATGTTCTATCCAATAAATGCCTTGCCATACGACTTTTGGGGGGCCTGAGCGTTTCCAGATCAGTTCTATTCAGAAATTGCGGAAGTGTCTGCTGAATGATATGTGCACTATATGATGTAGTTCAACAAAATGCTTTGTTGGGCTAGTTGGCAATTCATTGCTAGACCGGGAAAAAACACGCCCGTGTGTGTCTTATGTTCCTCCCGTGGTTGTCGTTTTCGCGCTGTGTTTTTTCCCGGTCTAACTATATGATGTTCTGTACCTTCTATGACAGCCCATTCGCGTTTGTGACGGGACGGATTACACCGCACATTTGGCAACAGATTTGCAATTTCAAGAAATGCTGCATTATTAGTCACAACTGCTTCTCTATAGGCTAAACATAGTTTATAATCGTACATGCGATGTGCAGAGATAAGCTTATATTTTTCAAGTAACCCAGTTGTTGTGCAGTAGAATGGCAAACCTTGGCAACACCAGCATTGGGGTACCGTATCGCCCCTGGCGATGAAACTCCCCATTCATCATCTCAAAATAAAGTTGTTGTTGCTTCCAGGATACGAAGAATTCAATTTAAAAAATGTCGTTTAAAGCACCTTGCCCCGCAGTACCCCGTACGAGAAGACAATAACAACAATAGATGATGACGATGAGATGACGAGAAGACAATAGTTTATGTGAGAGTACAAAAGTGCGTAATAAAGCATAAGCAATACCATGTTTCGAACAAAACGCCTATGCCTGTAAATCATCCCTACTGCAGGGGATATCTTGGAACGTAGGAACTCCATGTGATTTTGCCAACTCATTGATTTTGAAAATATAACACGGAGGGTTTTAACAGACTCAACAAGCTCGAGCTGTTCATCTCCTAAAAAAATAGGTGAGTGTAAAGCATAGATCGAGAAGTTACCCGTCAAAAAAACTCGTTACGAGTTAAGTTACCATGTGAAAAATGTAACTAAGTTAATAAAGAAGTTCTTCAGCCTGAAATGTAACTCGCAGTTACGGAGTTACTTAAAAAAATAACTAGTTACTTCCAGGTTACTTCGGACACAAAATAGCGCTACACAGGTGCAGCGCGCGTGAGCAGTTGAGTTAGACCTTGAGTTGCCTACGGAGGAGTGCAACACGCTTAGGTCGTTTTCGTTTATGTCCGTCAATACACCTCACCCTGTTTGTAAACAAATGACGTCATAGTGTTCGACAGCGTCACACATTTGGTAGAATTGAACTACGCTCGAAGCTAGAGGTGAACAAGGTCGCGCCCGAAAGCCACGGTCTTGAGGGGATTACGATATGGTCCCTTAAAGGGACGCGACCCTCGGTCCTGCTTTTCTTTCAATGGGAGGCAGCGAACAAGTGCCCGTTCGTGGAACCCAGCCCTCTTCTTCCGGTTTGTTTCGGTTTCAGTCTATCTACCAATGTCATGATGACGTTTCTCTGGTAGAGATCTATTCGAACGTTTTGCATCTTACTCCCTGTGGGCGCACAATGGTTCAGCTTCATTTCAATGGCAGCGGTTCTTACTTCCTGAATAAAATACTGTCATTTATTGAATATAACGTTTTATGGCAAAAAATGCCATGAAGGAACCGGAGAGAGAGCAAGAAAATGTGTGGACGTGAGTGAAAAGCGAGTTAAAAGTAACTTGGAGTTTAAGTTAAGTTACTTTGGCAAAGTTACCTGAAAAAGGAACGAGTTCCTCTGAAAGTTACCACGACGCAAAAGTACGGAGTTAAGTTACAAGTTACCAAAAAAAGGGAACTTAGTTACAGTAACGAGTTACTTGTAACGAGTTACCTCGAACTCTGCTTAATAGAGGAACAATTATTGTTGATCGCAACATACTGTCTGCGATGTTCCGGTACGAACCCAAACGAGAGAAAGGGACACCACACACACGAACATGAGTCGGTTTTTCTTTGGAATAATATGATTAATCGAGCCTAATGCTATTGTAAATCTTATGAACATACCGAGCGCAAGCTTACGATTTTCAAAATTCCGAAGAATGATGTCTTTTTGCTTTAACAGTGCAATTTCCGTAGCCCCCTGTTTACGAAAGCCGTATTGGGAATTTGTGATAAGCGAGTGCTTATCCAAAAATGACCGACAGCCTGCTATATATAATCTTCTGTAACGCTTTTGAGAACACTGGATGCAGTGGCGTCGCTAGGGTACGCGTCACCCGGTGCGGGAGCTCTTTGCGTCACCCCCACCCCACCCCATGACCCCGTTAACGGATACCTTTCCGTACCAGGCGATTCACGATAAATAAACATATTACACCACACTCAGAAAAAAAAATGTGCCTCGCAGAAGGCTCCGCATGTTGTTTTTGGCGTCATCGTGCCGCAGAGGACGGGAGGAAGCGGCAATATATTGGTGCGGCGCGTCACCCCTTCCGTCGCTTCACCCGGTGCGGACCGCACCCCCCCCCCTCCCCCAGTGACGCCACTGACTGGATGCACCGATATCGGTTGATAGTTGGATAACTGTTCGTATGGTTCGGATCCCCACCCACCACCACACACCCCTTTATGTATAGTATTGATACTTTGGCAATCTGCATCTACTGTGGAAAAACACCAACAGTGAGACAGCAATTAAATATGTGTGTTAAACAGTGCACGAGATCGTATAGAACATATTTTACAGGTGTGATCTGAATACCGTAATAGTCCAAAGACTTAGGGCTATTTAGTGTCAGAAATGTAGATATTATCTCAGTGTCATCGACAGGGTCTAAAAATAAAGACTGGCTGCAGTTATACAGCCGGTACTGATCTTAGGTAATTCCACACTGTCATGATCAGAGGACAAATTAACGAAGTTCGGCCATGTCAGCTCAGTTTAGATGGACTTTGTCAGGCAAAGGTGGTTTAGTATTTCTGTTCAGAAGCCTCTTCAAGTTACTCCAAACAACTTTCGAGTTACCGCACTAACGTAATAATTTCTCTAAGCACCCTTTAACTTTTTCGTGACCCGATGTTAGCTTAGCTCAATTGGTAGAGCCCTGGACCGGTAATCTAGAAGATGTGGGTTCGAGTCCTACAGCTGGCTAACCTTTTTAGTAACTTCCACCTTTCATCGCGTAAAGTGTGTTGTTCATGTTCAGCTACGGAGTTATCTCCCACGCCCCGGATGTTTTCCTTTGAGATGGGTGGCTTGCTGAGCTCAAGATCGCGGGTTCAAATCCAGCCGAGGACTGTAGCAATGTGGGGGAGCTAAACATTGTTTCCAGCACCGTGTGTCGGAGGTTTCCGGTGCAGATTAAACGAACCTCAGGTGGTCGAAATTATCCGCAGTCCTACCCTGCGGCACGTGCAACGTGTCGCCATACTACGGTCAAAGGACCGTGGCCATACTATAGGCAGACAAACCTTACGTGTAGCATCACGGCCCCATTATTATTGTTATTTTTGATATGGGTGTTGGGTGTTGTTTCTTGTTTAAGAACGAGTGTGGCTTCAGTTGTAGTAGACCGGATAGCACTCTACGAACACGATACGATAGAGGAGGCTGTTAATCAAAGATAAGCAACATAATATAAGCCACCATAAAGAAATAAAGCGATTGGGTTATCGTGTGTCCGGAATTGTTATCACGAATATCTTCCAAACTCGCAAAACGCAGATAAATTTCGGAAATCATTCAACGCGGTTGCTGCTCCCGCGTAATTTGGAACTTCAACCGTGACGGATATAGGTCACTTGCCTAATTTGGTGTTAACATTTCAAGATTATGTAAAATGCGGTTCCTCTGCTAGATATCATACGCACACCTTGCTTGATACTTACGCAACGTTTAAGGGCACGAAGGTACAGTGCCATCCATGGGCGTTCCCAGTATTTTTTCCGGGGAGGGGGGCAAGCGTGCACCTCCCTACCACCTCTTTTTTTGGAGGCGGACTGTGCGGGTGTTTAGAGGTTCCTTTTATGACATCTGAGAATAATCATGACGACCTATGACTAAAGAGCGCGCTTTTTCACAAGCGACCTTGGAGCTCTAGGGGGGGGGGGGGGTGCCCTGGAGCTCCCCCCTCGGTACGCCCATTGTGCCATCATCATACTGCGTTGATGAACAAAGTAGGATGAGGCAAGTTAGCTGGTGTACACGTGAAAGAGACATTGTATCCTGGAGTATGAGGAACGTGGACAACACACCACTTCGTTGTGTTGCCAGTTTTCTTCCTCAAACACAAGGAACTGACGCCTTTTCCATACTGCATTGTATTTGCAGTCTTTAATTTGTTGTCAGACCATAAGACTCCTTCGATATATGAGAGATGCAATGTGCAAGGAACATTATTTGGTTTCTCGCTTGATACGAAGTCGTCTGCTCTCGTAACATTACTATCAGCTGCGGACGACTCCATGTAATCTAGTGCAATAACCCACATGTATGATTATTGCCATGCAAATGAAAGTATGTCTTCCATTCAAGGCACGTTTGGGACTTGTAGGGCTGAAGCACTACTATGGTGGCTAGAAACATTTCTGTTACTGGCAGGACAACCAGTTATGACATGTTCATCCGACAAGCAGGCCGTGTTTAGTCCAGTTTCAGCTGGAATACGTCACAGAGTAAAAACCAGGGTTGGCTACCTGAAACGGAAACGAGAACCGGTAATTACCGAAATTCAGCAGGAAACTAAAATGGAAACGGAAACAAAATTGTTTTAGTTTCCACTACCAGAAACCGAAACGAAATTCAAGAGTAGTAACGTTAACCAAAACCAAATTCGCAGGACGTTTCCCTCAGTGTTTTCGCGTTAATATGAAAATTATATATATCCGCACTATTCTTCCAGTCATAATTCATTCATTCATCAGTTTATTTTCGGGACTTTCTTTCGTGTTGAGCCCACAGTGCAGCAAGATGGACGCTAAAGTTTTGGATGACCTGTTATTTTCGCGCACGAGCAGAGACTTTTGAAACTTAAAGGCATGTATTTCCGCAACCTAGGGAGGCATCTACTTGTGGTGTATAAGATTCGTAACGAACTTTGCATTGCAGTCTTTAGTGTTTGGTGTAGCTGTCCTTTTGCATCCATTATGTAGCTAGAATATCAGACATGAAAAAGCCAAAACCAGACAGTACGAGTTCCGGATGTGAAACTGAAACCAGTACCGAAATTACCTCGGAAACGGAAACGAGATTCTTAAAAGGAAACAGAAACCGCTATTGAAAATCATCCAGCAACGGAAACGAAAAGCCGAGTTTTTCAGTTACCGGAAACGGAAACAATATTTTCGGTAACCAACCCTCGTAAAAACTTACCAAATCTGTCCAGTGAGTTGGTGCTAACCACCATACACATCACAAGAGCATGTGAAGACATTTTGGTTTCCCACTATACCAGAATGCTGTATCACCTTTGACTCCTCAGACTTATACACAGGCAAAGAGCAATCTTTGAAACAAAATATGGTGGGACAATTAAGTACTCAGTATTAGTTCAGTCAGAACTTCACCTACTGGCAATAAAAGCAGCAAGGTATTAGTCATGGATGGCTAATGCCAAGTTGGTGCGAACAAGGAAACGCTACAAACTCTGTCATGAATTGTCAACCAGGGAAGTGGGTCTGAAAATTTTGCCCGTGTGAACGTAGCCTTCAGAAGATAAAGCTGAAAACATTTTTTTCTTTCTCAGATATTTTCAATGCAATTTACAGACCTCAAAAATAAAAACAGTACCGGAAAAAACACAAAATCTCCCCTGATGGTGAATTGGTGATCGGGAAACTTGGGAATCGATAAAATGAAGCAGGTTTTGCTTGTCTATGAACAAAAAAGAAAGAACAATATACAGCACGATTTCTAGAACATAGTGTAATTTTTAGGCTGTAAAACATGTCCGCTCCTACTGAAGTGGATAATTATTATGCACCATTTGATAGTTCTGATACCCCCTGGTAGGGTTAAAGGCAGAAATTCTTCAGTACTGATCTTGGAGAATCAATTTGTCAAGTGCTACTTTGAAATGTACATTACCACAAGAGCACTACAAAAGTGCTGAACAGCTATGACAGATGCGTGCATGATTGTGTGTGGATGGTTATATTGCAACATGTACTGGTAGTCGTGTTCAACTTGAAAGGCAGCTGCTGCACGGACACATTGCAACAGTAATTCATAGAATTTTCCACATTTCTTTAAAATACAGTGCTTGCGGATGTCACATCATGGTCTTGTGTACTATAGGTAATTGCAAGCTGCTCGGTTTTGTTCTCACAATGTGCAGAAGTGACACCCACGCTGTACTTGTTCAATCGATTTCTTCGGAAGCATACGTCATAAAATAATTGTGATGTATCCAAAAGCACACAAAGTAGGGCTTTTATATTTCCATTTATGGGGAAATGCAGAAAGAATCCAAATTCGTGCAAAAATAAATGTCACAAACATAGAAATGTAGTTGTTGAAAACAGTGGAAGGTGCCACACACAAAACAAAGTCAATACAGACCCCCTTTGACATGACCAAAAAAAAAAGAAAAAAAGAGAGAGAGAGAGAGAGAGAGAGAGAGAGAGAGAGAGAGAGAGAGAGAGAGAAGAGGAAAAAAATGTATAACTGTTACAACCCTTTAAGTATATGCCACACAAAACTGACATGATGCAAAGGGATGAATCACAGTCCTGACCCTTCAGAAAAAATTAAGACATGTGGTACAGGCAGTTTGCGGTACAGGCATAGTTTTCAAACTGGCAGCTCAGAAAGTTCAGCTGAACACAAGTGATGCTACGACCAGTAAGATGGACCGTGTGTGGCTTGTGTTACAGCATCACTGCATACCCCCCCCCCCCCCCCATTTGAGAAATAAACTATATTCATATCTCAAATGACAAACAACATGCTAGGCCAAAGAAATAAATGCAAGGGTAAAGCGTCGTTTAAATGCAATACAAAATGAGATATTGAGCAAGGGTGGCACTGACACTGTATGCAATACTGTGAACTTGCAAAAGCATTCTGCAGAATCGGATGAAAGTGCGATAAACAAACATCAGCATAAGACTAGACTGGATATCATAGATCTGGTCAGGTACATTACTAGACTATGAGAATCAAGCAGCACACAGAGATCACCATAGCTGCTGTTCAGCAACATGTATATGTGGAGCACCATTTCAGTACTTTTGCAAGTGCAGGTAAATAAGCTAGTTTGCACAACCTAAAAGGCATCCAAAAGGTACTTCAATCTCCTCTTCATCAATGCAACAGTGTAACAGACAAAAACAACCAATGTGCTGCAAAGCCAATTTCAATATACTATATGTGGCACAGTGCCCTTTCTCTGGACACAACATTTCATACTTCAGATATAGCCATGTTGACAAAGCTTCTCAAATCCTTAATATAAATCTGTAACATGTATATCATAAGCAAAGCTAATCTTAGATACAGTACCAGCTGCCTATGTATCGGCCATGATGCAAGACACATACAATTGACATCACCCATGCTTATCCTGATCTACAGGATGATCTACCCTCATTTCTTTTCAAGTACACTTCATGGCAAACAAGCAACTTGCAAAACTTTCGAAAGGCAGCAACATGGTCAATAAATTACTTAAGTACAAGTGCAGTGAACAAACTACATTTGTCCACTGTCCATTCTATGTAAGTGATAGAAGTTGCTCCGACATTTAGCATCATCTTGGAGAAGTTCAACTTGGACCCATTCCCGAGTCTTAGAAGACTGCCGTACAGCGTCAATGACTGCCTGGATGTAGAGACCATCCTCGAATGTGGCTGCGCTGCTCACAGGCTCCTTGCCCCATACTTGGCCACTGCCACGGCCAGCAAAAGCATCCCTCAGGGCGCCCACCATCTTAACGAGGCCCTTAACGTGTGGTTTGGGTACACCACTGTCAGGTTTCTGATTCAGGTCTTCAACGTCCAAATACAGCACTTCATCTTTACCGCCACGTTTCTGACCATGCAAGTCCCCGCTACGCACGACAAGGTTGCCTTTACTGCCGCACACAAGAAGTTCTTGCGTAAACTGGCCGCTGCAGTGACTGTTTAGTGTAACCGTAGCACACGCACCATCGGGTAGTTCCAGCTGAAAGGTGCAGAAGTCATCGCTACTTACTTGACGGATGCCGCGCACAGTATCCGTGGTTTTTGTAAAAGTCCGTACAAGCCCATGCGCACGTGACGCGCGAAGCCCAGTTACAAATGCCGCAATGTCAATTACGTGGCTGCCCAACGTGTTGAGGACCCCACCACCCATGAGGTCTTCACTAGTCCAGTCATATCGATCATGCAGCAGCGTTCCGCAGTTAACGCGAGCTTCTATTATCTGCACTTTACCAACGTAGCCGTCCTGTATTTGGCGTTTCATGTGCACGTAAGCTGGAAGAAATCGCAGACTGTGACACAGGATGGAAATAAGGGTAGGATAATACTGTGCCGCTTTAACCATCTTGAGAACCTCAGTCTGTGTGAGCCCAGCAGGGCGATCGCATAGGACGTGTTTCCCAATACCCAGAGCTTTTACGGCGATTTGAGCATGCAAGTGCGGCGAACACAGTATGCATACCAAGTCTACACTCTTTCGTAGCAGTACTTCATCTTCCTTGCTTGTATAGAATGGGATATCTAGCTCCTGGGCAAGCTCTCGAGCATCTTCAATGGTACGGCCCCAAATCGCCTCCACCTTGAAACCGCGAGTGCGTAAACATGACACCAGAACGCGAACGGCTTTGCCAGTTCCAAAAACTCCTATGCCTGGAAGCATGCTCGATGCTTTCTCTGCTCATGTGATACGTGTCACATATCCCCAAGAGAAACTTCTATGACCGTGCAAAACACGCTGAACGATGGTGAATCATATGAATATGAGCAAAGCCCCACCGAATGACGGCCGTGGCGAAGCGCCGAACTAACAGAAGTAAACACTGATGTCAGCGCCAATGCGTCGGAGTGGGAAACATTACATTAACAAGTAGCAGAATTTAAAAGCAGTGCCTCAGAGCTTTTTTTGAACTACTGTTGTGTTCGCAATAACAGTTAAGCTCCACTATTGGTAACTATCTGACATATTGCCACATTCAACACATGTTATTATGTTTCAGCATGTTTTCCGCATTCGTATTTTCCGTATCCGGTACATGTTATGTGACTGTGGTCTGTGTTTGTTGCGTAGTTTGGGTGGTTTGGGTTTGAGTTGTCGGATGTAGCGTGTTGGTGGTGCATTCCTCATAGACACTCAAGATATACTCATAATTGTGGAAAATCAATTTCATAAATCTGTTACAGAGAACCGGTGATCGTCAATGTTTTCGCTACATAACTGACGAAAGGAATGCCGCGGTGCTCCTAAGCAACGACAAAGGTGTCTTGCATTTATGGCTGTTAATTAAGTTATACATGTTATGTGCTCACAGAAGAGCGTTGCACTGAGGGTTCGTTGGTCTGCACGAACACGCGTTTATTATGTTGTTACCTAGCTTAGTACGCAGAAAATGTATGGCTTTGTGTACCATGTATTACCAATGGTGGCAATGCTTTCCCCCTCCATGTCACCTCAAAAAAACAGTATGTTTAAAGAAACTTGCATTTATACATCATATACAACGGTTTATAAGCGCTGTCATCCTGGTGACATGTGAAATATAATGAAGAGGTCCTACAGGCTGTAGATGCCATTCTGAGATTGAATTACAGTGACCAAGCATAACATAGTCTGTCGAGCTATAACGCTCTTGCTTGAGCTATGACTTTATGTGCACGGCACTTTAGTGGCATGGTGCGGTGAGCAGCAGCGCGGTATGGGCCACAGCAGAGTACAGAGCCTATTGGGGAGAGCGCAGTAGCTATGGGTATGGCATACACATAAGAATTTCTCTCTTACTATGTGGAATGAGCATGCATCCCAATAGCACTCTGTCACACTGACAATTACAAAGATGTTACTTTTCTACTTGAGCCAGAAAATGGGATTCATATACTTAGTAACATCCCAGCTAGGTCACAACCATGTTGAATGCGTTTTTGTAATTGTTTGCCGAAACGGCTCAAATGATCGCCCATCGTCATTGCCATCTCTAATTATGGTTAAAGGGGTTGCGACAAGTCATCCAAGGTTGTCCCAGATAAACGTAAAAGACGGTTCTTTGCACCGATGTGAACCTACATTTAAAGTTTCACAGCGAAGAGGGTAATAGAAGGAGAGAAAATGGGCACCACGAATACTGAAACTGATGCGGCTTTGACATCACAGCCCTCGCCACTGCCCGTGAGGCAGTGCACGAGAAGTCACGTGCTTACTACTGGCAGTCGGAATGGACGCAGCTCTAAGCTCTGTGACGTCTGTGCTTTGCTCGGGAGTGTGTTCGATGGCTTTTTATCTCTCTAAGTGCGACACATAGAAGAATAATTCTTTATTCCTTAGTATTCTGGCACGCAGTACAATGCGTCTACGATGTAATGAACTGCATCTATGAACGTGTCCTAACCCCTTTAACAGTCAATGTGGTTTGGGAAACACACTTGTTTATGCATCAGTGAGGGTCGTGATCTGAGAATCGTCCATCAGTCAATGCAAGGGTCCAGCTCTTAAACGTTTACCCTAAGCGGGGGCTGAACTACTTGCCAGGAGTAGCAGGAAAAATCACTGACCACATGTCATGCTGTCCAACGCAGCATATTTCAAGGCTTATTATGCTGCTCGAAAGTATGTTAGGAAAACTGGGCACTCTAAATGTACACTAAAGTGCCTTGTTGCCACTTCAGATGATAATATAGACCCTGCTTGCATTTGGTACAGGAGGCCTCTTGAACCACTCACAGAAGTTTTTCAGACTGAAACTGCAGACTGAAAAACTTCTGTGAAGTTTTTCAGTCTGCAGTCGGCACTGAATGACATTGTAACATAATACTTCAGCATTTTCTCTTTCTTGTATGCGCCGTAATGTTCCGACTGGCATTAGTACCATTGGTGACCGTGGACACTTCATGGCAGTGCATTGCAAGAATCGTACCATTTTACTGACGATTCTGTGTCAGACATTTACTATGTCACATGTTTTTATTTTTACACAAAGTTCCTGAAGGATGATAGGGCCGAGAAAAAGAAAAGGCAACCATTGAAGAAGCCTGCAAAGTGGTAATGCATAAATTGCCTCCCTTTTTTCTGACCATCTTTCCAAGCTGTACTGATAAGTGTTTGGAAACCTCACATTTAAGAATTGAACGAAACAGAAGGAAGTCAAATGCCTAGGAGAGGAAACTAGGGAAACAAGAACTTCAGTCGCATACCAATTAATCATTCATATAAAAGAATGATTTATATAGATAGGTTAGATTATTAGATTATGCGTTAAGTAACTAATGATGTGACTGCTTTGCTCGGCTCACATAGATGAGAAATTTTCATTTCGAACTTCCGTTCGAGCACCATAGGAATGCAACTGCACTGGGTCTTTCTGTGCAGAAATGCATAATAGTTGGGCCTTATCGGGCGAAGCCCACTGTGGGAGCACCTAGTACAAATGCACAACACAAAATGCGAACTGATGTTGTTAGAGGTTTGCAACTACGAGTACTGCTTACGGTACGAAAATTGATGAAGAATTTACCATGTGTCCACATGATAGTGCTGCTGTGTGCAGTGTGTCCAGGCTTCTGCCAAAAGGTAGTCTCCCTCTTTGGAGCCGTTTGTTTCCCTAGCATTTTCTAGCTGATTACAGGTCGAATACAGTTCAACCTTTATGTGTAATAAGAGGATAAATTGACTTATCCTCATTTTTAATATTCAGAACTGTTTATAATTTATTGATTCGTTACAGTAAGAGGAAAAAGCGCCAGTAAGAAACACAGAATGTATCTCTGTCAATGGAGCAAACTGTTCCATTAAACACCTTTCCTTAGTAGCAATGTGATATGAGTAGTTCAAACATTTCTGTGGGTGGTGTTATAATATGGCGATAAAGTACGAATTCAACTGCAGAGACATTCTGTCGTTCACTGTTGTGATCGTGTTCACAGCTCCTGATGAGTTGTTGTGCTTATTTCTATCATTATGGGGCTCATTTTTAGACATTATCCTAGGAAATGCCCATTAAATGGCACAGTGAACTTAAGAGGGGTTTCTCCACTACACACAGCTGTCAGCCTAGCACCATGGTTACTTTTTTAGCCATCAAGGTCTGACATGCGGTGGATACTTTTTATATTTTTTTATATACCTAAAGCTGTGGCACACATTGTTCTGTTGAGAAAGGGGATAAGTAACAATGAGGGGTTTTGTTTGTTTATTACAAAGTTGTGCAAACTTACCCTGGAGTTACGGCAATGGCAGGCACGTGTAATGTAGATGTTTACATGTACGCCGTACATATTTTCTGAGTGCTATTTACGGAATACCTGATGCGGTCATCTCACAATATGTTAAGATGAAGTTACATTCACTCTGACTCTTATTGCCTTGTTTTTCAACTCCTCTTATTGCACATAGACGTTTAGTTTTAGTTGCTTATGCTCTAGCTTGTAGTGACACTGAAAGCGGATTTGGCCATAGACTGCAAGAGGTGATCATGCTCAGATTAGCCAAATTTTTTCTGTTGAAATTTCCATGTCTTGCTTGAATTTTGTTTTGCACTCTGTAATCTGTTGTCAGAATATAGTGGGGTGGTCAGAAGTGGTGATAACTGATCTGCATGCATCCATCACTTATCTGTGATTGCCTGCGCTCTCCTCCAACACTGCTCCCTTTTTGCTGCAGTACAACAAGATTAATGATGAAATGGTATTGAAAATATTGTAGGCCCATGTACACAGGACTTATGTTCTGTCATGTCGAGAGAGAGAGAGTAGGATCATTCAGGATTTGGAACTTTGTACAGTGCTGGACAAAAGTTTACGGAACACGCTCCGGCGCATTCCGTCCTTAGAGTGACACGCTAGCAGCGAATGGTACCGTACGGACTTGGAAACAGGCGACTGGGTTACCTAGGCTACATGTCCGTAAGTCCATACGCTCCCATTCTTTGCTAGTGTGTCACTCTGAGGACGGAATACGCCGGAGCGTGTTCCGTAAACTGCTGTCCAGCACTGTACATATTTGTACATAATGTGTACTGACCTGATGTGCTGCATGTTTTTCTTGTACAGCGTACGCTATGTATCGGCATGAAAAACCTTAGCTGTGAAGATGCTGAAAAAGTAGGTGCACATCTAGGGGTGTGTATCCCATCAAAACGACCACGAAGAGCCATGGCACAACCGCTTGGTGTATGTTAGAATTCATCTTCTTGGTTGTGCTCACATTGTAGCAGTTTGTACGTTTTCTGTTAATAGATTGCCATTAAGTGCTGAGCATTCTCAAGTTTGAGCTTGTGGCTTGTAAAATTGGTTGTTATGTTGCCAAATTTCTTATTAAATGTCACATTTCCATATCATTTGCTTGTACTTAAATGGAACCATGAAGACGTATTCGTGTATGTCAAGTGAAAGTGAGAACTGTGGTAATTAGTTGGTAACATTTGCTGGATAGGTTAAGCATTGACAGAGAACAGGTTCCGATGATGTTAGTTTGTTCAGTAGGGTTGTGTGTTGCCCAACATCGGGACCACTTCCACGATGTGGTGCGAGGAGCTGTCAATATGCATCGTTATGGTACCTTTATTGTTTTGTGGACATTAATTACATATTTTCAGACCCTTTTGCAAGCATTCAAAGATGCTATCTTTTCACGTTTGGAAGTACTCGAAAAAAGAGTGGATATCCTAAATGACGAGTACCAAGCATTAGAAGAAAAAGTGAATGTGCTTTCTGCAGGATGTCAAATGAACTCTACAGTCAACGGAAGCCTTGTTGGGTATGTGCCTAATTTTTGTCTCGTAATCTTCACTCAAGTTTTGCAACTGCATTTTTGGAGCGTCTTCCTTCAGTATTTTATGACATAGCATCAACAGTGTTTTGCAACTTTGGTAGTCTGATTGTACTTCTGAAAGACCATGAATGTTGCTTGGTCATTGGTTTGGATTGATGCAGAACAGTGCTCTACTGCACTTTGAATCTGATTAATAGTTTCTCTTCATCTCTCATTTCAGGTCCACAGGTAGGACATTGCTATACACAGCAGACTACATAGGTCTCCTGATTTCAGGCGTTTAGTTAAATGTGCTGTGTACTGTGTTAGGCTCCAATGCAGTTGCAAGCCTTGATGAAGCAGGAGCTGCTCTCGTTGCTGGATCAAGTGTGACTCTGATCACATTGAACACTGAAGGTGACTTTTTTAACAGTTGCCATTTCGTGTCCTGGACCCCATTGTCTTTGAAGTGTGCATTCATGTGTGCCTCTAAGAATTGTGCATCCCTCTCCAACTAGTATTAATGCTAGCCCTCCTTCCTGAGCTGTCACTACTCATATTGCTGGTGAAACATCAAGCTTACTAAATTGTTGGTGCACTGTGCCACAGTTTCAGTCTCTGATTGTGTTATGAATGCCATATATGAGATCTTTAAGCCAGCAACAAGAACCCATATATAGGTGTGTTTTGTACTCTTCTAATGGGTAAGTTAGTAATGCTGTCTGATCTGGAGCTATTGTAAAAACTATTGTGTGCGTATAATTGTGAACTATTCTTTCTTTCTTGGAGAACAAGAATTGGGGTTATAAATTTTGTAGCCTGAAAGATAGATAGATAGGTATGGGTGAATATTTTTCATGCATGTTGCATTCAGGGGGAAATCGCATACTGTTGATACTCGACATAGCATAGTAAAACCCCGAGCTTGAGGGAACATGACATGAAGACTCAGCCTGTCTGAGCCTTCTCCCTTCTCCACCAGCTAGCCGTGGTTCTCTCAGCTTTCTCAAGGATACTTGACAGATCAAGAAACAGCATACGTTTTACACATCACCTGGATGCTAGTGTCAAAGAAGTTATTACAGGCATCAGAATGACTCCTACCTACAGCAGTGAAAATAAGAGTTCTAGAAACAAGTGGAAACAATCAGTTTAGAAGGTTCAGCGTGACAGATATATGGAGCATAGCAAAACATTCTCAATTACGGTGCTTTGAATAAACGAACAGTAAAGAAAACTAATTGGTGCACAGGGCACAAGATCACTAGTACTAGTAAGACCTGCAGATGTCAACATTTGGATCAGTAGCTGATTGGATGCAGATTAACTGTGTGAAGCACCAAAACAGCTACAACTTTTGTACACACTGCGCAGCGACTTAAGATCCTGGCGTCCTCAGCTGTGTTGAAATTTGTAACATTGCTCTCCTCTTTTTGCGTAGTAATCAGCATATATGAGTGTTGAGAAAAAATGCCTGAAGAAAATGTACCCACATTTGGAATATTTTAAATGTCCTGTTTCATATGCAGGGGTAACAAAGTTTCTAGCACTATAAAAACGAGTTGATGTAAAATAAGACGGTGTTTTTGTGATATGCACCCATGCGCTTGCATAGATGCACACTGTTCATTTGCTTTCGGAGGCGATCCAGACAATCCGAATGAGATTGGGATGAAGCGTTTCACCTTGTGGGTGGGGTGCGGATGGGAAAATGAGCCAGCACTGAGGATGGCAAAAGACTGATCCATACAGGGCTTTTATATTCTGCTCGTGATAAATGGTCAGTACTGTATGTATTGTTTCTGGAATTTATCAACTCTGCACATAACAATTACCAAATCAAGCATGGTTTCTTGCAACTTGGCCAATTCCTAGGCTCTACTCTGAGTTGGAACATGTGATACAAATCAGGCATGTTTGTGACACAAAGTGGCAAGAGTATCCACTGAGAGTGAAAACAAACAAAACGGACTAGGTTGACATAGACCCTTTCAACAACACATTTAAATAATTAAAAGCACAAATTGAGAATGTGGAACAAAGGGAAGCTTGGGAAAGAAAAGTATGTCGCACCTGTGTCTTAAACAACTACTATGCCAGAAATTTTGTGGATTCCAATTTGCATTTCACTTTTCTTAGCTGACTTTCCTAATGGCTCTTGGCTGGGAGATGAGGGCAATCCAGATATGCGTGTGCGATGTCCAATTCTGCCGACAACACTGTTCCATATCAACACCACATGTACCACTCCAGAAAAGATGGCCCTCACGCTGCTTGATCACCTTTTTGACCGAGAAACTCAAGCTCGTTCCAACATCTCTGGTTCTGGGAAACACAAGAAGCAACAGCTCGATCCTCTTATGATTTATGGCATCCGATGTAAGTTCGTTGCTTTAATATGTTGAGGCTGTCATAGTTTTATGACCAGTGCCGTGGCCGAGTGTGTACAGCATCTGCTAGGTGGTGGTTGCAGGTTGCCTCAGACAGCACCAACTGTGCAGTTCGTAGAAACCAGGTGACGAAGGTGTCTGTCCACTCGCAAGGTGGACAGGCATCGGTTCGCAGGAGAAGCCACGTGCGCCTCGTAACGTCAAGTGTTTTCCTTTTTACCCCCCCCCCCCCCCCTTCCTTATTTGGGAGAGTGGCCAACAAGGTCGCTCCACTGACAATAGGGGAGAGTGGGAAAGAGTGTAGCTGCGCAGACAGCTGACCTACTTGCGTAGCGTATTCCTGCTCTCCCTTTTCAGTTTGTCCACGTCAGTACAGTGCTCTTAGTCACACAGTTGCTTCACGCTGCTAATATGCAGGGTACAGGGTAAAATTATCTGAGTACCTGTATCTAGATACTTTTGGTGTATCTTGAGGAAAATAATAGATACATGTTCATGTGCGTATTTGTAGCTGTAACTCAGCTACTTCTTCAGTGACTTGTATCTGTTTTTAGTACTTTTTTAGAAGGTAGGTGATTGAACACAAGTACAACTAACATGACGGGTAAGCCGAACCATTATAAACAACTGGGACACGGGGTAGAGTGACTGTTCATGGGGGTACATAATGGGCATGTACCATCTACAGGTTTTCGTGCTCGTTTTAATCCAGTTGCCATATTTTAAATCTGTGTGTGATATGAAATAATCCAGATGCCACAATTTTTGTCCAGGTGCCACACGAATTACTCCAAGTGCTAAAAAATTTATCCAGACACCATAATAATTAATCCAAGCATGAACAAATTTATCTGTGTTGTGTGAACTAATGAGAGTGCTGTTCGATTTAACCCGGTGATGACGAAAATGACTTGCTCCCTTTTTTTACCCTGACGTCAATCAAAATAACTTCGTATTCTGGAAAGTTTATCAGGACTTCTTGTCATCTGTGCGAATATATTGCATTCTTCCTATGTATCCTTCGATATGCCAATTTTGTTACCGCCGGTAAGAGTGTGGGAAAGTGTTGGGAATTGGGAATTCCCACATAGTGGGAATTGTGTTGGTCTGGCCCGGTTTCTATAGTTCTGGTAACACCATTATAGCAATGCATTTTTATAAATTTGTAAACATACTTTAGACATCTCTCGATAATTTATGGTATACGAGGCTTGGGGTACGACTAATTTTGTTGCTATGGGCTTATTTCAACATCACTAGCAATGAAGCGGTTTTGTCACCTGTAAATTATAAATTGTGCTTCTTGGCATTCAGTTGATTGCTTACATATGAACTATGTTGATTTAGCATGAAATGAATACTGGCAGAAAGCTCAGTTATTCGGAATTCCTGTTGATGATGGTGATAAGGAAAAGAAAAAAACTGGCAGATATGATGCAAGTTACAGTGGTATTAAATCAATGATAGCGACAGAGCTGTTTATGTGCCCGTGGTGTCTCCTTCGAAGTGAAGCCACACGCGCATCAGTAGACCCTCTTTGTCAAAGTTGATGTGGTCTAGGATGGCGGTGGCTCCGTTTACTATCTGGTCCGAGTAATTGAGGTTGCAAGTGATCAACGAGAAATGAGTTAACAGCTATCACTGTAACATATGTCGTCATATCTGCTATCTAATTTCTTCGCTTCATCTCTCTGGGTTTCCGGCGATGCAACGTACAGGACTGGATCTCAACGAAATTGAGCCCTTAACAACTGTCGCTGTAAAAATGGGTCCGTAAGTCGTGACAAAGGTGAGCCAGCCACCCCCAGTACACTGACACAGAGTTGCATAATAGAAGGGGGGAATACAAACACACACACACGCAGGAGAAAAGGGAAAAGAAAGAGTAAACAGGGAAATGGAGAGCGTACTTGCACTGTGTCAGGCAATTCTGGTAGGTTAGTGGACTACGGTGGTACATGCTGTATTCTGCACCAGTTGTCAAGAGGACGCATGAACCACCTCGTCTCTGTAAACGCATGCTGTTCAAGGTTATGCATTACCGTACTACTGTGGAAATGTTTTCAGCACTAGGTGGACGTCGCTAGGTTGTATTGGAAGCGCAAACTGAGGGACAGGTTGCAGCAGTTAAATACCACGCTCACAATAAACTGGAAGCACACAATATTAGCACGCGTAAAATGCTTATGTTCTGATATCTATTATGTACTAAGGTTGCGTTCACGTGGGCCAACCTTCTCCACCAACTGTGACCAACTTTGGAGTTGGTCAGAGGCGGCCAACACCCCACCGACCACGACCAACTCGAGTTGCTCTGAATCGGTCGCTGACCGAAAACTCCAGAAAGTTTGTGGTGTTCTAGCCAATTACAACGAGGAGCATTGCCACGTGACTCCCGGTGGCATGATGTGGTTTCATCCGTGCAGTACTAGCTGGCATGGGTTCAAATCATGCGGCGCAGCTGAGAAATAATTTTTTTTCTTTGACTAACGCCACACAAACCTCTCAATAGGCATTTTTTGAAGGTAATGATGATATTTTGACGAAATAAACTGACTTAGGTTTGACTAATGGCAGTTAAAGAAAAGGCACTATCAGTTCAACTCGAACCCACACGCTCCGATTTCCATAAGTTTGTTTGTGGATGGAGCTACAGCGTTGGTACGTGGGAACGTGGGAACGTGGATATTGCACCGTCTCGAAGTTGGTCATAAGGTGTTGGTTCGAGTTGGTGCAGGAAGTTGGCCCGTGTGAACGCAGCCCAAGGCACAGCCTTCCCTCTTCACTGTGGCTTGTATGATATACTTGTATTGAAAGGGGAATGTCGAAAGCTAGTATACAGGAAACAAGGAGCCTTGATGAGGAATCGAGGAGCATTTGGATTGATTAATATGGTGCCCAGATATTTTTTTTTTTTGCAGTTAGATTAATTTGTGTGGCAGCTGGACTAAAAGTTTGGCATCTGGATTATTTTGGCACACAGATTAAAATTTTGGCAATTGCATTGAAATGAGTGTAGAAACCTGTAGTTGACTTACTGTGAATAAAAATATCTTTATAATTTGTTACTGAGATATGTATGGAATCTTTAAAAAAACGTAAATGGTTAATTTACAGCTAAGAAATGCATTACCAATATGTCAGGTGAAGCGAGAAGATGCGCTTTATGATTTAGTTAACTCTGGGAGACTATGAAGGAAAGGAACTGTAAAAGTACGGAGTACCTTTTTGGGGGTACCTGTAACTGTATCAGTGTATTTTTTGCATGGGGTATCTGTAACTTAAAAAAGCTTTTGAGCCCATTTATCTGTAACTGTAACTCAGATACGTTTGAAACTAACCCTGAAACTAAACTAAACCGTAACTTTAGGAACCCTGCTAACATGGAATTAAAAAAAAACAGCAGTCTTGTATCAGTAGTGTAGTAGCACCATGGGTCTGCAATAGCCTAGGTGTCTATATTTCTGGGATTTAAAATATTTTCATTGCATAAGAATAGAAGATGTTCATTACCATTTCAGGAATAGCTTACTGCAAACATACACAGAAATGCTAACAACGCTGCCACAGCCACAGGCTTTATTTTAATAAGCATTGTTTATTTAAAAAAAAGTTTTCAAGTAGAAAGTAGAAAAGAAACAAAATTTTTGTCAACAATAACAAGTGCTACCATAATTTTTGGTTGTAACACACACACCTGATTGCTCGTATAGCGCACAACACCAGTGTTAGATACTTACAAACTCGATAATCTAAGCAGAAAACACACCATACACACTTTGGCATAGTCTCGAGCAGCGGTCAGCACGACTGGCAGCAATACACCAAGCACAGCTCTGTGTACCATGGCACTCTGTTGTTAATGATCTACGTCACATTTTGTCGGGGAGCAACATTATAG
Organism: Ornithodoros turicata; assembly: GCF_037126465.1. NCBI lineage: Eukaryota > Metazoa > Arthropoda > Arachnida > Ixodida > Argasidae > Ornithodoros > Ornithodoros turicata. Next base: position 34,010,493 of record NC_088201.1, read on the forward strand.
TGTATGATCAGTCAGTCAGAATTAAAGGATTAAGGTGAGCTGCATACCCTTGGGAAAGCCAGTGTCATCACCCTGCATGTTATACAAGGTCACTGGCGGTCAATGTATAGCACGCTCTCATAGATAACACGCCCGGATTATTTTTGCAACTTTTTTCGTGTATAACATAAGTGTTATACACAGAAAATTACGTTACATACTTCTCACAATTAAGAGTTGCACGAAACATGCTCACATGGAGGTATGTACAAAAGGACAAAAACAGGAGGCAGATGCACTGGAAATCAAAATGGGGGCGGGGAGGGTGCAGAGGGTAGAATGGAGATAAAAATGGCATTTCGAATGTAAAGCTTTTCCTAAGATGAGTGAAAACGATAGAAGGAAGGCATGTCGGAAAAGATGTTGGGCATACCGCCCACTTAGAATGACACTTTCAGTCAACTGTTACTGTTTTTATTTCTACAGTTGGTTCGACTGTAATAGAGCTACGCAAATATTGTACTGTGAAAGTTACACAAAATTGTTAAAATAATTTGTGACTTGGTCCTAGCAGATGCTGGAAAGTAGAATGGCTTTATACAATTGCTTTATTACGTCTATATCCTTCAGAATATTCCATGTTACACACTGTTTATATAGTGTTATAACTGTAATACTGTTATATTGTGTTACACACTATTTCAGGTCACCTAGTTCACATGTTTGATGTGAACAGCTCAGATTGGGATCGAATCAAGCTTAACATTGATTCCAAGTGCCGAACTGCATTTCGTCGCAAGAAGAAAGGTTTGCCCCTTGCCCCAAAGGTAGTGCTTAAGAACATTTCTTTATCATAGCATTGAAAACCTGTTATACTGAGGCTCATGAAAGGGCACGACGATGCAGCAAATTTTGTAGTCTGGCTCAGTGCGGATAGTCCTGCGATCTTCAAGTGCAAGCAGAGGAAGGATGGTGCAAAGCATGGTCCTATTTTTATGTAGGTCAGTGGGCAGAGCACATGACGACACTGGAAATTGATTATACCATTTTATTACAAAACCATTTTCTTAACCGGTTTTTGCGGTCAAGAAGTGCATGTATCCAGAATATAGAGTAGCAGAGTCAAATAATATTTATATTTCAATAAACGAATTTTAAGAATGCTAGAAAGTATTTTAAGTAGGAATTTTCCAAATAATTTTTACCTAAATATAAAGAAGGAAGAAATAAGGGAAATGGTGCTATTATTTCTTGAATATACAGGGTGTTTCACCTAACGTGATAAAAAATTTTATTTAAAAATCTACTTGTCTGAACATTACGGGGCTTATGCTCACTGGGCACAATGCTGTTTATCTCGGGAGATTTTGCCATTACTTCTGAGCACTTTTATCAGATTTAATTTCCGAGAAATTGAATGGTTCCCAATTGATCTCAGAAATTTGCCAAGTCAACCTCGAGTTCTTTTTACAGAAACAGAAAGTGCATGTCGGATTTACCCGATTGCATTGCAAAATACATTCTCTACTTTGGTGATAGCTGAAAAAAAAATTGCGAAAACCACTGTTGTCAGGCGTGCAATTATCGGCCGAGCTCAGTTCTTCGTTAAGTTAATGCAAGATGCGGCGGAAGAAAAACGATAACTTTTTTCTCGATTTTTTTTTTTCACTTCTTTAGAAGGTCTGAGGTGTGAGGCCGCTGGTATATCATTGTAGTAATGAATGTAATTTGCAATAGAGTCGGGGAATGTCAAAAGGGAAAAGGTTTGCAATAAAGTCGGGGGCATGTGCTTTATCTTTCTGTAAAAAACAAAGTGAGGTTGAGATGACAAATTTCAGAGTTGAGTTGGCAAAATTATTTTTCTCGCAAATTAAATTTGATAAAAGAAGTAATGGTAAAATCTCCCCGGAGATAAATAGTGCTGGCCCCATAACGTTCAGACAAGTAGATTTTTTCATACGATTTTTTATCACGTTAGGTGAAACACCCTGTACATTTCTTGTAATTGTCGTATCTTTTTCATCTTGTGGCCAAAGCCCCATGTTGACTTGAAAGTGGTATCCCATTCAAGCTGCATGATGTACTGGAATCTGAAGTGCTTTACACTGCAAGGGCACTTTCAGGTTTCTTTTGTAATGTTTATCCAGTGTTACAAATCTAAATGCTGCACTGATAAAGCATGTGCCAGCTACACTTATGGTGTACCTGCATCTTGCAACTTGTTACCTTGTTGCAACGTTGGATCGTATTAACATGTGCTCTTCATAAAAATGGCAGTGTGAGTCACAGTTGTTTGATACAATTTCAACACATCACCTTCAAAGCAATGAAGCACTGAATCCGTGACTATTTAAATGGAAGCAAAGATTAAATTTTGGCAAGGGGGGACAGTGGGAGCACTGAGCAGGCATTAATGAACCTCTGGTATCAGACGAGGCCAGTAATTGGAAAGTGTAACCCCCTGTACAGATGTACGTATGCAGAAAAATTTTTCACACACTCACTTTGAATCATGCACATTGCTGCGCTGTTAGACAAAGCACTCAAAGGTGCTCCTTCAGTCCAGGGGTGCTGCTTTCGAGCAGTCATTGCAGTTCCTTGGCTGTGACCCAGAATCGTGTTACTTTCTCAGATGCCTAGAATTTGGACGCCATCCTAGAACGCAGTTAGCAGGGTGTCTACCATCCTGGAAAACCGGGAATTGTGAGGGAATTTTGATGCGACTGGAAAATTCGGGAGATTGTCAGGGGATTCGTTAAAGAGCAGCTGTAGTCAGGGAAAATAGCGGGCAAGTGCTGTGACGATGCGCAGCAAATCCTGAATGCCGATCAGTGACTGAGCGGCCACGCCGCATCAACGTTGCCGCGGCTAGCACTTCGCCAATACCTCAAGCTCAGAGGCAGAAAAGTAGGACAACCTCACTAATACTCAATAAATGATCTGCTTTATGAATGATCCGGTATCAAAACGTATAGGAGCAGGCTCCAAGTTCCCCTTTTGTTTTGGTCAAGAAGTTCGCTTGAAATAGTACGTGAAAACCTGGAAAAATCGGGGAATTTGAAGGCTGCAGTTTGGTAGACTCCCTGAGCTAGTGCATCATCCTGCATTGCCCTGTGCCAGTTTTTTGCTTATCACTTTCCTAAAGACGTTATTTGTTCAATAAGGAAAATGGCATGAGGGCCAAGAGCTTCTTAGTTTTTACAAATATACGCGACAGTTACCAGACAGTATTTTGTTTTATTTGGAATATTTACGGTAGAATCTCGATGATACGAATCTCTCGGACTGACGGAAAATATTCTTATCAACTGAAATTCGTATCAAAAGAAATCAACCAAATATAAAAATTGAAGCAACAAAATAGACAGCGGATGTTAATTACCATTACTCTCAGTGAAAGAGGCCGTTGATAACCCTTTTCGTCTTAACGTCTTCGTTTTTGGCCAACGTTGCCAAAATTCGCGAGAGGATTCAGAAGGCCCAAGCACGTGCTTTCCACTTGCGAGTCGCGCGACAGTGCCGTAAAGCGAGCTTCTCCTAAAGCACACGGGCGTTAGGTGAAGTCGACTTGTGGAATGGTGACGCCTACCAAAGTCTCTTACGTTGCCACAAGTTGTCTACATATGCTGATACGTTCCCTCCACGTGTTCTGGCAACACCTCCTAGATAGCAAAAGGCCTGCGCCCTACGTCACTCACGGAGGCCTGCGTGAGCTTTGCGAGCTGCTTCGAGCTTTTCTCTTGTTCGCTCTTTCATTGACGTCATAGCAATATCAACCGTTGTAACAGCAGGCCTCCCTGTGCGACGTAGTGCGCAGGCCTTCTACTATCTTGGAGGGGATGGTTCTGGTCGTTCTTTTCTCAAACCAGTGCGACGTGACACAGCTCCACGGCTTATTAATTTGCTTATTGTTGAGTGGACAAGGAGGTAAAGGGATCAAAACAGAGATAAGATGACAACGTTCAGGGCCGTCTAATCCCTTTGATCTTATCCCCTCCCGACCTGAGGGAGAGCCATTGCTTGCATTGCGTAACATGATATAAGGGAGTTCGTGGTGAGGACGTGAGGATCTCCCTCCCTCGTCAAAAGGAGGAGGAGCGCGACTGGCGCGCGCACGTCACGGGGGAACGACCTCTGTCGCCTCCTGCTCATCCCTATCATCCGTAAAGGCAAGATAACGCCTTCCTATCATCCGAACTGTAATACACGGGAAGAATAGGCATTCCGGCCGGGGCCGGACGATATTTGGTATCATCCGTGATCGTATCATCGAGATTCTAGTTGTTAATTCTGATAAATTCATGCTCAGATGTCCTGTTAACTTAGGTGGTCTCACACAGTACGACAGCTGGAGAAGCACAGTCAGCAAGTGGCATCTCAGGTGGATTCGGCTCTAGCGATGCCGAGGTCTCTGATGATAGTATGAATAGCATCGAATTGGTGCCTCAGGCATCAGAGTTTTGCACCTTCTCGCTACAGACTGTTGAGGATAACGCAACTGAGGGTTCAACATTGGCTGCCATGGTGCCAGAGGGCCAGGTACATGAGCTTACTAACCCTCGTACTCTTTGCATGTGACTCCTGAATTGGCATGTTGCAAGTTGCAATTTATTATTGGCATTTGCTGTAAGTGTCCGTGCGACATGTTTTGTAATATTTCCAGGTGATCTGCACTGAACATGGGGATTTTCAGGTGGTACATGCTACCCCTGAACAAATAGCCCAAATTCAACAGACCCACCAGCTACAAATTTTGACTGATGGTCGAATTTTGGCAATGCCTGTTGATAGCGGGAGTGCAGAAGATGCTGCTGCGAGCACCATTTTGCAGAAGGATGATCTGGCTGGTCAGTGACTACAAGCTGGAGAAGTGTTAATGTCACTTGAACTGGCATGCGGTCTCCGCAAAGGAACAATGCTTTTCCCTGTTCCCCCTAAAACATGTTGGCTAAAAGCTTAATGTCTGTCATTTTAAACATCATGTCTAGATTGTGTTCAATAAAATGAAGTTATGGTTTACAAGACTGTATTTACTGGTTGTGGTACGCAAAAAACGAAAATTTGCAACTGCCTTTTAGGGGTGCCTCACAGGATGCAGCACTTCAGCATGTCTAATACCTCTCTGGTGAGGTTGAGGGCAGTATAAGACTCCTGGGAGTCTCTACGGAACACTAAGCTGCACTGTCTATGAGTGGACAATCCACCATTCCAGTACGAATACATGGAGGGAGTAGTCACCTCTTCTTTTTTTTTTTTTTTGAACAGATGGCTGTTCTACTAGGCAAACAGGCCCTGCCCAGTAGTAGTGTCATCTGTTTTTCAAGATATTGTACTGACTACTAAATATTTCAAGATATAATACATACTAACACTTTTCATGGCCTTCACGTGCTTGTGACCTTTGGATGTGCCAAATTAAACAGCATTCTGCCATGTGCGAGTTCAAGATTGGGACCTAGATTTATTTTATTCAACAATCATATCCAGGTTCTTTGCACCACATTCACGGACTGATGGTTGCACTGTTGCACACAATATTATGTATGCCTACATGACACGTGCAAAAAAAAAAAGAGGTTGGCAGGGTATATAGAAACACTTTCTATAAATTTGTTTATAACGCAAACGTCACCATACCAGCACTGGACAGCTGTTTCGGCCCAGTGAAATATGTATGAGAAGTCTCAGTTGGTGAGGTCCTACCTGCGCACAGCTGACGGTGGCCCAATAAGGCCGAAACAGCTGTCCAGTGATGGTATGGCGACGTTTGAGTATCCTCAAGAACGCACTGTCATCCCACGGATATCCTAAGAACATATCATGCCTGGACTGGGGTGCAAGCGGGCCCTGATATTCAAATCGATCTCAATGTGGCACTAAGCGTCCCCACGGTATACTCAATGTCCTCAGGCCTTCCTTAAGGACAATTTTAGGACAACGTGATGGCACATCAGGGATCAAACCTAGCTTCGCTTTATTGTACCTTATTTGTTTCTTCCACATGCAGAAACCGGATAAATGATAACGAAACCACACGCAGTCCTGATAACTTTTGTTTTACTGATTACTGTCCACTGGAGAAACTGCCGCAATAAGGTCTAGTTGTTAGTTTCTCGTATTTTCCATAACGGACAATGAGCGCGACGGTTTAAAAAGCGAACAGATAGAAATATAAAGTCTCCCACAACCACTAAGTCCAAAAAACTCACTTCGAAAGGTTTCGGAAACAAATCTTTCCAGGAGCAGTATCACAATCAACACTGCACTGCGCCCGTACGGCTGTGTTCCAAGACACGGTCCACCAAGGCAGACCGCGTTAACAAAGGCGCTCTCATAAGAAGAGCGGGCGAAAGGTCGTGGCGCGTTCCATTCCTAAGTGGAAACAGCGTTTTCACGCGGCCTTCCGTAAATTAGAGTGTCCTGCTCGCCTCTGAATCAAAATGAAGGGTTAGCTGCAAACAACCAATACTCAGGCGAGGAACGTCTGTGTTTCTTACTGCTTTTGGTTTGAGGCATTCAGTAAGTGCTTCTTCGAAAATCAAAAGCTGGGCAGTACAGTAGAGCATTTGTCTTTTTCGCAATAAATGCTCCATGTAACATCACCTTTTTTTTTGGGGGGGGGGGGGGAGGGAAATCTTACGCAGGACCACACTGTTTCTGACAAATGTCATTCAGCCCCTAGGATCGGCACAAAAAACAAAACAGATGCGTTACTCAATGCTTGGAGAGTTTTAGCAGGTAAACTGAACACAAGCAATATTTCTCGTTCCGCTAGCTACCCACATGGACGTGCACAGGACGTACATGAATGACTCTTCACGGACAACCCGCTACAGTGTCATGCTTAGGACGTTCTGGGGATTTACATCGAAGGAATGGGACACTTTGGGCCGGGGACATCACGAGTAAATATGAGTGCGGGTGCGTGTAGTATACCCCCGGGTAACCGCGCAAGTTTGTTCTTCGCGGGTACACATTTCTGTGTCGTTGCGGGTAAGGGTAATCAGTGAGGGCAGTGCTTGAGACGTTGGCAAAGCACTTGAGGACATACAGAGGGCCAGTAGTTGTTGCAGTATTATGTCGTGAATAAATTTTAACATATAATTGTAACTGAACTTAAATCAGTTTTAAATTTTGTCTTTGCCTCAGTAGTAGTAAAACGTGAATGTACGAACGTCAAGACAGCCCTATTTGCGAGCCCTTCCAACGGAGAGTTTAGTAGGTCACATTTATTAAGTTAAGGTAGCAAACATGAGCTACATTATGGATATGAATACAACTTGCACAGGCAGTGGTCTGGTGATCAGTGCAACACACATGTTTTGATGCAGTGTGTGGTAAGAATCTCTGTAGGCAATGTAGGCATCTTACGAAGGATCATGTTGCCTGGTGGGAACTGGTTGACTGGACGGTAAAAGAACAGCGGTTCCCCCTGCAGGCAGAAAGATTGGTATACCAGTTACACTGTCTACTGCAGGTACCACGGGGGCTGTTTGTGGAGTTCTTCCACTAGAAGATGGCTGGTTAGTTAAAAGGATAGTAGTCTCTTGGGGCCTGATTCTTCGCGCCTCTGTATCGACAGCAAAATAGCCGGCCACACCTATTGTGAGTGCGCATAGCAAAATGTACATCTTCGTATCTGTGCACACGTAGTTGCTGTAGCCCCTAGATGCCAGCGAACCCACGGAACGCCACAGGTGACAGCTAGCGAACGCCGCCTCTGGGCTTTGCTGGAATGCCATTGCATAGAAGGCTGCATTGAGAAAAAATCTGCGTTAGTAATCAAATAGCGCAACTATGACAGTAGACAGGATGTTCGACTAATAGTTCATGGTGCAAGTAGTTGTGCATTCCCGAAATGTACAGAGGCACAGGTATATAACTGAAACCTCGTGTCCTGTGACTTCAGGTCAAGAACCCATTGTAATAAATGTACACGACTGTTGAGTGTATGAGGAGTGTACTAAATGTATGTCGCTGTTGTGCTCTCGTGTGCAAGATAAAATGTCGGTCTGTACCGAGAACATGAGCCGTCCATGCAGCATCGGCGAGGCCCCAGGCGGTTGCCGCCCCGAGGAGAATTGCTAAGAGATGACTCGGTGGATAGGCAAGCAGGAGTACAATAAGTCCGACGTGCACTACAGCTCCCAGTAGCAGAGTTTGCGCCCGGAATCCTGGCAAAACCCATCCTAGTCCGGCCGCCCAGAAGGCACCTGAGAGACCTAAGCTAGCTAAGAACGGCTCAACATAGCGGCCACCCCACGAACAGGCGACAAACGCCTGTAAAAAAATTAGACTAGTGAGCGAACGTGACTTCTGTTCAGTACCACAAAGAAGGAGAACAGAAACATCACAAACCTTGGGAAAATCTTCTGCAACGAATGAGAGTTCAAGTCCGCTGAACACAGTTAGCGGCACAAGGAACACCTGATACGGATTGCGTAACTGACGTGCAGTAGTGAGCAATAGCTGCATTGGCGAGCTTATAGGTGCCCTTAATGTCACAGGGGCCTCAAGGGGATCCAATAGCAAGAAAACGAGGAGTGCCGCGATCCATCCAAGTGCGGCATGCAGGACGCAGAGCTGAAAGCGACTAGTTGCTGGAGCAGCCGTTGCAACGGTTAAATTGGCAGTGGTTCCTGGGCAGAAATCGGCTCCGCAAGCTTCGCCCGGACGCCATGCAGCTGAACCAGATTCAGACAGTAGCAGATGTGCGAGCAGGCTGCCAAATGCTTGGGCCAGTTGACCGCTTGCAAGAAAGACAGCCAAATACTGTGCAAGAGTTGCTCCAGGAGGTGCTCCAGGTGCTAACAATGTCTCTTGCCGCTGGGCTAGTTGCACTACATAGGCAGCAGCCGCCGTAGCAAGTGGTCCGGCGCCTATTCCCAAGACAAACGAGCAAGGCAGCACCGTTGCCCAATGTGGATAAAAATTGGCAATGGAATAAGGCGTATGTAGCAGCATAGAGGCGCCTAGTGTGGCCTTAAGTCCTGCTAACCTCACACAAAGTGGCGCCAAAAAGAGGCAGGAGACGAGCGATGCGGCTGCAACAGCGCCTACAGACGCTGCACCTAAACCGCGTTCTGGGTTGAGGACGCTTGTCTGTAGCTGACTTAGGGAAAGGGATCCCGACTGCACAAGGAACCAGCTGGCACCCAGGAGAAGCAAATTGCGACGAAGTCGGGGTGGACCAGGCGCGTTGCCTTCTGGTGGTGCAGGTTCAGGTTGCTCAGCGTTTTCTTGATGTGATGGCTGACGCGGTGCATACGAAGACAATCTCCATGAACTCTGGCCGTTCGCTTCTTCTCTGTTCATTTTCCTCGGCCAGTGCCCGAAAGGAATGCGCAGGCTCCGCGTGGCATCCACTTGATGACGATGTCTCGTTAATCTTGAACTGCGTCTTTGTCTTTCTTATTAACCTCTTTAGGAAAATGCACGACCTACTATACAGATGTAATAATTATAGTGATTTCTCCTACGAGTGCTATGGAAAACGACCCTGCTCTATATATGCGACTACTGTTGCACGCTACCACACTGGCCACCATTTCAACTGCGGGTTCCAGAAAATTCCCCACACTTCGTTAATTAATGTACAAACGAGTTTAAGTAGGTTTACAACCTGTCCACAGCAAAGGTCTTTAGTTAAATTTGGTGCGTTCAATAATTACAGCGCAAGAGAAAGTGGCGCACATTTGTGCGGTGAGGCAAAGTGATCGAATTACGCAGTTTGAGATAACTTCGAACTATCTTTCTTAAATCGACAATTAGTGTTAACAGGGTACAAGATAGATGTAACCTTTCCTGTGACTAGGGTAGCATCTCCTTGAGTCTGAGTCAGTGCACAACACGTCAACTTCTTTCCTGTTTCCACCTTCCAACTTGTCTGTCATCGTCCCATTACTCTCAGATTCCGTCACATTTACACAAGCTTGCTTGCGTCCGTCTTCTATGTTCTGCGGTACTTTTCCTGTATTACCACGTATATCCGAGATGTGTATTACTTTTACGCTCTCGTGGAATACGCTATGCAAGTGGTATAGGTCAAAGCTACGGTGTAGGCGAATTGGCGAGGGCGGTTGGGGCGAGTGGTATAGGTCATCTGTCTGCACAGCTCCCCAGTTTCCTTCTCTCCCCTATTGCCCGTGGTGCGACTTCATTGGTCCCTCTCCCAAATGGGGGTACCATTTCAAGGTGAGACGCACGTGGATTCTTCTGTGGACCCATGAAGAGAACCATACCGGTCTGCGAATATCCCCTTATTGCTGCCTTGCGAATGCCTTGGCAAACTGCCCTTGGCCCTGGAGCACAAAGCAGGCATTGAAAGTATAGGGTCCATGAGTTAGTATGCACATGCCGTAGTACCGCAACAAGTTTTAATCCTCCTACACAGCGCCCTACGTCATTATTAATTTTGAAGAAAAAATCTTCCCGGAAGCACTGTATTATAAATACACTGCTCGTCGCTACGATGAGCGTCGCCTGAGCCTGCTAAGGTACGGCCAAAACAGAATTGGGAACTTTCCCCAAGTTGCTTTGACAAAGTTACCTAAAAAAAGAACGAGTTCCTCAAGAAGTTACTGGAGCTCAAAAGCAACGATGAGTTAAGTTAAAAGTTACCGAAAAAAGTAGCTTAGTTTCAGTAACGAGTTACGAGTACGAGTCACTGTGCGGAAGACACTCTCATTGGTGTCCGCCAGGGTTGCTTACCGGAAATGGTAACGCAAACAAGAAACATTAGAGAGTTTAGCAGCTGTTAGAGCGGAGAGTTGGCGGTGAGTTAGAACATGGGCGGTTTGGCGGCTGTGCGCCTGCGTACTGCGGTTGATGCTCTGGGTTTTATGTGGCATTAAACTGTTGGTTGGAGTCAGCGCTTGTCCTGTCTTCTCCTCTTCCGTAGTGTCTTTTCGCGCTCGCTCCCAAGAAAACGTCAGTTTATACATTAGATTTCCCTCTCTCTCCTCAACATCCACGCGCTTTGACAAAGAAACCGCCCCCCAAAACCGAGGGTCTGGATCGGCCCCTGATTCTCAGTGGAGGGAACCAAGTTTGTCGTACATATTGGGTACTGAAAATCAGTATTTCATCACCCCACCTTTCTTTGTACAAGATGCCGCACATAACTAAACGAACACATCACTTTCATCAAGTTCGGAACATTGTGACGCGTTTTTCTAAAAGCACTTTCTCCGCTGCACTGCTGAACGCATAGCGAAGCGTCCACGAAATTTCACCGGATACTGCACTCTTGCTTATATCTACGTATAGCAGCAAAGAGAGCATAAGAATCAGTCCGCCATATTTGCTCGCAGTCACCAAGCGAGGAGGAGGAGGAGGAGGAGTGTCGTTGGGAGGAACCCGAGAGGTCTGCCTGCCTGATTAGGCGGCATGTTTCTCGGGAAGGGAAAGATGGTGGAGAGGAGGAAAGGGTGAAGTGGAAGACCGAGCGGAATCCGCTCGGGGGGAGGATAGCTGCGTCCATGGGCCGACTTCAGGGGAACTGTGCCGGCATACGCCTATTACACATCTGAGGGAAACCCAGGAAAAACACAGCCGGCCCGCGGATTCGAACCGCGGACCTCCCAGTCTCCAAGCGCACGCGTTACCGCTGCGCCACCGGAGCTGGTCAGTCACCAAGCCGGAGCCGAAAGGCGAGAATTCTTCCGTCTCTCACTCCCGACGACATGGTTACGACGCAGTGTTGTACCGTCACCGAAATATGGTATCGCGATACCTCGTTACTTCACTGACATCGATACTCCCTGTTTAAGGTAACGGAGTACCGCTACAGTTACAAAAAAAAAAAAAAAAGAAAACACCGGACGCGATACTTATCCGATACTTTTGCTGAAAATACGAAGAAGTTGCATGAAATCTGCAACATCGAAATCTCGCTAACGTGAGCACAGAATTTCTATGACAGCGAATTGGGAGAAGGAATTTTGCAAAAAAAAAAAAAAAAGAGAAGAAGAAGAGAAAAGCAGAACATTTATTATACAGCTTAGATACTTTGGTTGACTTTTAGCAGTAGCTGGCGCTCAACGTTTTCGCTTGCCCGCGCTACATGCGGATCAGTAAAAAGTAAGAAATATGTCCGGTTACGAAAGGTTGGGGGCAGTACAAAAGTATCGGTGTCGATAACGATACAAAGATCTCGTTACCATAAATTTGTAACGGAAATACTTTTCCGATACCGATCTTAAAAAAAAGTATCGCGATCCGCACTTCGATACCGAAAAAGGTATCGATTACGGTAACGGCGTTACGTACAACGGTGTGACCGTAGTAAAGTAAAGCCGCGGAACAACCCAAGTCCGAGCACGGGAGACGAAACGTGCCACGTGACCGCTCCGTTGTCATGACGACCAAGCAGAAACCGTTTGAGACCAATAAGAGCGCGTTCCGCTCTTGAGAAGAAGAGGGAAAAAGATAAATTGCAGGTTCTTTCGCTCGTAATTCCCAAACGACGCAACAGGGGAATCCCGGCCCTTCCTTTTGTGTTGTGTCATGGCCACGACACCTTTCATTTCGCGAGGAGAAATTTTTGAGCTTTTGTGCCCCTTTCAGTACATTTTTCCCTCAGTATGTTTTTCATATACGTTTTGACAGAATCTTTGCATGTCTTCCTCCAGCTACCTTGTCCACCCCTAGTCCCTACGTACTCCTTTCAGAACGTTGTGGCACAAACGTCTGATTACTTCACGCTGTGAAACACGTACAGCGCGAGTCGTGCCTATTGCCGCAGATTGATGACATCACGGCATGCGCCTTTGCAACCATCGGCGCTGCAAACCCCCTCGCGCCTTTTCTGAATTGCTGCGGTGTTTATCTTTGTAAACATGCGCACTTAGCCTTATCTTCTGCACTGGCTTCGTCTCAGGTGTCACGGAGACCTAACACTTGGCGGTGTGTACGAATAATACACGTACTGTACTCCTTTCGTTACGCGTTCGTCAAAAGAAGCCCTTCCATAAACGTAAGTGGCGTACTTTGAAATCCGTCGCATGTTTGTGTTGAATAGTGGCAGAGTGCAACAAAATACGTGAGAGTGGAAGAGTACCTCGGCAAACGGAGAACATAAAATAAACAGCGCGACAGCTGTACTTTATACGACCACATGTTGCGTCTATTGTGTCATTCTAATCACGTATTTCCAACTATTTCCACCGTCCTTACGAAGAGGGCGTTGTCTCTTGTTGTGTCAGTTACCAAATGTCCGCAATCATCGAACAGCCGCCGAAGAAAGTGCTTGGCGGTTCCGGATCAAGGGTGAGATCCAGGGCGGATCCGGATGTCTTGACTCGCCCCCCGCCCCCCAATTTCTGTCGTCACCAAGTGCTTCAGTTGATCTTAGGTAGTATATAATAATAATAATTTATTCAAGGAAGTATGAAATGTGAGTGAACAAGAAGCAGCAGAAAGCGACTTCGAAAAGAGAAAGAAATGTCGTAGTCTAATTGCTAGTGTAAATCACAGTAGAAAAAAAAAAAATAATAATAATGAGGAAACGAAGAACACAATACCAGCCGAAAGAAAACTATCCACCGCCATACAGGTTAGCAAACAAAGTTATGCATGGAGCAACTAAGAGTCAACTATTCCATAACATGGGGAGGGCCGATTCAGCAAACCGTTCACTTTGTGGAACCGTGGAGAACACTGATCACATTCTCATACACTGTTCCAGATATGCATCTCAAAGGGCCACTGTGTAAATAAATTTTCTTAAAGGCGAAAGTGGTAGTGGGGAAATAAGGTAGTGGTGTTTTCTCTCTCTCTCTTTTTTTTTTTTTTTGTAGGGGGTGTTCATTTATAGGAGTCGTTGTCCTTGCGCCACAAGGAACTTCAAATCAAGTCATATATGGGTGTAGTCGAATTCGTCGAGCGACGAATTCAATCTCTCCTCAGTTTTTTCCCCCTACATCCAACCAACCAACTACCCCCAAAGCAATTTAAATTATATATTCGACATCAGAGCTCACGTTACAACGTCATTTCAGGCTACCGAAGTTCAGATTCTGCAAGAAAGCTTGTGCCATATTAAAGTTATCGAGTTGTTTCATGCTGGGAAATTTCTACTTTTGTAGGCGTTCTATAGCTAGACAGTGCCTTTCTTTATTTGTGAACTTTGGTGGCATAAACGTTGACGAATCTATTAGCATCAAAGTGGAAAGTCCACCACAGGGGCTGGCGCAATATAATGTCTCAAACGGACAGACTAACGCAATGTGAATGCCATCCCTCGTCTAGAACGTATATCCGGTCAGAGATTGATGCACGTGCTAGCTGTCTCCGTCCAACAAACACTCCATATATGTTAGGAGAGCTGCAAGCGTTACACAAAAGAGGCTCCAGTAGGCGTCCCTGCGGCACCCGACATTGAATTTTCATAGGGCTGGACATTATGCTATATTCCATGACGCGATGGTAGCGGTGTTTTAAATGCGAAATCATTAATGGAAGTGCTGCTCCTCAACCTGCGAATCTGTAATAATTAGGGCTTCGCGAATATTCAACATTTCGAATACGAATCGAATGTTTGCAGTATTCGTAGTCGATTCGACGATTTTATATTCGCGGCTTTCAAACAAAGCAATTATATTCGATTATTAGAGATTTCCCCAATTAACGAGCCTTACGCGCTAAAGCCAGGCAGCGTTTTCTCGACTGTAGCACTGTAGCAGTCGTGACGTCAGCGTCGCGCAAAATCATCAAGCGCGTCTGCAAACTATTTCTCGACGGCTTCTCGCCAGTCCGGCAGGATGCGCGTTGTCCGGATCCGCTCTTGGTAACGAGCCTCCACCAGCGAAATGCACGCAGTAGATGGCTGAAATTTTACGTGAGAAACCCATATATAGAACGCATCGGCGCGTGAATAAAATTTCTACGGTACAAAACTACGCAACAGCGGCGCGCGTGGGGAGAATCGCTTTGGGGAGTTGGTTTCGTTTCGTCGTTCTTGTGCGTGGTTCCGTGTTGTGCTCGCATAAGTCGCCTCTCTTCATCTGATTGAGATATTGGAATGCTGCACCTGGACAAGGAATCAGTGTGGGGATAGCCCAATGACATACACACCGAAGGCCCGAAGGCTGCGTGTGCGTTGCGCAGCGAGTAAACTTCATCCAGACTGCCAGTTGGCGAAGGCGCCGCACGGGAGGGAAATCGCGGATGATGGCGGAAATTGCTTGCCATCACATTCTCCAAACGCCAGCAAAGTACCGCAAGGACGACCATATTGAACTACACCCCAGTATCTCGAGCGAGTTTCTTAAAAGCGGTAGTAGTGAACACGACGGAAAAGGGGGGGGGGGGGGGTGAAGCCATCACATTTGTCATAAAGCGAAAGCAACTGCTGTCACGTAAGAGAGAAGCTCTGACACGAAAGACAGCTGGAATGATAGTACTCAGTGTGCGTCCTTTTAGCATCGCGGAAGGTGGATGTTCAAGGCTCCAATGAGGGCAGCGGTGCAGGGTTACAATTGGCCAACAAGGACGTCTTTTTTCGAGAGACGTCGTGCCGCGTCTCTACCACCTGCCACGACATATAAGCACGGGTTTAAACAGACGGGACCAGCGCGATAGCATCGCGGGTGATACGCGGACATCGCGAGCAAACCATAAGAGCAAACCATTTCGACTCTGACCTGCTACCTTCTCACATCCACTATCGAGCTCAAGATGTTGCTGCTAAGCATGTGGTATACATGACTTGGAGTAACTTCATAATGTGAAAAGCTGGGACAGTCTGGGACAGTCACACTGCATCGAATACCCTGTCTGCCCTTGATGAACTTTACATTGAGCTCATTTACATTGAAGTTTCAGGTGTACCCCACTAATGCGGTACACCTGAAACTGTAGCAGTGTCAATCAGTGTCTTGTGGGAGTGGCGACCTTTTCCTCATCCTTCCATATAATTGATGCTTCTCTACATATTTCTGTGATTATCAAAATGTGGCTGCATGTGCACCAACAAAAGACGTTGGGCTAGTTGGTATATATATAAGACATTATGGAATGCGCACAAAAGACAAGGACGAAGGATGGGAACAACACACGCGCAACTCATTACTCAGTTTAATGTGACCAAAGAATGCCAAACACTCACACAAACACCCGTGTGTGTGCACGTTGTAGTAAACAGGGTTGCTTGAAGTCATTATTCCATTCGATATTAGAAGCCTAATATTGCAAAATTCGTATTCGGCATTTTTACAATTCGCGCAGCCTTAGTAATAATCGAATGCGCACGATCACAATCGATTATGTATCACCTTTTCAAATTTTTTTTAAAGCACAGGAAGCACTGATATTAGAGAGTTTTAGTGCATCGTACGCTATCGCCTTTGCGTACGTAGGGGATAGCGTTGGTGGTTCTGCGCACTGCGCAGAACTTTCTTTATGTTTTGCACATGCGCGGAACCTCCAACGCTACCCCTTACGTACGCAAGGGCGATAGCGTACGCTGCACTAAAACTCACCATTGGCCCATAGTTGGATGCCTTGTTTATGGTCTCTGCCATCGTGCAGAACTGACACCTTAGCTACTTGTTCTTCGGAAAAGAACCAAATAAAACGCGTTGTTTTACATGATCACTAAACAAACCGTTCATAAGCTGCCGTTTAGTGTACTCGTGACTTCATTTCTGAACCGTTTGTTCCCGTTTGCCGTTAACTCTTCATTGATTCTAGAGACTATGAATTTCTTGTACATACAACTTATTTTCCTATCGCACAAGCGTTATTATATGTTTTGGCATCCAAGGCCTTCGACTTCGACTGCTACTGGATTGTTTGTACTTTCTCGCAGGAAAATGAACTGCATAGACATTTGAAAAATCAATCAACAATATATGAAGCACGCTGTCCCTCCCCCCCCCCCCCCTCCCTAGATCGGGTCCCCTAAAAAAATCCTGGATCCGCCCCTGATCCGGGCACTCGGTGATAACGGGGACAGGTGGGATGAAAATGGGTGGAGCCAGTATACCTATATACACCACCCCTACGCGGTCTTTGTACTGTACTGGTAAACAAGTGAAAATCAGTGAGGTCCCAACGGGTGAGTCGCACTTGCACCTATCGAGTGCTGCATCATTTTTTCTTCCAGTTTCCATCCTGCAGAGATCAGGTGACCCAGACATGCCATCGAGAGGCGAATCTTTCAGCCTTGCAGCTGTGGGGCACAATGCTGACGAAGAATCGGATGTTACCAACGGGGAAAGTGCTTCCAGCGAGAAACGCACCTGGTATATCTTGAAAAACGTCCTGGTGGTCAGCTTTGGGTTCTTGCTCCTGTTCACTGCTTTTCAATCTGTACAGAATCTTCAAAGCAGCATCAACTCCGTACAGGGACTTGGAATCGCTTCGCTCGCTACAATATATGCAGCTTTGGTGGTTTCCTGTATGTTTGTGCCAACATACATGATTCGGCGGCTTGGACTCAAGTACACGCTGGTGGTGTCGGTGCTCATGTACAGTGTGTACTTCGTCGCCAACTTCTATCCCACTTTTGCGACCATGATTCCAGCATCAATTGTACTGGGGTCAGGTGGCGCACCATTGTGGACTGCTAAGTGCGCGTATTTAACCGCCTTGGGGACAGAGTACGCAGGTCTTACGGGCCAGGTAGCTGGAGACGTCATAACGCGGTTCTTCGGAGTTTTCTTCATGATTTTTCAAACCGGTCAAATATGGGGAAACCTCATCTCGTACTACGTGCTGCGACCTGATGCGATTTTGGGAGCAACTAACGTCAGCGTTGAGAACTGTGGAATAGCATTCTCGACCGCAGAAGATGACACTGCTAACACGAATCTACAAGCTCCTGATAACGTGAAGATATACACATTGATGACAGTGTACACCGTAATCTCTTTGAGCGCTGCGCTTGCGTTGCTCCTGTTCCTGGATCATGTGGACCAGAAAGATGTCCACAAGAATCCCCCTCTCGCGTTGCTGGTAGAGACACTACGGCACCTGCGCAAGCCCTACCAGTGCCTCCTGATCCCATTGACAATTTTCAGTGGATTAGAGCAAGCGTTCTTATGGGGTGACTTCACACAGGTAATGAAAATTTCTTTTCTTTTTCACTTTAAGTGCTGAAGTGAGGGCAGTAATGGCCTGACTGAGACAACAGTGAGGGATTTAGGACAGACGTTGAGATTCGGAAGAGAAACACAACGAAATACAAACAAAAGTCGAAATGCAAACATTGCATGTGCTACCAGTGCATAAGCTTGTCTTTTCTTATGATTCATATGCAGTCTTTTCGAACTACAGTGTAAGCAGATAAAAAATAACTTCATAAAGTACGTCTTCGTACCAGTTTTCTGCTTCAAAAATCGACCTTGGCTCGAAACGTCCCCCGGGCGAACGAAATCATTCGCCGTTCTACACGGTAGCGCCGATGTGTACGTCCTTGAAGAAGTAAAGGAGCGCTTCTTTCTTCCACCCACTGTAGTCAAGGCGGTATGTCGAGTCGAGGATTGTTTAAGAATGCGGATAAGATAGGATGAGAGACAGAGAGAAAACGTTACTTTGTCAACCCTGGGTCAACATAATCACAAATCCAAATAATGGAAAGTGCCAGGGTTACACGGCTTTGACGACAAGAAGTTACCGCTTTGTCTAAGTCCACGTCGTAAACCACACTTTCTTTCATTTCTATAGGTGCGTCCTCACTATGCCGATAGGCAAGGCGGGTCGGCATAGTGAGCCATAGCCAAAGCACACCGAGAAAGCCGATTGGCATAGTGAGGACGCACTTTGCGTCATTTCGTCGCGACTCAGCCCTGCAATGTGTAGGAACCATGGGCATCCGCGGCTCGTTGGCCCCGGTGGTTGTTAGTATCCTGACGGCGCTCAAGGTTCTCGGCGAACAGGGACACCGGGTGACCCTACAGTGGGTCCCCGGCCACACCGGCATTCAGGGCAACGAAGAGGCAGATTTGGCGGCTGCTGCGGCCCACCGTATCTCCAGAGCCGTGCCCATTATCCTCTCCAACGGAGATAGGCGCTCCTACTTGTCTGCGTTGGTGTCACCCTTGGCCCGCCAGCAATGGCTGCATGAGATCACTCAATGGTCGCTCCTCCATGCAGTGGACCCGTCATTATCATTTAGGATGCCAGGTGGCTTCCCTCGCAGCTTTACGACACTCCTGCGGCGTCTACGACTCAACGTCGCCTTCACCCCTGTGTTCCGTGTTAAGCTGGGTTACAGTAACACGGCGCTGTGCCTAGCTTGCCGCACCCCAGCTATAATCCCCCATATCATCGAGGACTGTGAGCGGTGCACGTGTGAACGCCGGGTACTTCGACGCCAACTTGAACTCCTCGACCATAGACCATTCAGCCTGTCCAAAGTACTTGGTCCATGGAGCTCCCCTGCGCATCAGTGCCGGGCTCTTCGCTCCCTTTTTGCTTTCATGCAAGCCACTGGTCTCCTCGAAGAGCTCTAAACAGAACTCCGACCTGTGGTCGCTTCAATCTCACCATAATTCATCCTCTCATGTTAACCACTGTGAAGTGGGGTAGGGTCCTGTGGCTACCACGGGGAAACATCCCATGTCATCATCACTTCCTCATTTATTGTTGTTGTCGCGACTCACTTTCTTCCGCTAGAAGATCAGGTTTCCTTTCTGGACATTTGCAGGAGTAAAATCACTTTCTACATCTTGGACTTTATTCATCGCGTAAAACATCCGCAATATTTTTGGCGAAGAAAGTGTGGCAAAGACCGCAGCACTGCGTGTATCCGCATGGGAGAGTTGACGAAAGTCGCGGCTCTGTAGGCTGCGAATTGGCGCGCCCTTTGGCCGAGCCGAACAGGCCTATACATAAGAAACATTTTAGGAGAACAGCTCCGGGCCGGGTCGGGCCCAGACCTGGGCCTTCCTGTTTTTATGCGGCCCGGCCCGGTGACTCAGTGAATAGAGCCCGGCCCACCATTTCCAGCTGTGACTTATGCCTTTCTAGCGCTTATCAAACAAATTGATAAGTAAATTAAGAAGAAGAGAACACAAGGCTACAAACATACAAGAACTGTCGGTTTAACACCGCAACAGCACGAGACCAAATTAAGTCCAGAACGCACGCGAGCAAGCGCGTTGTCGTTATCACTACAAGTTTTTGTGGAGGTAGAGGATGTTGTCGACAGACTCCTCCTTCCAATCGCTTATCCCTCTCATAAAGCTTTGCGAACGCGATTGTGAAAGATGTGAGGAGTCAGGAGCAGTGTGCATTGGCTTTGAGAAGGTACTAGAGGGTCGGATCATACACTTTTACCTGGTCACAATCATCACAACAGTTTTGGCGCACTATAGCCTTAGTTGCTTGTGCGCCATAAAACCCGTCAATCATAATCATCGTCGAATCATACGCATAGTGCAGTGTATTTTGCTTGTTTTTGCAAATGTATGCACAGGAATGACGCACACACGTGATCATATGAACTAATAGTCCTGCATGTGCGGAATTAGCTGCGTGACCCGGTCCAGCCGGAAACATGTTTGTCGGGTCCGGCCCGGCCCGGCCCGCGGCGCTGGCGTATTTTGTCGTCCCGGAGCACACAGCAAATAAGATGCCCATGCCAGTGCAGGGCTCTAGAACACGGTGTGAGACAAATTTCGAGACAGAGCAATTTCGCTCTGCGCAATTTCTTTCGGTATACGGTATTTCAGCCGTGGCGAAGCAACTGTTTGAGACCCCATCTTGTATACTTTTCTTGTTATATGTGCAGCTTAATTTGTACCTTTGAGCTCAAAATGGAAGAACTATGAAATGCGAGGCTAGAGATTCCCATGTCGTTCGCATGGTGAGCGCCGCATTCGCAAGAGCCGATTTTCCGCAATGATGTGGGCCCTGGTGGTCCTTACCATTTTCACCGTTCATTTGGTGTTTCTGAGTTCTTGCACTGTGTGAATATTATTTATAAAATATTTCATTTTCATATTTACAACGTTAATAGCCTTCTAGACAGCATATGGCAGTGAACGAGAACAGAGATCAAGACTGCCTTTTCGAGGCTAGTATCCTCAAGAGGGGTGAGTCAGCCCCATAAAAAGTGAGGGCAATAAACTACGTCGCAAGTTTTAAAATTCACTTGCTACTGCGTGGGAATAAATTGCGTTTGTGAATTTGAAAAAGCCATTAGTGGTGATCACTCGATCACTCGAAGTGTTTGGGTGGCTTCTCTTTGTCAAGGGAGTTGGGGGATATCTACGCTCACTAAATTCCACACGTCTGATTCGCTCAGTATGTGCCCCAGCAAACAGTTGGTAGAGATGGTTAGGCGGTTTCCAGACCCACTCAAAGCCGGATTTAGCGGAGGAGAGGTCTGGATATCCTGATCCCCCCCTCCCCCCACTCCTGTTGTTGTCGTCACTATGTGTGTGTGTGGGGGGGGGGGGGGGGGGAGGGTATACGTTTATTTCGGAAGTCACTATGTGCTTCAATATACCTCTCCCTGTTTGTAAACAAATGACGTCATAGTGTCCCACAGTGCCACCAATTTGGTAGAGTTGAACTACGCTGGAACCTATAGGGGCAAACAAGGTCGCGCCCGAGAGCCAGGATCTTGAGGGGATTACCATGGTCTCTGAGAGGGTCGCGACCTTCGGTCCTACTTTTCGTTCAGTAGGGGCCACCGAACACGTGCCCATTCGTGGAACCCAGCCCTCCCCATCCGATTTGCTTCGGTTTCGGTCTGTCTACCAACGTCATGATGACGTTTCTCGGGTATAGAGGTATATTGATCGTAGGCAGTGCATGTAGCATATAGCAGAAAAATCCTGGATCCGTCCCTGGACACACTACTACAGCGCCACTTGTGTGCCAACCCTGCAACATTCACGGTTTCCATTTTTCGCAGGCCTACGTCAGCTGTTCATGGGGAATTCATCGGGTAGGGTTCGTGATGATCACGTTTGGCTTCACGGATGCAGTTTTTTCGATGCTCTTTGGCGCTGTGATTCGGAAGGTGGGACGATTGCCAATCTTTCTGCTGGGGGCTGTCGTCAGCGGAGCATTAGTCGCAGCCTGCTTCCTGTGGAAGCCAATGCCCGACCAGTCTTACGTCTTTTTTCTGATTGCTGGCTTCTGGGGACTAGCAGACGCTGTGTGGCAGACACAGGTGAACGGTGAGTATCTAGGCAGGAATATTTATATCTACAGTGAACCCTGGTTAATATGACCCCCGATAATCTGACATACGCGCTTTACGACCATACTCCTGGGGAACAATGCAGTGAAACCTCTGCAAATCCCCCCCCCCCCGTTAATATGACAATTCCGCATTATGACCAAAATTTTCGGGAACGACCATGGTCATAATAACGAGGGTTCACTGTACATCAATAGGAATATTATATCTAGGTAGGATTTCTTTCGAACATTCTTCTTTCTCATTACACAGCTGGATGAAGTGATGCTTGAATTAATTACCTAAATGGGCAGTAAAGTGCAAAAAGATGCAAAACATGCCGTTACCTTGACATCTAAAAATAGAGCGACGAAAACATCGGCTTCCGTAGGGCAACGCGGCGGTCAGGAGAGTTGCATTCGGGTATATATTAAAAAAAAAGGGGGGGAGAAATTTTTGCACTTTAGTGCCCGTTTACATTGTAGGCTACCTGTAAAGTGGCATTAAAGTGCAAAAATTTCTCCTCACGGAATGAATGATGTCGTTACCTTGACATCAACACAAAAGGGACGGCATTCATCCGTTACGTCGTTCGTGATTTATAAGCGAATGAAACCGAAATTTACGCTTTCCCCTCCCTCTTTTTATAAATGAGGGCTACAATTTGGAGAGGTCTTGGATTGGTCTCCTCAAACGATCTTCCGTGATGATTGGACAACTCGTCTGAGGAGAAGGAGCCCGCCCCGCACTGTCTCGTTTCTTGAGAAGGAGACGGAGAGAGAAGCGTACTTTGCAGTTTCTTTCGCTCATAAATCCCCGTAATACTCTGGCTGCTTGTACAGCTCCCGTCAAAGGTAACAATAACACTGGAAAAAATGTCTCGTTCCCGAGCGCGATTACAGCAACTCTTGGGACCATGAGGAAATAGTAATTGAACAAAATTATTGTGTTAGTTTAACGCAACGATTTTGTTCACGTAACATTCCCCCAGTGCCCGCAGGGTGGCTGTTGTCACGCTCGGAAATGATTTTTTCCAGTGTTATTATGAACATTGACGGGACCTGTACAAAGCGTGCACGATGTAATGAACCACATATATCAAGCCCAGTGGAAGAATAGTGTCTGTTGGACATATCGGCGGCTCCCGACCTTTGCGACAGGCTCTTGCTTCAATCTGCCTTCACCGGACCGCTAGATTTTCCACTTTTCCTAACGCGTCACAACTCTCTTAACAGTACTCCTGCATCGCAGATGTTTCTTATAGTTCATTGTTTTAAGTCATGGTGGGATTAACTTAGGTCACCTTTCCTATACGACCTGCTACCGGCGGCGCGAGAACATACACGTGATTTCGAAAGTAGTCACTGTGTTTCACGAACCGAGTTAAAGGAGATGGGAGGAACGTGTTGAGAAAAATGCGTCCCGGCGGCGTGCCGTGGTGGACGAATTGGAACATGAGGTAGTCTTTCACGGTTACGTCGCAACAAAGAGCGTGGTCGACAGCTGTGAATTTAGCCGCGCATTGCCGATTTTACAGAATGCTCCTATAAATTGAAAATCTGAAATTATCACTGCACAATTCAATAAACAAAAACGTCCCGAAAAATCGGGCATGCGCGGAGCAGCGAAACCTTGGCGACGCAGGCCGATCTTGTAACAGAAAAGTCGTGCTACGGACGCGGTGCGGCGCTGACGACATACTCTCCTCCGGCCGCCTAGGCGGAGCCAATTGACGTCACGCCACGAGACACCTAATTGGCGCTTCTAGGCGCGTCACGGAGTGATGTCAAACTCATTCTTCTACGTGGTTCTCGGAAGGAGTGTAAGGGATTCTAGAACGCGTGCAACAAGACAGCTACGATCATTGTTCTTGTGCCAAAACCCACGATAAACATGGTGCATAAATATATGGTGCTTGTTTTCAGCCTTTTATAGCGTGCTATTCCCGGAAGACAAAGAGGCTGCGTTTGCCAACTACCGGCTCTGGGAGTCTTTAGGGTTCATCGTAGCGTTCGGAACGCAGAAAATACTGACCATCCATTTTAAGTTGATATTACTCTCCACTGTTTTGGCGCTGGGAATGTTAGGTTATATCATTATAGAAATTAATATCATGAAGAAAAAAATTGCCCTTCAAACATGATGCCTCTCGACCCTGTTCGTCTTGAATGGTTATGACAGAGTCGTCCCTGTGAGGTTCTGTTGTAGATATGGGACAACTACAAGATACGGACTTTATAATGTCCATTTTAAACACTACTAAATGATGTCTCAGTGAAATGCGACATAAAGTACTCGTGACATTGCTATTGACATGTTAATCATATGTGCACTCCCAAGCGTGCTTCTGTACAGCAATATACATATTTACACCTGAATAAATTTCAGTTGGACTCTTGACTATGTTGTCCCAAACACTACGACCGACAAGTTAACCTATGCATCTATGGTGGACATTTTTTGTTTCTTTTATTGACTCAAAGGAAACAAAACAATGTCACGGCGGCTCCTCAAAATGCATTCTGTGCAGATTCTTCACGTCGATCAAGGATGTGTATCTGACAGCTGTGCGGGAACCCATATTTGAATCCAGTCTTAAACGCCTCTGTTGCGACAACTTATACAGGGTGTTTATTTTTATTCGTTACATAATTTTTATTTAAGAAACTAGCAGAGCAAAATAGATGTCGTTTTTAGAGTTGAGTTCTACGGCCAGGCTGACATCCTCTGGAAGAAAGTATGCAACTACAAGATGACTAATTACCTAAAATTCATTAGTGAACTCTTTATTACGGGATTTCGGGGGCAAAAGCGGGAGATCAGAATGAGAGGTCATTCTACTTGAAAGGCATTCTACGTTTAAAAAATCCTGGAACACGCACGTGCGTGAAGACATCCACCCCCGAATTTTGATATGCAAATGAGCCGAAACCGAACCGCGGTGACCTGGAACGCAGGGTGTACAGCCCTCATTTACACGTCAGAGGTCCATGTGATTTGGAGCGATGGAGATGATTGCATTAGGTGCCGACCTGCGGGCCAGATAAACCGCTTTCCCGCACAGATAAGCCTCTGCCAGCTATAAGGTGATGCGCTTCTCAGGCGCGCTTTTTCAGTTTCTGCTCATTTGCATATCAAAATTCGGGGGTGGATATCTTCACGCACGTGCGTGTTTCAGGATTTTTTACGAAATCCTTTACGCTTTTGCACGAAATCCCCTATTTAAAGAGTTCATTAATGCATTTTAGGTAATTCGTCATCTTGTAGTTGCATACTTGCTTCGAGAGGATGTCAGCCTGGCTGTAGAACTCAACTGCAAAAACGAGATTTATTTTGCTCTACTAGGTTTTTTTAATAAAAATTCTGTAACGAATAAAAATAAACACCCTGTATATAAGTGAATGCCAAAACTGCTCTGAGAGATCATGGAATGTTATCATTCTCTCTAAAAGCGATAAAACCCCAGTGCAGGGGACACGGGCAGGCGAAACACAGACGAAGCACACCAACCGCTTAAGTACACCAACTGCACACAACCGACCCCTAGTGGTAGCCAAAGCCATCATGCTGTAATCACAACATCTTTGATAAAAAACGCTTTGGGGAGGTCGTGTGTTTATAAGGTGGGGTCGAGTTGCACGGAGCAGGTGACTAGGCTTGAGGACGCTGGATATCCTAGGAATATAATCAGTGATGTCGTAAATAGGTTGGTAAAGGAACCTTGTGATCCTCACGTGCGATGTGAACAGAGAGATTGGAGGGGGGTTGGAGTAATCCCGTATGTTCATCAGGCCTCCCATTGCCTGAAAAAGGTAGCCTGTAAGCATGGTGTTGATGTGGTTTTTAAAAGGAGTTATTGGCTCAGGTCTTTGATGGCTAGGGTTAACCGAACAAAAACTGGGGTTTGTCATGTAAAACACGTAGATCCTTTTGTAAATTGCAGTGTTGGTGTTGTTTATTCAATCCCCTTGTCTTGTGGGGGCCAGTATATTGGTCAAACTAAACGTTGTGTTAATGTACGTCTGATGGAACACAGAGCTTCGAGAGGAAAGGGTTATGGTAAGCTAGCCGAACACTTAAGAGCCTGTTCCGGGTGCGAGCCGCTGTTAAAAAAAAAACGAAAGTGTTCTTTAAAAGTCATAAGTTAGGTGTTCTTCTTTATAAGGAAGCTTTTTTGATAAAACAGGCTGGAGATAGTTGCATAAGCGTGCCTTCCGTGTTGGTAACGGATGAAATTCGGCAGTTCATTGATAACTAACTCGAATTCTGGTTCTTGGGGGGCGTTTACTTGGTGCTCCTGTTTGCGTGATAACTGTTGTGATTACAGCATGATGGCTTTGGCTACCACTAGGGGTCGCTTGTGTGCAGTTGGTGTACTTAAGCGCTGTCTCCGCCATTAAAGGTGTTTGTCAGTCAGTGCTTCGTCTGTCCGTGTCCCCTGCACTGGGGTTTTATCGCTTTTAGAATGTACCACCAAACAGCCCGGTTTATATCGCTTTTTATCATTCTATCTGCTGAATTGATAGAAAATCTGGGAGAGTTCCACTCTGGTATGTCACAGCAGGTCGTGCACCGAGTATTCACAACCAAGTGGGAGATGACATGTAATCATTCTGCACGGCGGTCGATCGTGAGAATTATGCGGTGTAGTTGTATTTCTATTGTACCTCACCTTGGCACTCCGTATTCTCAAACACAGACGCTTTCAGACATATGTCGGCACAGTTCCCTTAGAAGTCTGCCCAGGACGCACATTTCCCCAGGGCGTCAGTCGTGACGTTGCGCACCTCTGTGAGGCCGACAACGGCGAGCCCTTTCACGAGCACCACTACCACCAAACACATAATTTCAGTGTACAAACAACAAAACCAACCACAGTACAAACTAAACCAAAACTGAAACCACACCCAGAACTACAGTCCCTTCTTCTGATGTTTTAGGAAATGTGAGGCCAACAGTCTTTTTCTTTTCTTTTTTTTCTGAAAGAATGGCTAGGAAGCAATTAAGCGAGCTGGTGATTAGAATGCATGATGGGGGGGGGGGGGGAAGGAGACTAGGGAGACGACGAGAAACGGATGCAAACAGACGAAGTCTTTCACATTACACAAATGCAAATTCTAAAAAACGTAGCTTTCTCAGGAGCTGTACTGTCGACAAACAAGACGCGCCATCTGCGCATGCGCGGGGTTGGTGTGGGCAGAACACACTGAACGCATCCGTGCGAATGCTTTCCGCAAGTGCGACATCGGCTATGTTGCACTGCTACACCGCTCTTGACTGTGTCTTTCCACAATACCTGAAATAATTTAGAGCTATGAAGGAATGAGACAAGTGTTGCTACAAGACGAAGTCGTTTATGAACGATATACAACATGACCATCCCTTTGCGCTGCACATCGACAACTGGACAGCCCAGCCACAAAACATGCCGCCGATCACAATCGCATTGTAGCTTACCTAATATTTTCGCCGGGCCAGTTCACTGCTGATACTGTGCAAGCGCCTGCCACTGGAAGCACCTTATAGGCGAGCTGTTTGATCTGGGCGTTCCTGAAAACAGCGCTGATTTGCTACCGTGCACCGATTCATGTTAGCGTCGTTTATTTGTACACAGGTATGGTGAGGGAATCTCACAGAGGCGATGTCAGGGAATATTTCCGTTTAACTGGTCAAAGCGATTCCAACACCCAAAAACGATTCACAATCAACCGATTTCTTCGTTCTGCGTTGCGCGGAAACTGATTAAAAGTGATTTCGCCACCCTTTCCCCATCGAGTTATGTACTCCAAGGATACACGGCTTTGCAGCATGCCCACTTTGCGTGAAAACGACCACTCCAATTGACTGCTGTTTTGCCCGCACCAAGCAGACGATCTGCTGACTGCAGCGCCGCCGCAAGCCGTGACGTCACTCACGCAAATTGGTCTTATAGACGATCTGCGCCGCTACGTCATTGATTATGTAATGCCACCACGCAAAGCACGCTGGTGGGCACTATCAGCTTTATCAGCCTATCAGCCGACGCGTTTTTCCCGCTTCTTGTCCACCAGAGCAAAATATAACCTCGTCTTCTCGTGACGTCACATGTTTGTAACAACAACAACTTTATTTGAATGATGATGAGTGGGGAGTTTCATCGCCAGGGGCGATACTCTACGCCATTGCTGGCGCTATAATGTGGTGAAATGGAATAACACGTCGCCTCAGAGTAAGGACCGAAGTCCTACGGTGCCTCAAAACTTTAAAATTGCTTTCAGGGCAAGCGTTGGTGGGCTGGATTTGGCCAGCGACCAAGCAATTTGACATAGTGAGGGGCCGAGAGTCCAGCTGATTTAGAGACACTGAAAGTTTGGTTCTGAAGGCTTGCTAGTGCGGGCAATGGAGAAGGATGCGCTCAAGATGTTCCAGATCACCGCAGTGACGGCATCTAGGTGAGTCAACGTGTCGCAAGCGGTAACGCCACTGGGCTGTGAAAGCCACATTGAGTCGCATTCGATGAATTAATGCGGCGTCTTGACGGGAGGTGTTTCGTGGCATCCGAAAAGCGCGCGTTGGACCAACTCTTGCAAGCATAGATGGGGGGAGAATGTCAGTTGTCAACAGGCGGGAAGCCAGGGGTGCCACAAGATGTCGAAGAGAATTAAGAATGGAACGACGGTCTCCCCTCAGCACGGCAATACTCGTTCGTCTCCTAGATGAGAGAGCTACTTCTACGGCGCTGTCAGCCTGTTCATTCTAGAGTCACTTCAGAGGTACAGTGACTCTAGTTCATTCACCACAATGGGCTGGAACCCACTGGAGAACCAGCCTGTGCCCTGCTTCGTACACACTCACACAGACGGGTACTTAATTTGTACGTTTGGACACAATTCGCTGTGCCGGTAGCCGATTCTTGCATAGATTCTATACAGTATTAAGCCTCGACTTCGACAGGTTTGTTTCCTCATGCTATAAGAGGTAGCATCCAAACATTGTTTGGTGTACATATCATTTGATAGCCTTGGCGAAGGAAGAATGAACCAATACGCTCTGTGAACTACATTTTGCATAGATTCGTCGAAGAATAGGCATCCTTATTTGGGTTGCAGTTTGGAAACTAGTGCAAAGTTCCCGCATTCGATTCAGTGGAGGTCCTCGTCTTTCCCTGCACTGAGGGTTTTATCGTTTTTAACTAAGGCGTGAATAGGGTAGCTGTGGTTGCTTGCAATGTGTGGGGCTTAAACATTTCTGTTCGATTGGGTTCTAGTGTAGTCTGCACGTGGGCAGCACACGTCGTGCACTTCGTTTGCACTCTTACACTGCCTTGTGCACGAATCGAAGACAGCTACTGTTCTAGAACCTGCGCGCTCCTATACGCTTCCTGTCGAGTGCTATATACATACCCGGTGTCAAAAAGTTGAATGCCGCATTACTCTTTATTTGCCTTGCAGTTCAGATTTCTGTGATTCAGACGCGCCTGGCGTGTTTATGTAAGGTCGAAATCGCGCGCCACGTATACGTAGTGCGCGCTTCGGATCCTTTTCAGCGGCTAGTCGAGAGCTCCCCTACCGGCAAGACGCGCTAACGGAGTCGACGCCATGGCGGGCGGTCTGTTGGAATCGCTTTATTCGGCACTCAATTACAAAGCGTACGATACACACCGTATCGACGGGTCGAAATGGGTGAGTTCATCATTTCAATTTGTGACTCCCAGTGTCACACAGGTGAGGCGCGGAGGCTTAACAAAGCGTGCGCATCCGTATGTTTGAATGCTGTTGTTTTGACAGTTTCGCCACGCCGAGAACGTTCTGGAAATTAACGTCGACCTAGCTCGATTAGCTCAGTCGGTGCGTTCATAAGCATTTTTTTTTAAATATGTAGTGGAGAAGAAATAGACTGATGCTCTGATGGGCAGGACAAATATTGATCGAGCATCGAATGGCAAGAGCCGCCCATTTTATAGTTACAAGAAACTCCGGCTGAAACCACAACAAGGCTTTATTATATCGACCATCTCATAATCCTATGAGGATCCTGTCCGCTGGATCTTCTATAGGGACGCTAGACCCACAGAATCTGCATCGTGATTGGATATTTGAAATTTGAGTGCTGTATAATGACATACGACAACACGCAGTACATCTATAGCTGCTGTCAAAGCGCGTGTATAAGAGCGTCTCCCGTTAGACATGCACTGCCTGAAATAGAAATTCTGAGGGTAAGCTTGAGTGCAAGATCTACTGACTGAACAAGAAAATAATGTGGGCTATATCTCCATCGTTGGCGCTAATCTTTTTTTGGTCACTGTCTCGTGGTCCTATAAAGCTACGGACGGACCTACAACGTGGTTGGCCCTATCAAGCTAAACTATCAGAAGACCGTGGCCGAAGCCTGCTTATACCCCTGTCACACGGGCACGAAAAATGACATAATGACGTAATGAATTACTGCCGTGCCGTGCTATACCGATTCCACGTCAAGATCTCCAACGGGTCAAGAGATCCGTCGAGTCAAGAGATCCGCCGAGTCAAGAGATCCACCGATGGATCTCTTGACTCGGAGTATCTCTTGACCCGTTGGATCTCTTGACCCGGTTGGATCTCTTGACTCGGCTGAGGGTTCGCCAGGCTTGGATCTTTTGACCCCTCTGTGTTACGTCGTTAACTCTAACATCGCTAAGCAGAAATTACGGTACTCGTATAGAAATACGCGGGACTCGTTTTACGTGCGGTATAAATAGCATACAAATGCAGGTGGAAAATCAATATCTCATTTTTTTTTTACTTAGTTACTTACTTTATAACACATAGCGGAGTCCCAGAAAGGACGACAGTTCTCTTATGTCATTTGTGTTAAAAACAGGTGGTTGCATTGTAAGATCAAACTGTTTGTAACAGAGAATTTATAGAAGTGCTGTCATTTTATCTTTCAACAGCGCTTCGTGTTAGAGATTATTTCTACAGTTATAGCGCGGGTTACGTACACTCACGTTGGGTGGGCCGGCGGCTGTTTCAAACACGTTGGTTATTCAAACCGTCTGATCATGGACTCTCTCAGGGTACGAAAGATAGCTTCATGCCCGAACATCTGTTTGTGTGTGTGTGTGTGTGTGTGTGTGTGTGTGTGTGCTGTGTGTGCGCGCGCGCGCGTGTATGTGTTTCTGTATCAAGTTTTCCCATAATTTTTCCCGCTGTCCACAAAAGGACAAAGACAAAGCTATTTGCGGCTGGGCCCATTATTATTGGTAAGAAACATCAGTTCTGGCATAACATGGGGATGGCTGCGCCAATGGACACAAAAATACAAAGATAACTCTGAGTCCAGCAGTATACACTGCATTTTGGGGTTGAGGTCAATGAACGTGACCGGTCAATGTTGATTGGAATGCACAGTCAGAGAGTATTTTCCCGCACGGTCAGTAAAAGTATAGAATAGCGTGATAAGGGTGGGGGCCAATGAAAAGAAGAGCTCAATACTCTTGGTAACAAGCATGCGTTCTGGCATAGCGTGTTACAGCGCTAGGGGCAATGGACATAAACGTGCAAAGGCAAAAGGGGGACTCGCCGCCGTAACTTACAGCACAATTTCAGGATTTTCTCGCTAACCTTCTCTCATTTTTTTTGTGCGTGTGTGGGAAGAAGAGAGAAAACACCGAAAAGTCTTCGCTGTTACCGGGCATATTACTAATACAACGTACAGCGCAATCGTTCTGCAATGAACATGGTAAGGGATAGACTTCATTTTTTTTGTCGGGAATCCTGACCAGTATGACGCTTTGACCGGTTGGATCTCTTCACTCGCCTATCACGTGAACGGTTAGATCTCCTGACTCGATGGATCTCTTGACCGGGTTGGAACTCTTGACGCTTTGGATCTTTTGACCCGCCTGTCACGTGACCGGTTGGATCTCCTGACTCGATGGATCTCTTGACTCGTTGGATCTCTTGACCGGAAGCGATATTTAATGGCATTCGTCTGAATGACTGTTTCCGCGTAATGACATCGCCACAACTCATTCGCCCACGAAATGCGTAGCCTCGCTCCCATTGTCTGAGCACAGGAGCAATTTAAAACTTCCATAAAGCCACTCTGTACTGCGCACCGCGCAATTACTTTATAAATTACACGAAAACAAGCATTATTTTTGGCAAAATGCCTGGCGTTGTTAACGATTTTTTTTTGTTTGCGTATTTGCTTTTGGCGTATAGACTGTCACCTGACAAGCAAGATGGCAACAATTTTCTGACATAGTACAGACAATCGATTATGAAATAAAGCAAATTTTATCTTTTTCTGGAATATTATGGATATTTTCAATCTCTTTGAACACGTTTACGCTCTTCAAGTACCGCATCTCTGACGTGGCTAGTGGGAGAGCCGCATCGACATCATCGCGTTTTATGTCATTCAAATCTGACGTGTAGCACTTGCTGCACCTGTTGCATCGTAAGAAATCGCATTCGGGACCCGACTGACATTACACGCTAATGTCATTTTTTTCTGCCCGTGGAGCACCGGTATTACTTACATGCGCTGGTAGCTGTCAGTGCCGTGTATTAAAAGGGAGTCTGGCCATTAGGAGGAGCCTAAAAAGAGGCTCGACCTGTCAATCAAACTTGAGCGTTTTTCATTAGCTGCTGTTTTCTATATGGGGGATGCCATGACACCAAAATTTTCCCGAAAATGGCGGCGTAGCTTGGAACGGTGAAGCGAGAATTTCGTGACAAAAATTTTCATAAATTACTTTGATTTTATTTTGTAGTATATATATTCCGTGTAATTATCTTGGAAATCACCTTTAAATTACGCTCCATTATCAATGTTTACGTGAAAAGAATGTTTCGTCGTCCTTGGCCTAGTAAAGACAGCGGAGTGAGTGGGTGGGGTGATGTCAGTGGCGTAGCCAGACCTCCAAGGTAGGGAGGGCTCGATACGAAAACTCCCCCCCCCCCCCGCTGATCCTGTGTCGACAACACACACATACTTGTGCACACTGCAAACTGAGGATTAAAAAAAGGAACGAAAATAGTTTATTTAGACGTTCACAGTACGATTACATGTATAGGCTGTCATGACCAATGAGGTGGTGTCACGAGATTGGAAGAATTTTGAAAAGCCCATACTTTGAAATCATTCAAGAGTGCTTCTTAGATAGACGCCACGAACTGCAAGAACTTTCGCGACCGTCACACTGCCCCCCCCCCCTATATTATGTTCTCGGATTTGCACGATTTGTGTGGGTCGGTCCGTGGCAGGTAGGGGGGGCTCGAGCCCCCCCTAGCCCCCCCGTGGCTACGCCACTGGGTGATGTAGGGGGAAGGTGCGGTCAGCCTGCCCTGGAGTGGGGGCGCTGTGCACCCAGGGCAGGGAGAGGAGGGGAGGGTGAAAGAGGGAGGGGAGAGATGATGGTGGCACAGGAGAGGGAGCGGTGTGCTAACCCTCTGGGGTTTGGGTAGTCCAAGAGAACTACCCACCACAGAAAACATGCGAGCATCCCTCAGCAGTCTTCATTGGTAGGGGTGTGATTGCTGCGCCGATTGCGCATTTTTGCGCCGCACGCAGGTCCTGCTACATTCTGCCACAAAAAGCCAAAATGTTGAACTTCCTGCGCCATTGTACGCCCATTCCGATTTTTCCCCTCATTTTGAACAACAAAAGTATGAAAACAGAAGTATTGGCTTGTACTAGCTTATTTATGACAGCCGGCTAATGCAACTGGCTTGGTGGACTATCCACTCAGTTCAAGCCACGCTAAGCCATCTATCTGATCCAATCCGAGCCAAGCACTCTGCCGTGTGTTGCGGTCACATGGTTCCGGTTGTGCTTGTGGTGATACGATCGGCGGGCGCGCTCGAACACGTATTGCGGTACTTACATGGCTTTGGCGTTGTCGAAAGTAACAGGTAATCAGCTCATCGATTTCTTTATTGTACCGTGATCTTCCTTGCTG
Source organism: Ornithodoros turicata (assembly GCF_037126465.1). NCBI lineage: Eukaryota > Metazoa > Arthropoda > Arachnida > Ixodida > Argasidae > Ornithodoros > Ornithodoros turicata. The sequence goes on from NC_088201.1 coordinate 34,044,539, forward strand.
GTATTACCCCTGGGCCCCGATCTTCAACTTGTCATTATCCGCGCGTTAAATGCATGACTTCGGCCCGTGATTCGCCGCGAGCTCTTACGCGGGCGTTGGAGGGCGCGAACTTCAAATATAACGATAACGATCGCTAAGTGAAAGTTGAAGACCGGGGCCCTGGAGAGAGTCTCCTTCATGAATACGCGTTTTGCGTCTCTCGGTCTTGCTTTCTTTTGACACCGGCCTGGCTGGCATGAGGAACGTATTTTCGAGGGCTTACAGCAATTTAGTATTTGAACCTTGTTGCACAAAATCATTTTGAACGGAAGGGTCTTTCGTTTAGGCTGCTTAAGTTTAAAAACCATGTCATTGTGTAAAATTGTATACATAGATATAGGTCGCATTCATACTCATATTGTTTAGGACTTCTATTTGTAAAAAAATACGTACTCAATTCATGACATTCTGCAGAACATTATTCGCTAGATCGTTTTGTTTTCGTCGATATCTGAAAACAAATTCAAAGGCAATGGTGTCACCGTGCTTTAAACTGCGCCTTTGTCCTTAAAATCCGCTTTCAGTATCCTAATTCTTTACTATGAATTGGTACGAATAAGAAAAATACGGAGCAAAAACTGAGGGTTACATTGAAAATGCAAGAAGAATGTCATGCCATGCCGAGGATCTCATTGCAAACAGTATGAAACCAACAAACTTTGGAGACAGAGAGAGCGGACAGACCCTCCTATCACAAAGCAGCCCTGGTAAGTCTAGAAAGAAACACAAAGGCATAGTGCAATAGAAATAGTCACCTTATAACTTCCTAGGCACTTCATTACTAAAACTTTACTGTTGTTTTAAGCAGAGCTTCTATGTTGTACGCCACTTTAATAATGTGTTAATTAATAAACGTTTCGTGAAACATTAATCTCACTGCACTTTTTTTGGTTTATTGAGCTGCTCCAAAACTGCTTTTTGCTGCTCCAAACAGGCATTTTCTCTGCTCCGTTTCTGCTCCAAAACTGCAAAGTCATCCCAATGATTGGGATGCTCCCTGTACCACGGTAACCATTAGGAGTATTGGCAAAGTTACCCCATGATGATAGTAAAGACAGCGATCGCAAGAAAACAGCAAGAAAAACTCTACGGATGCCTAAAATTTGCATTGCATGACAGGCTTTTATTTAGATACACACCTTTGCCCGTTCTTGATTCCATCTTGTTATGTTTCATAATTAAAATACGTTTAATACCGGCAGTCTGTTCCAACCACGACCTATTTTATATCGTGGTTCCAACAAGCGGTTCTGCCGGCCAATCAGCCCTGCTAGAAGCGGTTCTGCTGTTCTGCGTCTTCCCGACATGCCCTTCTCCATTCAGGTGGCGCCAATAAAAGTGGCCGCAAAATGTATTATGTTGGTAGGTCGCTAGGGAATATCCTATTCAATCCAGTCCAGTGTCCCGAAAATGGCGGCACCCAGTGAATGCAAGTGAAATATAGCTTGGATAGTCTGGAATTAATAAAGAACTGTATTTTGACTCGTGATTGGCCAGAGAGCTCAAAAAGTGGGTGAAACACCAGGTATGGGCAGGTCCCATTAATGGCCAGACTCCTTTTTTCATACACGGCTCTGGTAGCAGTGCCTTCGTATATCCGATCCAGTCTTTATTTTTGCAACAGAGCCCAGGAACAAGCAGATTGTCTTAATAACGGTCTACAAAATTAATACTCAGAAAAGAAACAGAAGGTTAAGCTACAGACACTTCATCAACATCATCAACGACAAACATAACGATTGATGAACAAAGATACTAGAATGATTAATTGTTCGCCTTCTGTAATTATGCCATGGACAGAATTTTACAAACTAGAGAAATGTTTTCTTTTCGATTACAATAAATTGCAATATATTCTAGGTCAAGTGGGCCACCTTATGGCCGCACTAGCATGTTCCTGTGGTGTCGTCCTCATTAATATTGAATAGTGAGCTTTTGAACTATGAAGAACAGAAGTTCGCGGTCCAATGACTGTTTCGTTTGGTGCGCTGATGCTGTTGCCGTTTTCCGAAAAAGGATTGAGCCAATACAGGGTGAGGAAATGGCCCTGAAAAAAACGGCAGATGTGGAGGTGATTTTTGTCACTCCGCGAGAGCTGTAGAATGTGCGGAACCGGCTGCGGCTTGCCGCACACATGTGTGCCGCCTTGGCTAAACCGCCTCCGCCCGCTCCACAACCGCTGCTCTCCGCAGGGAGATCTCGTCAAAAGCGAGAGCTTCGGGGAGTGCCTCTGACAAGATGGCGCACGACGGCGAAGTTGTGAACATTCACACATCTGTGCTTTTTCGAAACCAACAGCAAAGGCGCGAGAAACGCAGGTTTGGGTTCTCCGCTGTGGCGATACTTCATACTTTTCCTGTGAACAATCATTTGCTGTCGCCTTCCTGTCACACTAAGGTACACTTTACTTACCTGTACTCCCGAATTTTGGTAAAATTTTGGACCAAAGAGTTCGTTCTAATGTAGTGACTTTACACACTCTAAAAACAGAACTTCACCGCATAGCATGCTGTGCGCCAACCATTGCCACGAATGATAGGGTTATCACCTCTGATTCGAGGAGAGAGAGGGGGGCGTACGCCTTTTTGTGACAGTTTGGATATATGGTAATCGCCACAAAAAGGCGTACGCCTCCCTCTCTCCTCAAATCGAAAGCGGTAACCCTATCATTCGCGGCAATGGTTTGCGCACAGCGTGCTATGCGGTGAAGTTCTGGTTTTAGTGTGTAGGGTCATCGCTTCGAAGGGTTATCGGGAAGAGAGAGGGTGGTGTACGCCTTTTTGTGTCACTTATCATATATCCAAATTGACACAAAAAGGCGTACGCCCCCATCTCTCTTCGAATACGCGAAGACCCGATAACCCTATCATTCGTGGCAATGGTTGGCACTGAAAGTCGTGCATTGCGCAGTGGACGAAAAGCGGAAAGCGGCTTCTGCTCGCACAAAGGAGCGTTGGCCAATCATGGGTGTTCCATTCGGTGGGCGGTGACGTCGTTGGTCACGTTATCGGGCACAGCGGTGACAGCGTCAAGTTTCTCTGCACGACATTCCCGCCACTGTTACCGTTCACCGTGGTGCATGGCCAGGTGTATCAGCTTCGTATGACTTTGGCAGTGCGTTTTAATACGCTTGGGAGGAAACCGTTCGCTTGCCGAACGTAAAACTTCGATTGTATGTTCAAAAACATTTCTTCTGTCAAACAAACAAACAAAAATCGTTTCGTACACTCTTAAAAATGAACTTCACCGCACAGCACGCTCCTAGCCAACCATCATTTCGGATGTTATCGTTATCTGCCCTGATTTGTTGAAAACGGGAGGCGTACGCCTTTTTGTGACACTTATGCTGTTCATAATTGTCACAAAAAAGGAGTACGCCTCCCGTTTTCAACAAATCAGGGCAGATAACGCTATCATCCGATATTATGGTTGGTTAGGAGCGTGCTATGCGGTGAAGTTCATTTTTCAGAGTGTAGTCCCTTTAAGTACATCTGCATGGTACTTTTGTGCTGTATTTGACAGTTTCATCCTAATAATACTTAACCCATCACTGCTCAACGACTCGTCCCCCAACGCCACTTGCGAGAACTACCCCAACGTCTGGTTACCCCAACGTCTCTTTGGCCACTCTGCTCGGCCCAGACTTGCACAACCAGGGGGCGGTTATGACTGCCCTCTTGAGCTTACCTGATGCCTCCGGCCTCTCGATCAGCCTCTAAGGCCCCCTTTTGTGTGTGTGTGTGTTTTCTTTTTTTTTAAGGAATAGCAAGTCGGCCTACGAGTGACTAACCTTTCCTCCCTTTCTTTTTTCAATAAACATATCCCCCCATCACTGCAACCCAGGCGGCCGGGAAATGCGGTCGTCGTGTGCCTGGAGCACGGTAACTCGGTGTCCCTACACTGTCAAGGATTTTTAGGATGTTTGTTCGTCCCACCTTGATTAATAGACGAGAGAAATGTAGTAGACGACAGAATAGTTTCCACTAAAAACAGATCAGATGCACAGCCTCAACCAAAATAGAAGTATAGAGTTAGATGTGAGATCTCCCAACTTCCACTAGACGAATAGGCTAATGACCGTCAGCTCGTTTTGTGAAGATAGAGGAGATGGGCTCTGCGCGCTGTTGTCGGATTAACGGTACGCCTCGAAATGGGAGCTTCTGTGTATGCTAGTTGTTAGTCTGAGTTTCTGTGTTGTGGTTGCCTCGTTTTGCGTGATCGTTCTGTCGTGGGCTTCTGTGTGATCTCGACTCTCAGCAGTGATGTCCACGGCATGTATACGAGGGTCGTCTGAAAAGTACAGCACAGTAGCACGTAGCTCGCCAACGAAAAGAGAGATTCGACTGAAACAAAAAATGCACGAAAGTGCATTTTATTGTCTACGAGAGCGAGCAGTTTTTTCAACGTAGTCACCAGCTATCCATTTATTCCACCGGTGATCCTGTTTTCTCATTTCTTGCTCTCTTTTCTTGCTCACCTATGCACAGTACTTGGATCCACAGTTTCATCACCATAAACGGCTTGTGAAGGTCGGTGTGTGTTACTACACTCTAAATATTTTCACACCTTTAATGGTGTAAAATTGGTGTATTCTCATGTATTACACCTATTTTACACCCTAGAACCTTGACTTTTTGAAATTTTCGAGGGTGTAACTATGGTGAATTACACCCTTTTATGAGACATTGTCAGGAGGGTGTGATGAGGGTGCAGCAGAGGGTGCATATGGAGGTGGGACAGGCTCCATTACACAGGCTAAATGTATTCCTGTTCCTATGCAGTGTTGGATTGCTTGTGGTACTCAGAACTTAAGCTTGTGATACAAGTTGTGATATAAAGACCAAATGCACAGTTACTCAACATTTGGTACACTGTCATCTAACCCCTCAAGGTTAGATGACTGGAAAATATAAAATTACTACTATGTGATAAAGTTGTATTAAGTGATACGTTTGAATACCTTCATGCCTACGTAATGTAGGATATGTATGCGGCATGGCATAATGTCAACCTAATAAAAGCATAACTATTCAGTTCCTGTGATTGTGTCTGATATGTATGATGCCCACATATACCCACATCAATCACCTATAACATGTGTGTGTTGTGCAACATGTGTCTGCAATGTCCTATTTTTGCTTCACACATGGTAGAGCTGAGTAGTATACCTGGAAAGTATTACAAGTTCAGTGTGAGAAAAGTATATTCTTGGCTTTTTAAAGAATATTTTGCATGGCTGTGATCGAAGAGTGATGCCAAGATAGCCACAATGACACTCCAAAGTACCAAGCATGTGCCTTCTGTAAAAACTAAAAACACTATATTTTCGCAGTGAAGCTGTAATAATTTCCAGCTGCCTCTTCTATGGTTTGGAGGTTACATTACACCCTTCCATACAATTACACCCTTGATTTCTTGAGGGTGTTCCGTTACGCCTTAAAAGGTGTGCGCCATGCACATGTTCTTTTACACCCTTTAAGGTGTAAAATTATTTAGAGTGTAGGACTCACTTTTTCGGCCGTCAATCATTGGGCGTCGACATAGATGGCACTTTCGACCTCATGGTAACGGTCACTAGCAAAGACCAGTGGTGGTAGGTGGTAGTGCTGAAAGAGCTCGCCGTTGTCGCAGAGATGGGCAACGTCACGGCTAACGCTCTGGGGGAATGTGTGTCCTGGGCCGACTTCTAAGGGAGCTGTGCCGACATATTGTCTGACAGCGTCTGAGGAAAACCCAGGAAAAACAAGAGACAGCACAGCTGGCACCGGGATTCGAACCCGGGTACCTCCCAGTCTCGATGTGACATGACCTAACAAAGGCCAAGTGAACAGGATTCAACGATTCTTGGCATGTTTGTGGTGGGTGAATGTAGGCGAATGTAGCTGCAAGATTACGGCACCCGCTGCTCTGTATCGTGTTTTGGTCTCGCGCCACGTACGATTTTGCATTGCATTTCAGCCGACCCTCACGGAAAAGCCAAGCGAGGGGAACACATCCCATGTACACAGAGGAGAAAAACTTCAGCCAGAAGATCCGACAGAAAGATAACACAATCTACAGGACGCATGCACGTGGTGAGGGATTGCGAAAGACAGGTTGCATCGTACTTACGAGGATAATACCGAGGCAGGAGAGGGCTAGTGATAAGTGGCGCGCCGACCGACAAGTTCAAGTGATCTTCAGTTGGGAAACTCCTAAGCCTTGACTTGAGATACACGTGGGTAGCAATAGCCGTCAAGTACCTTTTCCGTGGCAACGAACGGAAGCAACGATAGCCATCTTATAAATAACAACTGGTGAAAACATCGACTGCTACACTCGCGGACAGCGTAACTCGTTCACTGTAGAACCTTGGGTAACTTGCTATGTTCTGCAGAGAGAGCCCGCAACTTTTACCGAAGAAAGGTGTTTTATTCATGTGTCGTTGTGAATAACGCCGTCGATTTGACGCCACGAAGTTCCGGGTCCTTGGACTCCGACCAAACACTTGCAAACGCTGCACGCATTTGCGCAATTTTTACAGCCACCTAGTTGTATGTACTGTGACTACCCTGTGACTAACCATGGTGCATATGTGACACGCGACCGTGTACGCCGTTTTCTTTTTCGTTTTTTTTTCAGCACTTTACTTACTTTATTTCATCTCTAATTGAACTGAACTAGCCCTGTTCCTGAACGCCGCAATCTCCATTTTATTTTTCCATGCACAAAACCAAACCAAGATTTCTGGATGTTAAGATTTGATTTGATTGAATTTATCTTTTTGATTCAGTGTTGTATATACTGTGGGTTGGCTAGTGGGGATTAGTTTTTTATTTCTCTATCAAAGTGCAATACTAAGTTTCTCTGCATACTACTTCATGGGCTCACAGGTCTTTCTTTCGGCGGTGGAAAAGTGGAAGACACACCTGGGGATGCTAGGGAGAGAGAAACTGATCTTACACATTTCAGTTTTGATGGACATAAGCTAAACGAAGGACGGAAGGGAATAAATGTGGGGAACATCAGGACAAAATCACTGAACTCATGAACGTGATTTCTTCCGATTGGGCTTGGAAGCGTCAGATCTATTCGCCAACTTTTCTGCCACGCCCAATCACTCACCAATTCGCCTTCTGCTGAAAGCGTCCATTTTGTTGTTTGAAAGCTGGATGCAGACCCAAGTTATTGGATGACATTTGCATGGACCGCTCTCGAAGTGGTTCCTGAAGTGGATTCGCTAGCTACCCGCAACTGAAGTGGCGAGGCTGCAGAAAGTAAGCGACAAAGCCCTCTTGACGGTCGAGCATCAGAGACCCGCACCCCTGACGCACCTCTGAAGTCCGTATGCACTGAGCCAGTACTTTATCGTGTTCCTCTCCCCTACTACGCGCTCTTCCCGAGCATCTCCTCTCCCAGCAACCCTCCGGACGTTCATATTTAAAGCAAATCTGCGCTCGCGTGCTCCAGCCCTGCGCGTCTGACCTGGATATTGTGTTCTCCTGTCGAAGATGAGGGAGCTAATGAAATTGTTACGGCAGGACATGCCGGAGGTGAGCGCACCATTCCGCGAGTCCTGTGTGCGTTGTTGCGGAAGGCTCTGTTCCATGATTTTTGTGTGCTTTGAAAGTGCATTACTTTGCGAATGTCTTTTCCATTTTTAGACGGCTCAAAAAATGGACAAGTACTGACGCTCGCTAATTAATGTGGTTGATGATGTCGCACGTGTATGAGAAGTGCATTATCCCGTGTCCGATTAAATCATGTTTGCCCCTTGTATGTCACAGTGCACATCATTGTGGTCGTCTTTGTGTTTGCCATTTGTTAAAGGAGCCGTTCCGAGCCTCGTTGCAGCTAGAAATTTGAGCTTTGTTTTGGTGTGCTGGTGCTTGCTTCGTGTGTTCAGGGCAGCGGGCATAGCGGTAGCGGTGTATTCTAATTGCAAGCTATTACTGGAAATAGCTGACAGCGGATTGTATAAGCATACAGATGCGATGCTCTGCGATGGCTCTGCGTTAACACGTTTATTTTTGTCGGCCAGTCGATGGTTCTGAATGGCCTTCGTGTTTTACGTTTCTGGTCGAGACTACCCCACTAGGTGTATAGGTAAGAATATTTCGCAAAACTGCTCGGGGATAAAAAGCTTGCATCGTTATACATTTAATCGTGCATTAAAGCAGCAGCGCTTTGGGTCAACGTGTTGTACAGCTTTAGTGTTGTGCATTAGAACTGTTCTCAAAATTCCGCACTAATTGACGCATAATGGTTTACTATATTTTGAACTTTTTGAAAATGCTCTTTCTCTTGTGGGGGCATCGTCTGTCACGCCTTGTACGAAATGATCCCTCGTGCAGTATGCGTCATTTTGGTTGGCTACCGAGCGTTCTGCCTGCCGGCCGGTGTAGCGGAATGTTGCCGAGGTAGCTTGTACGTGCGTCCGGAATTTGAGTTTTCATATGTAGTGTCCAATGGCGTTTCGTCCTCTTTGTTTTGTGCGTGTTTTGTTTGTTTACGTTCTAATACGTTTTACAGAAGCTTTAAGGTGCTTTGTTGTTTTCTGTGGTACACACGTACCTGTCGAAAAGTTCATGTTCGCGTGTCAGTCCAATATATGTTAATAATAATACATGTTTACTGGTAAGGCAAGAAAGGGAATGCACGACGTCATACTCATATGCTGCTAATGCCCAACCAGTATCTCTGTCCAACCAAACTGAAATGCGTACAAAACAATAAGAGTATTGTCATTGTTTTGTACTTTTTAGTTAGGTACTGACTGCCACATTGCAGTTACGTTATTTATTCCGTTCTTTGCTAAAACCCCATTTTAAAACGAGGAAATAAGCCTGTGAAGTCTTTAAGAAAAAGCTCTCTGGCATTATGGGCGGTCTTCATAAACATCTTTGCCATACGGCGATTCTTGCGATAATTCGGGTAGCTTTGTTGTTTAGCCGTGCCACCTTTTTATTTCTAGAATATGGAAGTACATCGCCATAATGCGCTATTCTAATCGACAGTCAATGTGTTTGCTGTAACTTTGGCTTAACAGATAGGTTAGGTTTGGTGTAGTAAGAAAAATATCGAATGATGGCTATGCTACAATAAAGACGAAGCCCAAATGGCAGCAGAGAAGAACCGCCTCCATCAACTGGTTTTCTTTTCACACAAATGCATCGTTTATTGGCTTTACTTATTATTACGTGACCCCATCCCTTCAACATCGCTCTTACGAAGAAAAACAGAGATGTTGACTCCCTTGCAAGCGACCATCTGGCTACTCCCAATCACTTACGTAAGTATGGGGAAAATGTTAACTATTACAATATGGAAGACGCTGCGATGTCTGTAACAAGGGCCCCGAAGGCTCAGTCCAACCTGCCCCAGATGAGGATCGAACTAGCTCACGGCAGACATCATGCCGACTGGAATTATATCGAATGTAGCAAAGCAAGATGTGCTCGGTGTCTTGCGTTCTGCTCTGCATGTACAACTGTGCGGCGAATTCACCTTACAAATCTTACAAAAAATAGCGCGTCCAAAAGGTACGTCCAGACGGTAAACCCGTCCATGTAGAACTGCCTTCGTAGCTCTCGACAAGTTCTGACGAGACTTGGCAGGACTAAAAGGAACGGCATGAACTAACTCCGAAAGTGTACGAGAGCCAGCCAGCCAGCCAGCCTTGGCTAGAGTCACTAAATAGGGAGCAGAGTAGCGACACCGAGCCACGCCGGCGAGCATAGAAATTTTAAGGAGTATGCTAGAAGGAAACCTCCGAAACTATACGGGCGAGGGGAGCGCCATATTGAATCAGCTACTGTTTCCGCGGTGCATGCAAACAAAGGAATCCAGTAAGCACACAGCAAATATAACGCCAAAAAATGTTTTTGGAACAGTAACACACCGCCAGAACCCATGAAACCGTAAGATATATGGAAACACATACACACACACACGAAGAAACAGACACGACACGGACGCCACATGGGGACGCCGTCTCCGCCGCTGCCTCAACCAGCCTTGACTACAAGCCTGGATAGGGGCGGACACTGACAAAATATGTAGCCGACGGAAGCAGAGGAGCAACCGAGCAAGTATTGCAACAGTTTTTGGAACTGTGGCTGCTTTCACGGGCTGGAAATACACGACGTTTCCTCGGCTGATTCAATATGGCTGCCTCCGAGCGCATATATTGAGAGAGGGAAGAGCCCCGTTCAAGTGCTTTGCTCTCCTTCGATCCTCCTCCCCAGCTTTCCTTCTAGCCTCTCTCCGTAAGATTTCTATGCCGGCGAGCGAGCCCGCCATCTTGGGTCCGGCGCGGCTGCGTCGCCTAGCAATGCAGCAATGGGCCGGCGAACAGCGCGCTGTCAGCCAGCTATAGCAACCGAGGACACCAGTTTTGGGTGGAGGGGACTCAACATGGACGGCGCGTTCTTGGAAGGAGAAGCCACGTGACACGATCGGCCCAATCGCGTACACTGAACGCCGGCTCCGGCGCGGAAAAGGAATGCGATACTCTGTACCCCTATTTAGTGACTCTAGCCTTAGCTATAACCTCTCCTTAACAAATCCCCACAACGAAACGAAATCGCAGGAGGACCTTAACACCAACACAAAAGGTTGCGTCGTTTGTAATTATGCGCCACCGAAACCGCAATTTACGCTTTCCCTCTTCTCTTCTCCTCAAGGAGCGCAGCAATGCGGAGCTGCCTGTCATTGGTCTCCTCAAACGATTTGTCCAATCATTGTGGGAGATCGTGTGAAGAGACCAATGAGAGCCCACTCCGCAGTGTGGCGCTTCTTGAGAAGGAGAGGGAGGCGGAACGCGTAGATTTTGGTTTCTTTCGCCCACAAATCACGGAGGACGTAACCGATGAATTCCGTTCCTTTTGTGTTGTTGTCAAGGTAACTGCATCTCTAATTCCGCGATGAGAATTTTTTTTCACTTTAGTGCCCATTTAACTCGGTGAAGAAGACGACGGGTTTGTTCAGAAGCGGTCACCCTCGGACAAAGTAGAAAAGGTTCCAGTCCTTGATTAGGCTCAGTTTTCGGTACAAATTGTCCCAATATTTCATGTCGCCTTCGTCAGGAGGACTGCGAAGTGGAGTGCAGTGTTTGATCAACAGTGTTGGCCGTCTGTTGGCCAGTTGGTGCCCGACGTCTGAACGTCAGAAGCAACCTGTGCGCAGCTAAATGAAGGGTACACTCCAATTTCGCCACATTTTCTATATACTACTTTGAAGTGATTTGGAGGAACAGTATCCTCCCAATTGAATACAGTTCCCTTGTAACAGCGTATTGAGATTTCGGTCTTCCCCTCAAAAGATTGCTCTACATGAATAGCGCCCGTTCGCAGTTTTCTGTGCACTGGCCGTATAAATCTTGTCGGAGCTGAATGCATAATGGATGTACGTATAGTTGTGACGGGCACAGAATGCCAGCAAGTGCTTGCAACTCACAACATATTGCTGATCTGCAGTGCCCTCCGCGCTGTATTCTCTCTCACCAGATGCGGAAAATCTCATACTCTAGAATCTTTCACTTACAAACAGGAATTCAGCGTATAAACTTGGGGCCCCCTAGAGTATAGTAGAAAATATTCCCACATGCGGCGCATCATGAAATGACCAGTCGTCGTTCTTACATACACAAGAAGAGGTAATCGAAATTATAATCACATACTTACATACGAAAGATTTATGTTAATTAATTTTGTCGTTAATCAAAATAATGACGTGGCACCAATTGCATATAGTCCCAAGCCACCACGAATAATTTCCGAATGTAGCATCCCTGCAAATGTTTCGAGCCCACAGACCGTATTTCCCGCTGTAGCTGATCAGCTGGTTAAAACGCAAGCGAGTTGGTGGCATAGCTTTGAGTTGGGGGTTGTATTTAGTAGATAGTGTTGAGTGGCATAGGTTTTTCGTTATGGAAAATAGCTTGAGTCATGTTGAAGAGCCTGCGCGCTGCGGCGAAAGAGCAAAGCGCGCAAAGCTATTTGTAGCATGTGTGATTTACGTTGAGGGCCTTTATCTCGGAAAGAAGGAAAGTTTCCTTGCACGTGCCTTTCCCTCCCCACATACAAAAGCAAAACAGAACTTCTCCACATAACACGCGAAGGGCCAACCATTGTACAGAATGGTACTGTTATCATACCGGATTTGCGGAAAGAGCGGGGCGTACGCCTTCGTGTGACGACCGACACCAATGTACACAAGTGTCACAAAAAGGCGCACACCTCCTATTGTCAAAAACTCAGGGCAGAGAACATGGATGTTGATGGTTGATGGAAGGATGGATGATTAGGAACGTGTTATATGGTGAAGTTTTGTTTTAAGAATGTGCTCTAGAAGTTTGCGCTGCACTGTCAAAACAGAACTTCACCACATAACACGCTCCTAACCAACCATCATTCCAAATGATGTCATTCTGTTTCCTGATCTGTTGAAAACAGGACGAGGCGCCTATATTGGGCACGCATAATGCGTCCCAGATAGCGCCTCTTCCCATTTTCAACAAATCAGGAAACAGAATGACATCATTCGGAATGATGGTTGGTTAGGAGCGTGTTATGTGGTGAAGTTCTGTTTTAACAGTGCAGTAAAAAGCTTCTACCGCACAAAACAAAACTTCACCACATAACACGCTCCTAGCCAACCATCATCCTGAATGACATCATTCTCTCCCCTGATTTGTTAAAAACGAGAGACGTACGCTTTTTTATGACGCTTATCCAGAAATGTTAGTTGTCACAAAAAGGCGTACGCCCTGCACTTTCCACAAATCAAGAGTGACAGCGGTATCACTCTGTACAATGGTTGGCCTTCAGCGTGCTATGTGGTGAAGCTTTGTTTTAAGAGTGTATCTTGGACACGCAAAATGTGTTCCAGATAGCGCCTCGTCCCATTTCAACAAATCAGGAGACAGAATGGCGTCGTTCGGAATGTTTGACTAGGAGCGTGTTATGTGGTGAAGTTCGGTTCTAAGAGTGTGCTGTAGAAGCTTTTTACTGCACTGTTAAAACAGAACTTCACCACATAACACGCTCCTAGCCAACCATCATTCCAAATAATATCGTTCCGTCTCCTCATTTGTTGAGAATGGGACGGGGCGCCTATCTGGGAGGAGGAGGAGGAGGAGGAGTGTCGTTGGGAGGAACCCGAGAGGTCTGCCTGGGACACGCAGTGTTTTCGTACTTCAAGTGTCCGCACTCCGCATGGCGCCGAAAGTGTCTCATGCATTTAGCTCGTTGCGCATTGTGAACATGCTACTTCTTGGCATACGCACTGCGATTGCCTACGCTACAACTATAGAACTCTCTGTTTTCTGCTTCACTGAAGCGTCTAAGACAACGTATGGATTTCTAGCGTCAAGCATTTCCACAGCAAGACCGCGTACATTTGATTGCGCAGTCGAACATACGTAAAGTCGTAGGTGTTTACGAGTCTGCTACCCTTCGATATTCTTGCTCACGCTCATTGAATTCCATAACACGAAAGTAAGAAGGGTGACTTTTGGCTTGCCTCAACAGGAACGTGCGCTTCGCTCGTCTTCTTGTAACAAACTTCTTTTGGTAACTTCTCATAGGCAGTTGTACCTATTACATACGCCAACATCGCGTCGACATGGGCTTTGGCATTTAACAATTGCGTTACTGTATGCGTTCCGTGAGGAGAGAAGTTCCAAGTTTCAAAGGATATTCGTGACCAGGGTCCGTTTCCACGAATGTTGAGGAAATTCCTCAGTGCCGTCCTAAGTGCCTTTGTGAGCGAACGATCAGCGTTGGGGTCAGTAACGTGTGCCCGACACTCTACCGTATAGCTACTGAGGACTTTCCTCAGTGTTCGTGCAAGCGGGCCCAGTTCCTTCGGCAGCGCAAAAAACACGAAACTCGGTCATTGTCATCACTGTTAGATTTCCGCCCTAGATGGTGCGTTACGTGGTCTTAAGTTTCTCATGACCAGAATAATGCTGGTTCCATAGTCACGTAGGTTAGCACCTACTGCGCGCTGGACCAAAAATTGCAAGGCTGGACCTGAGGGCCTATAGCACTACCACTCGACACAGCGTGTGCGGGAGCAAAATTGGACACATTTTAAATGCACAATACATGGGTGAAGACGTTGTCATTGCACGTCCTTTCAACGGCGATTCCCTTTTACTGAGTCATATAGGAGTATGGAGGTATAAAAAGAGAAGCAGGACAGCTGCAGCTTGAAGAGCCGATTTTCTCTAGCCCACTTCCTCACCGTCGGACCTGTTGTCAGGAAATTCGGAGTTTCCTTATGTGCATGTCTGTGGGAGATAGCTGTAAGGCAGCTGAGGCATTACAGACTGACTGCGTGAGGCTTATTCCATTTTAAGCGTATGATGCGCTTTTGTATGATCTGCTCCATTCAATTCTGCGCTCGGTCGTCGAACTCACGAATATACGGTCGCTTGTTTTGTTGAGCGCTGCAAGAACCAACCAGCAGCAAAGAGGCGGGCATTCCATTCCATAGTAAGTATGGTATTAGCCCTAGTTGCATTTTCGATGCAAATATTGAGTTCATACTGCGCTCATACAGCTTGTCTGTCAACTTGTCTTTGTCTCTGACACCGCGTGCAGATGTTCAAGAAATCCGTCTTTGCCATCCGCATTGATTTCTGAGCTGCAGAGGAAAGATTGGACATCTACGAAATGGGTCACACTGCCAACCAAGTATTTCGAGGAAGAAGACATCATGGGGAACGTGCATTGCCACTTCTCAGTTGGGCCAAAAACCAGACAGTAGAAGCATTTCATGGCACGGATACGCATGTCAGACTACTTCCCAAGATAAATTATGTTGTTTGAAATGAAACAAAAGTGAATAAAAACAGCTACGTTGGCGGGCGAATGTTCGCTAAGAATTCGTATAATTATTGTAATTTGGTAAAAAAAAAAAAAAGAAAATAAACTCTGCCCTCTTAAAGGGGCACTAAGGTGCAAACATTTCTCCTAGCGGAATGAAAGGTGCAACATTCTCAACGGCCTATACCGCCTCGTGGTTCGAGACAGTGGTTCTCCGGCTGCTCAAGAAAGTGACGGTATAGCGACACCCTACAGGCAAGAACGTTTTTAACGTTTAACGTTTATTCTCCGTCCTTGTCCTACCCCGCACTGGGGGTTTTTAATTGAAACGTGTTTAATTTTTCAAAATTTACTCAGACAGATCTGGAAGCCAAAAGGTTTGAACACGACAAGGAAAGAGGACAGAGTAACGCTGTCCGTGTGTGTCCTCTGTCCTTGTCTCCGTCTCGTTGCATGATCATGTTTCAGCATATAATATGTTGGCATTAAAAAAAAAAAAAGAAAAACTTGGAAGATGCACGAGGGAATGAAGTTTCCAGACAGCGCAAGCGAAGATTTAACAGTCCAGTTTGTCAGAACCCCGAACATGTTATACAGGGTGTCCCAGAAAACGAGTCATTGAATTATAATTAAAAGAACTACGTCACTTAGAATCATGCGGTCAACGGCATTTGTTCTTACTAGGTTTTTGCCACCTCCTGATGTGAATATCTTGTAACATAACTTTAATTATGTAAATATTTACGACCTGAACTCGGAAATTTGCCAAGTAAATTTTACTTTGTTACCCTACCAATATGAAGAGCGTGCCGAATTTACTCAAATTCATGATAATTGGCAGTGATATTCAGCAGGAATCCCATCTGAAAAAATAGCCGAATATCATGCTTTTCGGAGCGCCTGAGCATAACGCGCGACGACTGCGCGCAGTGGCTGTCAGTCCGACGAAAGGAGGTTGCCAACCCAGCCCACAGCTTGATCGTAGAAAAAGTGACAGTTCCTGAAATTCGGAGAGGGAAGGCATGATCCCAGCGGAAGCCGGACGCGATAGCCGATACGCCATGCCTGTGTTATCTCTCTCTACGATATCTGTGTGGGCTGGGTTTCCAACCTCTTTTCGTCGGACAGACAACGAGTGCGCTAAGAATTCGTAGCGCGCTATCCTCTGGGAGCTCCGTAGAGCATGATGTGCGGCTGTTTTTTTTTTTTTTTTTTCGATGAGATAGCTCCTCGATATACCTGTCAATTATCATTAATTTTACCAAATTCAGCGCGCTCTTCACATTGGTGGGGTAGAAAAGTGACTTTCACTTGGCAAATTTCAAAGTTCAATTCGCAAAAACTTACATAATTAAACTTACATTACATGACATTCACATCAGGAGGTGGCATAAACCTAGTAAGAACAAATGCCTTACGTGTGAAATACGTAAAAGGCTCTCCCGACCTAACCTTGGTCAGTCTCCCCAACGTGTGAAATACGTAATAGGCTCTCTGACCTAAGCTTAGTCAGGCGTCGATGAAACGGCATTCGAGGAAAAGGCTTTCGATGAAATGCCGTTCGATGAAATGGGCGGACACCTGTCTGATCATGCATGTTTCAATAACCAACAAGCTCTGCACCTCCTCCCGATGTTATATGTCGCCATGCAGGCTGTTACTACACAGCATCCTCACTTGGTTTCCTTTGTGTCAATCAAGAGATGAATGCACTTAGTATTCATTTGCTACCATGCCAGTAGGAAAGCTGTTTATTTTCTAGCCAAACGACAACTGCTTTTAGCAAAAAAAAACAAAAACAGTTTTTTTAGGCTTCGATGGTCAATTTTCGTGAAAAGTCCGGCGTATAGGGCACTTACAAGGACTGATCATTTAATCCAGGCGCTGATTTTTCACTGGTGAAGCTATGATCCGTACGCATCAAAGTGGGAACATGGCAAGACACGTGGAAGCTCTGAGGTGCAAGTGCAGATGCGTAGCCGGAACCGGAAGGAAGCCTCTGTGGTGTGAATTTCACGGTGAAGGAGAAGGTTCAGCAGTGCATGCGTGCGCGTATTCATTCCTGTCTCGGGAATACCAGTGCAGAAACGCGCCAAATGCAGCTCGCAGCTTTCAAAGAGCCCTGCCTTCGTCGATGAAGATATTTGAATGGTATTCCCGTTTCAAAAGTGGAACCTTCGAAGACGATCCAGGCATGTCGTTCACCTGCCACTCCGCGGAGATCGTGTGCGACATTCGTGAAAACCGTGGAGTGGTTACGGGGGATGTTCGGATGTGCCAGAAAGACTTAACTGAAGATTTCTCGTAATACACTTTCACGCACATAAATGATTAGTGTAGTGAGGTGTTCTGCGGTATGGAAAGTATGAGCGTAACAGAACGTTGCTCCCACCGACCGCCCTGCCTCCCAAATCTTGCTCCGTGCGCCAACTTCTTGTAACCACTGGAAGGTCGTCGATTTCCTGCAGATCGTGCAACAGGTATCGCTAACCCCTATTCGAGTATGTCTACACCTTTTACAACTTCAGAGTGCGATGATTACTACAGAAAACAAACAAAACACAGTACCTAATGTGGCGTATATTGGTTTGTGCCGGGGCATCCTCGCAACAACCGCAGGATTTGTTTTCATCGGGCTTTCCTCAACTGCAGGGATAATTTTCCGTGAGGTCAGTACCACACGTACTCTCCCCAAACAACTTGCATTGTAACGAAACCATTGATTAAGGGAGAACCGCACATGTACAATGGGCAATGACATATGGGCGATTTCACATCAGATGCAGCAGGGAGGTCCCGTCGACCCCGTGGATTTTTATTATGCTTGTGCATTGGAAGCCAAATATACCAATATGTATGATGGCGGTGAAATGAATTGTTTGGTCAGGTAGTAGAGATGCAGAAATATGGAAGTTTAGAATATCGATAAATCAATGTGGCTGCATCACTACCAGGTAGTTCATTGTGCAAAAAGAAGGAACATAGCTGAGTTTGAATACAAAGGAGCAATGAGGTGACATTTAACATGGCTCAAAACCCTCTTTCATTCGTCATGCTATCCATCAGGAGCCACCATGCAAAATATTTTCGCTTTGAGGTATATTATAGCTGCACAATTAAATTTACAAAAACAGTTGGAGAAAGCAGTCGCGGACGGCCGACACGATCCTCGCGTGACGTAGGGAAGTACCCGTGCTTTTCCTCGTTGTTTCTTCCTTCTCAGCTCACGCGCCGCTTATACTTGCTTGAGCTGTGCCGCTCTACGTCACGAGTCACTGGCCGGGGGTCCACGTTACGTCACGAGGTTCTCTCGTTCTCCGATACGCTCTTTTCACGAGTGGAGGATTTTAAAGGTGTGCGGAACAGAGGCCTCGCGCGCTCTCTGTACACTCTTGAAACAGAACTTCACCACATAGCTCGGTGAAGGCGAACCATTGCACAGAAATGATACCTTTATCTGTGTGTATACTCTTGATCTGTGGAAAGCGCCGGGCGTACGCCTTGTTGTGACAATTAACAAAACTCCATAATTACGTTTAAAAAAAGCGTACGCCTCTCGTTTTCAGCCATTCAAGGGTCAGAACGATGTCATTGGTAGGCTAATACCCTACACTCTTAAAAATGAACTTCACCGCATAGCACGCTCCTAGCCAACCACTCTCTTGAATGATATCGCCATGTGCCCTGATTTGTTGAAAACGGTAGGCGTACGCCTTTTTGTGACACTTATGCGGTTCATAATTGTCACAAAAATGGCGTACGCCTCCCGTTTTCAGCAAATCAGGGCAGATAACGATATCATTCGAGATGATGGTTGGCTAGGAGCGTGCTATGCGGTGAAGTTCATTTCTAAGAGTGTAGTCAGACGGCAAACTTAAGGCCGTTTAACTTTACCTATAGCACGCTCCTACACTCTTAAAAATGAACTTCCCCACATAGCACGCTCCTAGCCAACCATCACCCCGAATGACAACGTTCTCGCCCTAGATTTGTTGAAAACGGGAGGAGGAGCCTATTTTGTGCCGTGCATAATGGCACAAAATAGGCTCCTCCTCCCGTTTTCAACAAATCAGGGGAGAGAACGTTGTCATTCGGGATGATGGTTGGCTAGGATCGCACTATGTGGTGAAGTTCATTTCTAAGAGTGTAGGCAACCATCATCTCGAATGACATCGTTCTCTCGCCTGATTTGTCGAAAACAGGAGGCGCGGGCCTTTTTTGTGACAATTATGCAGCACATAATTGTAACAAAAAAGGCGTACGCCTCCTGCTCGCCCATTGAATTATTCCGTATGGTAGAGGTCACAAAAAAAGGAGCTGATAATAATTGACAAAATATTACAAATACAGACACGCTCGCGAAGGAGTTTCGTAATAACAAACAGTGGCGTAGCCAAGGAAGGCGTTTCGGGGGTTCAAGGCCCCCTTCCCCGAAATTGTACCCACCAGCTCCCGTGGTATAGTGGGTAGGATGATCGCTTTCAACGCCGAGACTGGGAGGTGACGCGGGTTCGAATCCCCGCACCGATTGTGCTGTCTGAGGTTTTCCTTGGGTTTTCCGGCAGACTTTCCAGACGAATGTCGTCGCAGTTCCCCCTGAAGTCTGCCCAGGACGCATACTAGCCCCGCCTGTCCCCCACTCCTTCCTGCTGCCCTCTCTCCATCTGTCCACGTCTGTACGCCACTCATAGCCACAGTTGCTTCGCGGCGCTAACACAGAATTAAAAATTGTACCTTTGGTAGTTCATTTGGGAGAGGGAAAGCCAGGCGAAATCAATCTTCATCCCCCTCCATGTAAAGTTCCCATAGAACCCGTCCCGAAATATGTTGCTGGCTACACTCTGAAAATGGAACTTTACCTAATAACACGCAGACTATATGCGGTGAAGTTCTGTTTTTAGAGTGTACACGTTGCTGATAACAAACGTGTGAGCATGGAAATGACAGTGCCACGTTTAACAACGTAACTGAATACACTTCAAAGTCGTTCACGAGTATTTACGAGTTTCTTTTTATTTATTTGACCGGAGAGTACGTCACTCCTTTTTGGAATAGTAATAGCAGGCAGCAACGCAAAATGAAAAAAGAAAAAAAAAATCAAAGGGAAGTTTCTGTCAGTACAATGTGATCGCCTGCTGAGATTTCTTTTCACCGAAGCTGTACATCTTCGTTAGAAATGAATAAAAATAAAAACATGGATGGATATCCTGGTTTCTCCGCCAAAGCTCTCAAAGGCCTAAAAATGATGGCTATAGAAGATGTTGCGACTGGGTCTTCTACACCGTGTAGCTTATTACGGTCATCCGGCAGCACGTTGAATGGGAACAGAGGTTCCATGGCTACATTAATGTAGGATTCTATACTGCCAATGATAACAGTCCAACAATTATTAGATGTATTTGTGCCAATGGTTGTTACAATGAATGGGAGACGGAACTCTATAGGCTACCTCCTTGTCGATGGCATCCACGTAAGACCTTGGTTCTGCAGTCAATGGAACTTCCACAGAAAGTTTGTACCAAAATTGTTTCACCGACGAGTGACGGTGCTGCAGGAAACATAATACTGCTGAAAAGCATTTGCTGTAACTTAGCACCGGTACGTTTAAAACACGCGACACCTGCCCACAAAAAGGTGCTGCATTCCAGCTGATCTGGACTGATGTCACGGATGTGCGCTACGTATTCTACATTATAAAAAAAATTGTAGACTATGAAGGCGACACTATTCTGTGGCATGACATCGGAAAGCTCTGACATGCAAGAATGAGAGGGGCTTCACCAATACGGTGTCAGGAAGAACCAATGAAGGGCGTTGTCAGCACAAGTTCCGAGCTCTTCAAATGTTAATGCACTGGCTGATGAATTTATAGAAGCATAGTCGGTGAAGGCTATGGAGGATTAAAACCAACGGAGTACTCTATTAGACTCGCGAACACATCATTTTATATTTTCAATTCAAGGAGCGTGTACCAGATCGTGGAAAAGTGCACTTTCTCCACAGAACATAACATACACAGCGTTAAAGCGGTTGTTGACAGACTAATATTGACACTCCGGAGTTTTCTTCGAACACAATGAAATAAACAGAAAAACAGCCTTTTTGGTATCGTTGCAAAGCCTATTGGAACCATGCAACTAGATAATTGAAAACTCTTAAGTTATGTTCTACACATAAAATCATGTTTGTATATATCTGTAAAACTCCTGTACTTTTTTTCTTTTTTGTACCTGATGATGTCTAGTCTTCACGGAAGATTGTACCCTAATAAACCAAGTGAAGCTTCAGTGTTTCTCGTATTAGTGATTGTGCCTCTGGACTATAGACTCAACCATTGACATGCTTCTATATAAAAATTTGCATGGAGTTTTTGCATACATTATTCGTATACTTTGTACATATTAGCATAGAAATATTATCTGGAGCAAGGGAATAGACGATTTTCCTGATAGCATAGCGCTGCTATTCAAAGTTTGTTCTATAAGCCTTGCTTCACATCGGCGCGGTGTACGCTTCCTGGTTCAAATTCATGCTTGTAGGCTAACCAATGAACAGTCCCTTAGCAACAAAAATTTGCCGGATACCTTTCTTTTTTCTCCTTTTTTTTTTTATCCGTGGGGTCTATTAGAAAAGCGACTTGCCGCGGCGCGAAGCAGATTTTTGCTCTTGGAGCACATGTCCCTATCGTGCGAGGTGTACAAAGTTGAAGTCGACCTGATAGATGATAAGCACGTGTAGCATTCTCTTATCTTTGCAATCAGCTCTTCTAGTGCTGTTCTCCATCCCAGGTGAAAAGGAGCAAAAAAAGCACTCTCAGCGGAACGTCACCGCTTCACTGGGTGTCCTTTGGTGGTGGACTTCACAATCACACTGTCACGTTTACGCTTGCGTCTACGGGTTACGGGCGCTTACGGTGGGGGTTGCCATGACGACGAAGAGACGGCGCCCGCAAGATCGCTTCCGCAAGGAGTTGGAGCAACTTCAACTTTTCTCCCGCAAGCTCCGTAACCGTAAGCGCACTGGCCAATAGGATGGCAGAAAAGTTCGGATGCCGCGCAAGCGTTTTGTCTCGCGCGTCTCCTTGCAAAGATGGCGGAAACATTGGATGTCTTAGAAGCACTTATTCTCCTAGTCGAGAAGTTTCCCTGGCTATACAATAGAAAAAGAAGCGACTACAGGGATGCCACGAAAAAAGAAAACTCATGGATGACAATTAGCATAGCTGTGGGTCTGTCAGGTGATACCTTTACTCAATGAATCTGTCCGAAGTAGCGAGTTGTACGTTGCACTGTCAACAATGGCGTTAGGTTAAGAACATTGACAGTTAACAGTTAAGAACATCGTCAAGGAATGTCTGATTGTCTTCCAAAGCAATTGGCACCGTGGTGCTCGACGCTGGACGCCATGCTACTCTGTGGCTCTATTTCACTTTTCTTCCGAAGGATGGCGCTCTAGGAGGCCGCTCTTCATTAGAGGAACGGAGCGCCGAAACGTAGTAATGTGAACGATGAAGGAATGGGGGGGGGGGGGGGGGGGGGAGCCGGCAACGAGATGGCTACTACGTGAGCGCAACCCGTAGCCCGTAAGCACGAACGTGGCAGTGTGAACCAGCCTTTAGGCACTCGCAGCGGCATCGAAATAGCGTAGAGAATATTGAAGAATAAGCATTGCTCTCACGATAGTTCTCTAGTTACGCAATAGAAATTACTTGAGACAGTTAGTTGGATGGTGGTCAGTAGACACTAAGAAGAAAAAATGAGAAAAAGGGGATGTAATTGCAGCTTCTATTACTCCCCTAGATTGCAATCACCATTTTCAGCTTCCTGGCCCTGAATTATGCTCCCGAGTGCCGCAAATAGAGGCCCTAAGCTTCGCATAAACTTCCGTGCATTTGGTTCCAAAAGGTAATAATGGTTGTGGCAATGAATCTAGTCCCCGAAGGGACGAAACTTACTCCTTTTTTCTTTAGAGTGTTTCTCAAACTTTTCCAGTACGTGACCCCTTTTAGTAGTACCAAACCTACCATGCCCCCTCACCGTAATGATCCTTCTGAAAATTTACTTTCTTTCAATGGCGCAGATACATTTACATTTTAATTCATTTAAAAGACATTAACCACAGCAGAGAGAGCTACCAAAAATGCTTATTAATGTTTTTCAACAAGGTTTGATTTAGTCATGTATTTTAAAGTGCCACCCCGGACTCAGAAAGCATTTTATTTAATCTACGAAAAGCTGGTGCCTCAATAATTCTATACGCGAAATTTCAATCCTGTTTACGAACGCTGTGCATTTCTGTCAATTTTTGAAGATCTGCTGAGCCTCCACAAGTTTCGATGGCGCAACGAGCGAGTGACGTAATCATAAGCCCACAATTTGCAATGATGTCATGTTCTGGTGAGGTCACTCGTCTCCTAGCAACGACGCCTACATCCGGGGAGGGTCACGTGGTGGAGAAGTCATGTGAGGCTGATCGAAAGAGGGGAAAATGGGAGAGATGCCTTCTCCTTCTTTCTGTTTTCTCCAAGGTCGGAGCAGTCGGATGGTATGTCACGTGGGGCTCCGCTAACGGAGTGCAAAAAGTGAGCCCCCCGGAAGACACGAAGGGCAACAACGTAGCCAGATGAGAGCCGGGCGCTCCGTCGGAGCATAATATGACGTCACAGTTCTCAAAAATAAAAATTAATTTTCTCTAGCTTTCGCGTCACGTAGAGTCAAAATATTTTGCAGAAATGTAAAGTGTGACAAGAAGGTTTCAGCAACATAACTTTGGTAGGATTCTGAAGACACGAGATTTAGTCCGTAATGGCACTTTAATGAGAAGGATGTATTTGCTTTCTTGATACAAGCAAATCATTGCGTGGGTCTGTGTGACTCAAGGCACATCACATGTCTGCTTCAGCATCCAACCTGTTTCTGGAGTTAGATTTCATTACTAGGAGAGTCGAGAAACCACTTTCACAGACGTAAGTTGATGAGAAAGGAAGGATAATTTTCAGGGCGAATTTGCTGGTCTTGGGGCAAGCGCAAAGCATTTTGGCCCAGCAATTAGAATTGCTGAACTGTTGTTATTCTTGGAACTCCTCTTTGGCTGCGCTGTTGTTGATGAGTTCCAAGAATTCCTCTTGTATGTCATCCGGAAGATGGTAAATAGTGCATCGGCCTCCATATACTGTATATGTGTATGCTTGTATGACTCTTAAAGAAAAACGGCGTTGAAAGAGTATGGGCACCGAGACTGAAAATTCATCTGTGTTACGGCGAGCAGAATGCACATATAGTTGGACCCTCCATGACCCCCATTGACCGCCCCCATTGTGTGACCCCCATTGTGTCATGACCCATTTTGGGGTCATGACACACAGTTTGAGAAACACTGCCTTAGAGTGTATAGACTCGGGATGCGCCCGTTAAGCAACACTGTTACGATAGCAGTCGTGTTTTTAACGTACCATTGACTATTCTGTAGAGGAATCGGTGGCTAGTGATGCGAAACAGTCTGTATAGTATATCCCTACATATTGTTCTATATTAAAGGAGCACTAAAGTACAAAAATATTTCGCGGAATTAAAGACGCCGTTACCTTAAAGCAACACAAAAGGAACGGGAATCATCTGTTGAGTCGTTCGTGATTTGTGCCCGAACGAAACCGCAATTTACGCTCTCCCTCTTCTCTGCTCAAGAAGCGCGGCAATGCCAAGCGGCCTGTGATTGGTCCTCTTAAATGATTTGCCCAATCATCGCGGGAGATCGTTTCAGGATACCAATGACAGGCGGCTCCGAATCATCGCCCTTCTTGGGAAGGAAGGGGAAATCGTAAATTGCGGTTTCGTTCGCGCACATATCACGAACGACTCAACGGATGATTCCCGTTCCTTTTGTGCTGGTGTCAAGGTAACGCCATCCTTCATTTCGCGAGGAGAAATTTTTGCACTTTTGTGCCCCATTAAGCCTTTGACAGTAGATAAGCCTTTAACATTGACGATAAACACTTCGCAGAAAAATTCTGGGAAGGACATGGACACGCAAGAGGGAACGGTGGCCGTGGCCTTAGCGCAGGTCATCGATCGAGACGTTGCTGCCATGGAGCAAATAGTGCAAGAGCCCATTTTTCGCATGACGCCAGACTCGAAAAGCAGACGGCTTCGAGTTCTCGTTCGCAATCTTCTAGTCGTAAGTCTCATCAGAGCCATGGACGGCGAGAGAGAGAGAGATGGGGGATCAGCCGGGGATGGAGCCTGGGGGCCCTGGCCTCTTCAGGACCCCGCCCGACCCAATGCCCGACTGCTAGCATCAGACACTAAGCTGATGCATTCGGTTTACTGTGACTTGATGGACATGTCTGGAGCACACGTAAACAATCGTATAACCAAGAAATAATTAGACTATGTTATCGAGACGTGAGGAGGGGGCCCGTGTCATCCCCAGGACCCGTAATTTCTCTCGCCGGCCCTGATCAGAGCTCAGACATTTTTATGTGTGAAGCAGGTGGTCTTATGTTGCACACTCTCGTCATGTTCATCTCTCTAGGTGAGCCTGGGCTTCGTCCTGCTGTTTACGTCGTTTCAGTCATTACAGAACCTCCAGAGCAGCATCAATGCCGAAGAAAATTTGGGAACGACGGCATTGGCTGTCCTTTACATGACCCAGGTTGTCTCCAGCATGTTTGTTCCCGCTTATGTCATTCACTTGATGGGCCTTAAATACGCTCTCGCTACTTCTATGCTTTTGTACTGGTGAGTCATCAGCTTGTCTTTTTGTTGTATGAAAGCTATTTCCAGCTGAACTGTATCTCGATTATTTTATGCGCCATCCAACTGTTGGCCAATAGGAACTGTAACGTGTTTTCTCGTCCTTGAGCCCCCTCGCGCCTGTCCCCCTTTGTTGCATCCTGAAAGCACTTAAAGTACCTGGTAAACAAATATGTATGAAACTACGTCGGCATCTGCTACGTACACGCTGGACTGGTCAGTACTGGGGCTATAGAGGCCCAGGGCGCCTCGTGCCTGCCATGGCTTGATGGTTCGACCAGAGTACTGAGGTACTGGTGGGTTAGCGGAACCGCCTTGCACGAATACTGGTTAGGTGTAAAGAGCAAAACAAACAAACAAAAAGTCCAGCATGAATGGGTGAAAAAGTCTTTTTTGTGTGTAAATAGCCTGTTCTTTTTTGTCCTGTTGTGCGCCAGGTCTTTAGCTAAGGCGCCGTCCTAACGTCCTTTATGTGTGTAGTCACAACACAGGAACTGACAGCGAAGATCTGCTGCGATTTCTCAGATTTCCCACAGCGTTCCATTCATATGATGCTACGTGCAACGGCGGCAGTCAAACCGAAACAAAGTGACACAACGTCCTGTCTAGTCGGTGTCACATATCGTTTGTCTTCACAGCCATTGTATCGGGAACAGCGTTTAAGTTTGTTCCCTCGTCGAAATTTACTACTCTCATGCTTGGGCGAGTAAAATCTTCCTTTCGACTAATTAACCGTCAAATTAACACACATATGACGCATGATACACGCGTTAGCACGAAACACCGCGGCTTCTTGTTGCGTCACGCGTCACATTACCGCCAAGTGTTTTCTTTTTTCTTCCCTGGGTCGAATGCGCTCGAGCTCTTATACATTCATAGCGAAGTCACGCCAGTTGATTATGGAGATTGTTTTTGCTCTCCAAAATAGTGTTATGAATTCCGGTACATCATCTTTTCAGCGTCGGTTTTCGCTTCCTGTCAAGACACACTGTTTTATTTGCCTTGCAGCACCTATTTTCTATCTAACTTCTACCCCACTTGGTACACGAT
The DNA here is from genome assembly GCF_037126465.1 of Ornithodoros turicata. Lineage (NCBI taxonomy): Eukaryota > Metazoa > Arthropoda > Arachnida > Ixodida > Argasidae > Ornithodoros > Ornithodoros turicata. The sequence goes on from NC_088201.1 coordinate 34,071,192, forward strand.
GATTCCAGCAGCCGTCCTGGTAGGCGCAAGCGCTGCGCCCATGTGGACATCCAAGTGCGCCATCCTAGCGTACCTGGCCGGTGAATATGCTGCCCTCAACAACCAGGACGTCTCTAACGTCGTCACGAGGTTCTTCAGCGTCTTCTTCATGCTCTTTCAGACAGCGCAGATCTGGGGGAACCTCATATCGTCCGTCGTTCTCAGTGCGCCAGGTTCCAATCGGACTGAAAGCCACGCCGCTGACATTACCCAATGTGGCATCAAGTAAGTAGGTCGTGGATGGCTCCACTGGTACACTCTTAAAAATGAACTTCACCACATAGCACGCTCCTAGCCAACCACCATCACGAATGACAACGTTCTCGCCCCTGATTTGTTGAAAACGGGAGGAGGAGCCTATTTTGTGCCGTGCATAATGGGCACAAAATAGGCTCCTCCTCCCGTTTTCAACAAATCAGGGGCGAGAACGTTGTCATTCGTGATGGTGGTTGGCTAGGAGCGTGCTATGTGGTGAAGTTCATTTTTAAGAGTGTACGGGCAGGATGGTCTTCAGCAGAGCATGTCCAATTCACAGTTTTGCTTACAAAACGTACGCTCTAAAAATAGAACTTCACCGCATAAAACACGATCTACGCGAACCACGATGCCGAATGATGCGGTTATCACTCCTGATTTGTATAAAGCGCGGGGCGTACGCCCTTTTGTGACAATTAACATAATTGCACAGGTGTCACAAAAAGGCGTACGCATCCCGTTTTCAACAAATCAGGGGAGAGAACGATGTCACTCGGAATCGACGAACTTTCTTTTTTTACAAGTATCTGTCCGATACCACCTACAAGCTGCGCACCGTGTGAATGAGTGGGAGGCGCTCATTATTTAAATAAAAATTCAAATGAGTTCGGTAAAAAAACATAACTTCTAAAGCAGGGCGCTGTCGGCATTAAAATGGGTACTACCCCTTTTGGGACCTTCAGTGGACACCTTTTGGAGAAAAATCTGCCAAATGACTCGCTTCGAGTCATTTGTTGCAGTAATTAATTGGTTTCGGTTTACATATTTTTGTCGCGGCTGGTCGCGGTGAAGCGGAAAAGGACGCTCTTCCACTCCCTTATCTACCAATGAATTATGTCCTTTTGCGCTTCACCGCGACCAGCCGCGACAAAATATGTAAACCGAAACCAACTAATTACTGCAACAAATGACACGCTTCGGTGGCAGATTTTTCTCTAAAAGGTGTCTACTGAAGGTCCCAAAAGGGGTAGTACCCATTTTAATGCCAACAGCGCCCTGCTTTAGAAGTTGTTTTCTAACGGAACTCATTTGAATTTTTATTTAAATAATGAGCGCCTCCCACTCATTCACACGGTGCGCAGCTTGTAGGTGGTATCGGACAGATACTTGTAAAAAAGAAAGTTCGTCGATTGGTGCACACATTCGCGAATTATTTAGCCCGGAGGTTTAACTGAGACACCCGGTATAGCTACGGGTGAAGAAATACCTCAGAGGAATCTTCAACATTGTGGGTAACCTATGTAGCGGATAACATACAAGGGAATTGACGAGGCCATTATCAGTGGCTTTGTGCGGGTATCTCAGGTCCGAGCTCAGGTCGACATCTCCTGATTGCTTACTTATACTCCATCACGTTACTTATAGTACTCTAGCTCCTCCTTTATGCGCATCCCTTCGGCAATTAAGCTGCACATTTTTAAGTGGGGAGTAGCGAGGATCTGTGGCTCCGCTTTTGGTCAACTTTGCGCCAAGAGCTTTCCCGTCCCTCATATCTCCATAGCCGTTCTCCCATGGATATGGAGGGTAACGCTTTGAGATCCTCAGCGACTCGTCGTCGTTTCTGAAAATGTGCCGCCATATAATGTCCAGGATGCTCTAGATGTGCGGATGCGGGCACGCACGTGGAATATTTATTGCCAGGAGCTCAAGGTGGGCACGTCCAATCACAGTGTGGACCTGCTTACATGGCGGTGAGAAATCAGGCGAGTTGTGGAATGTTTATAATGACGAAAACAGCGCTAGAAAAACACAAGGACGAATACCCTGTTCTGTCTACTTCTCCGTCGTCTACTTAGATATAGCTTTATGTACTAGAACTTTACAGCAGCACGGACATCGCAGCCTCAGAACGAAGAACTCAGAAACCCTGCTTTCGTTCGTGGACCACGTGGGTGCTGGTGAAGAACTGACCCTAATTTTGGGGACATGAAAAATACGACCGGCCTCGTTATCCCAGTTTTGAACGTTCTCGTTCACTAAATTATGAGTTCTACCTGGCCAAGGACACCAGCAGTTTGGAGGCATGGTTCATGATCCTTAGACACATCGTCTTCCGCAGGAAATTTGAGAATGCGTGCTTATACTTCAACGTACTTTAAAGCGATATCCCCTGGCTCCCCGCAGCAGCGTCGGTCATGATCACAGTTCTGCAATTTAAAATGCTACATTACCACCAGTAGTCATTTAAAATATCCTCCAGCCTGGGAATCATCAAACAATTTTGAGGCAACCTCACGTTTCTCCGTGAAGAAATAAAAACCGTGTTCAAAAATAAGCAGTTCATTCCTGTCTACGTCACTCCACGTTGTGCAGTTGAGATACATTATCATTGCATATAAGTGCCAATCATTACTGATGTATGGTTACTCTGAACTTATCCGTGCACACACTGTTCTTGCAGCTTCCTTCCAACAGTCGTTCAGGGTCAGAATAACACCAATCTGGAAGCACCAGACGACATGAGACGCTACACACTTTCAGCCATCTACACATCGTTGGCTCTGCTGGCTGGTATCAGCGTCCTGCTTTTCCTGGAACCCATTAAGACCAAACTGAGTCAGTGCGATAAACCAAGGACGTATCTTCTCGTTGAAACGCTGAAGCAATTGCGCAACCCCTACCAGGTCGCCATTGTTCCACTAACCTTCTACAGTGGTATAGAACAGGCTTTTATCTTCACGGACTTCAGCAAGGTGAGCTATAACACCAAACCCCAGTTCACTATATGTCTTCGATACGCACATTAGTCCGTTATACATTGCGCTGCCCACATGTGTCTTTACTCTCTGTCGTTACTCCTAAACGGGGCACTAAAGTGCAAAAATTTGTCCTCGCGGAATGAAAGGTGCCGTTACCTTGAGAGCAATACAAAAGGAACGGGATTCACCTGTTGCATCCTTCGTGATTTATGCGCGAACGAAACCGCAAATTACACGTTCCTCCTTCTCTCCTCAAGAAACGCCGCAAAGCGGAGAGGATTACCACTGGTTTCTTCAAAGGATCATCCGCGCGACGATTGGGCAAATCGTTTGAGGAGACCAATGGCAGTCCGCTCCGCATTGCCGCCCTTCTTGAGAAGAAAAGAGGGAAAGCGTAAATCGGCGATGCTGTTCACGCATAAATCCCGGGCGACGCGAGGGACGAATCCCGTTCCTTTTGTATCCCTGTGAAGGTAATGGCATCTTTCCGCGAAGAGAAATCTTCAGCACGACTCATCAGTTCGGTGACGTAGTCATGACCGTAGCCAGCGTTGATGTACGGGAACAGTGTATCCAAGCTTGTGTCACTGCATCTTGGCAAACAGGAGAAAAAAAAAAGGCCTGAACGAAGTGATGTCGTGACGCGATGTATTGAAAGCGTACGCGATGAACGGTAGAAGAGTGTCCCATGCAGTTTGTATGGCAGGCGCCGACGTACATTGGGATAATATCGCAGAGAGTACGGTTCAGGCGCTTTGCGAGACGGTTGCACTGTGGGTTATATGCGGTTGTGGTCAGGCGCTTGATTTGATAAGTGTTAAGGAGTTCGGAAACAATGGTAGGCAGAAACGCAGCACCTCTGTCACTTAAAATTTCCCTGGGTGCTATGTTACGCAATATCACTTGATCGAGAAGAAACGATGTGATGTCGGGCGCTGTAGTAGTGGAGAGTGCCTTCGTCTCTGCATATCGAGTATGGTGGTCAACACAAAAAATGATCCACCGGTTGCCCTCATTCGAATGGCAATGCGCCAAGAAGGTCGATCACGTATGAATTTGTTTCTTTGGTACGTATGACATATAATATAATTGTTCACCCATCAGCAGGAATAAACCAAAAAGTCACGCGTTAGTTTTTCAGCGGATATTTATTCTCAGAAACGTCAATTTTTGTCAATAGAGAATTGATTTCCGCAGCGTGCAGAAGGGTGAAGCGATATCTACAAAGTGATTAATATTTTGTTGGCCAGCCCTTGGACTTGATCATATCAGCACATCGCTTAAGCATTGATGAATTCAGATTCTCTAAAGAGCTCATGTGATTATTAATGCGGTAGCATTATTGTGGTACCCCCAGAATTTTCTGTGCGATGTGTGCGAAAACTCATGAGTAGCGCTGAGCGGCGATAGATCGCGTCACGGGTACTGCCCTGGAGCAACCTATGCGTGGCGCAGCAGGGCGTGGAGCGTCGGTGCGTGGCGCAGCCTGCGAACTCACTGCCGGCGCGGCTCGCGATGCAGTATCACACTCTAAGATAAAAGGGTGTGAAAAGGTGGTAACTTCCCAGTTACCACCTAGGTCAACATAGCGTCTGATAAAGGGCGCAAAAGGGTGGTAAAAGCAATTATCATATGTCCAAATTGCTACAAAAAGACGTACGCCCCCCTCGCTCACCGAATCAGAAGCGGTAACTCTATTATTCGTGGCTGAGAGTGAGGCAGCCTCCTAAAAGGTGTAACTACTCCACCATTTTTTCTATGAGTGCAGACCACGTGGCCGGTTCAGGAGTGGCTGGTAGAGGATAACACCGATTATGTGTCGTGCGTTTTACTATGAAAGGTGGTCATGGGACGACCAAGAAAATGGCCTCTGATAGAAGGCGCTTACTAGGTAGAAGATACTTACCAAGGCGCAACGAGATAAACGTGCAAGGGAGACAACCGAGCGGTGAGAGCGACGTACCGACATATCGTTATCTGCCCTGGGGGCTTAATCGCTTCATCGTCGTTACGGTCGTTACAAGCTAACGAGTGGCGGGAAATTCAAAAAGGCGGGCGGGAAAATTAAAAAGGTGGCCACGTGATAAAACACGTGCACGGCGCTCGTCCGCGCGATATGTGAAGGACGTGGTACACGTCACGCGCAATGTGGCACGTGCCCATCTTTTTGAATTTCCCGCCACTCGTTAGCTTGTAACGACCGTAACGACGATGAAGCGATTAAGCCCCCTGATTCGTTTAAAACCGGAGGCGTACGCCTTTTTTGTGACAATTATCAACAGCATAAGTGTCACAAAAAAGGCGTACCCCTCGCGTTTTCAACGAATCAGGGCAGATAACCATATAATTCGAGATGATGGTTGGCTAGGAGCGTGCTATGCAGTGAAGTTCATTTTTAAGAGAGTACGCCTTTTTGTCTTCATTATGTACTGCATAATGGTACAAAATAGGCTGCGCCTCCCGTTTTCAACAAATCAGGGCAGATAACGATATCAATCGAGATTATGGTTGGCTAGGAGCGTGCTATGCAGTGAAGTTCATTTTTAAGAGTGTACGCCTTTTTGTCTTCATTATGTACTGCATAATGGTACAAAATAGGCTGCGCCTCCCGTTTTCAACAAATCAGGGCAGATAACGATATCAATCGAGATTATGGTTGGCTAGGAGCGTGCTATGCAGTGAAGTTCATTTTTAAGAGTGTACGCCTTTTTGTCTTCATTATGTACTGCATAATGGTACAAAATAGGCTGCGCCTCCCGTTTTCAACAAATCAGGGCAGATAACGATATCATTCGAGATTATGGTTGGCTAGGAGCGTGCTATGCAGTGAAGTTCATTTTTAAGAGTATACGCCTTTTTGTCTTCATTATGTACTGCATAATGGTACAAAATAGGCTGCACCTCCCGTTTTCAACAAATCACGGCAGATAACGATATCAATCGAGATTATGGATGGCTAGGAGCGTGCTATGCAGTGAAGTTCATTTTTAAGAGTGTACGCCTTTTTGTCTTCATTATGTACTGCATAATGATACAAAATAGGCTGCGCCTCCCGTTTTCAACAAATCAGGGCAGATAACGATATCATTCGAGATTATGGTTGGCTAGGAGCGTGCTATGCAGTGAAGTTCATTTTTAAGAGTGTACGCCTTTTTGTCTTCATTATGTACTGCATAATGGTACAAAATAGGATGCGCCTCCCGTTTTCAACAAATCAGGGCAGATAACGATATCATTCGAGATTATGGTTGGCTAGGAGCGTGCTATGCAGTGAAGTTCATTTTTAAGACTGTACGCCTTTTTGTCTTCATTATGTACTGCATAATGGTATAAAATAGGCTGCGCCTCCCGTTTTCAACAAATCAGGGCAGATAACGATATCATTCGAGATTATGGTTGGCTAGGAGCGTGCTAAGCAGTGAAGTTCATTTTTAAGAGTGTACGCCTTTTTGTCTTCATTATGTACTGCATAATGGTACAAAATATGATGCGCCTCCCGTTTTCAACAAATCAGGGCAGATAACGATATCATTCGAGATTATGGTTGGCTAGGAGCGTGCTATGCAGTGAAGTTCATTTTTAAGAGTGTACGCCTTTTTATCTTCATTATGTACTGCATAATGGTACAAAATAGGATGCGCCTCCCGTTTTCAACAAATCAGGGCAGATAACGATATCATTCGAGATTATGGTTGGCTAGGAGCGTGCTATACAGTGAAGTTCATTTTTAACAGTGTACGCCTTTTTGTCTTCATTATGTACTGCATAATGGTACAAAATAGGCTGCGCCTCCCGTTTTCAACAAATCAGGGCAGATAACGATATCATTCGAGATTATGGTTGGCTAGGAGCGTGCTATGCAGTGAAGTTCATTTTTAAGAGTATACGCCTTTTTGTCTTCATTATGTACTGCATAATGGTACAAAATAGGCTGCACCTCCCGTTTTCAACAAATCACGGCAGATAACGATATCAATCGAGATTATGGTTGGCTAGGAGCGTGCTATGCAGTGAAGTTCATTTTTAAGACTGTACGCCTTTTTGTCTTCATTATGTACTGCATAATGGTATAAAATAGGCTGCGCCTCCCGTTTTCAACAAATCAGGGCAGATAACGATATCATTCGAGATTATGGTTGGCTAGGAGCGTGCTAAGCAGTGAAGTTCATTTTTAAGAGTGTACGCCTTTTTGTCTTCATTATGTACTGCATAATGGTACAAAATAGGATGCGCCTCCCGTTTTCAACAAATCAGGGCAGATAACGATATCATTCGAGATTGTGGTTGGCTAGGAGCGTGCTATGCAGTGAAGTTCATTTTTAAGAGTGTACGCCTTTTTCTCTTCATTATGTACTGCATAATGGTACAAAATAGGATGCGCCTCCCGTTTTCAACAAATCAGGGCAGATTACGATATCATTCGAGATTATGGTTGGCTAGGAGCGTGCTATACAGTGAAGTTCATTTTTAAGAGTGTACGCCTTTTTGTCTTCATTATGTACTGCATAATGGTACAAAATAGGCTGCGCCTCCCGTTTTCAACAAATCAGGGCAGATAACGATATCATTCGAGATTATGGTTGGCTAGGAGCGTGCTATGCAGTGAAGTTCATTTTTAAGAGTATACGCCTTTTTGTCTTCATTATGTACTGCATAATGGTACAAAATAGGCTGCACCTCCCGTTTTCAACAAATCACGGCAGATAACGATATCAATCGAGATTATGGTTGGCTAGGAGCGTGCTATGCAGTGAAGTTCATTTTTAAGAGTGTACGCCTTTTTGTCTTCATTATGTACTGCATAATGATACAAAATAGGCTGCGCCTCCCGTTTTCAACAAATCAGGGCAGATAACGATATCATTCGAGATTATGGTTGGCTAGGAGCGTGCTATGCAGTGAAGTTCATTTTTAAGAGTGTACGCCTTTTTGTCTTCATTATGTACTGCATAATGGTACAAAATAGGATGCGCCTCCCGTTTTCAACAAATCAGGGCAGATAACGATATCATTCGAGATTATGGTTGGCTAGGAGCGTGCTATGCAGTGAAGTTCATTTTTAAGACTGTACGCCTTTTTGTCTTCATTATGTACTGCATAATGGTATAAAATAGGCTGCGCCTCCCGTTTTCAACAAATCAGGGCAGATAACGATATCATTCGAGATTATGGTTGGCTAGGAGCGTGCTAAGCAGTGAAGTTCATTTTTAAGAGTGTACGCCTTTTTGTCTTCATTATGTACTGCATAATGGTACAAAATAGGATGCGCCTCCCGTTTTCAACAAATCAGGGCAGATAACGATATCATTCGAGATTGTGGTTGGCTAGGAGCGTGCTATGCAGTGAAGTTCATTTTTAAGAGTGTACGCCTTTTTGTCTTCATTATGTACTGCATAATGGTACAAAATAGGATGCGCCTCCCGTTTTCAACAAATCAGGGCATATAACGATATCATTCGAGATTATGGTTGGCTAGGAGCGTGCTATGCAGTGAAGTTCATTTTTAAGAGTGTACGCCTTTTTGTCTTCATTATGTACTGCATAATAGTACAAAATAGGATGCGCCTCCCGTTTTCAACAAATCAGGGCAGATAACGATATCATTCGAGATTATGGTTGGCTAGGAGCGTGCTATGCAGTGAAGTTCATTTTTAAGAGTGTACGCCTTTTTGTCTTCATTATGTACTGCATAATGGTACAAAATAGGCTGCGCCTCCCGTTTTCAACAAATCAGGGCAGATAACGATATCATTCGAGATTATGGTTGGCTAGGAGCGTGCTATGCAGTGAAGTTCATTTTTAAGAGTGTACGCCTTTTTGTCTTCATTATGTACTGCATAATGGTACAAAATAGGATGCGCCTCCCGTTTTCAACAAATCAGGGCAGATAACGATATCATTCGAGATTATGGTTGGCTAGGAGCGTGCTATGCAGTGAAGTTCATTTTTAAGACTGTACGCCTTTTTGTCTTCATTATGTACTGCATAATGGTATAAAATAGGCTGCGCCTCCCGTTTTCAACAAATCAGGGCAGATAACGATATCATTCGAGATTATGGTTGGCTAGGAGCGTGCTAAGCAGTGAAGTTCATTTTTAAGAGTGTACGCCTTTTTGTCTTCATTATGTACTGCATAATGGTACAAAATAGGATGCGCCTCCCGTTTTCAACAAATCAGGGCAGATAACGATATCATTCGAGATTGTGGTTGGCTAGGAGCGTGCTATGCAGTGAAGTTCATTTTTAAGAGTGTACGCCTTTTTGTCTTCATTATGTACTGCATAATGGTACAAAATAGGATGCGCCTCCCGTTTTCAACAAATCAGGGCAGATAACGATATCATTCGAGATTATGGTTGGCTAGGAGCGTGCTATGCAGTGAAGTTCATTTTTAAGACTGTACGCCTTTTTGTCTTCATTATGTACTGCATAATGGTATAAAATAGGCTGCGCCTCCCGTTTTCAACAAATCAGGGCAGATAACGATATCATTCGAGATTATGGTTGGCTAGGAGCGTGCTAAGCAGTGAAGTTCATTTTTAAGAGTGTACGCCTTTTTGTCTTCATTATGTACTGCATAATGGTACAAAATAGGATGCGCCTCCCGTTTTCAACAAATCAGGGCAGATAACGATATCATTCGAGATTGTGGTTGGCTAGGAGCGTGCTATGCAGTGAAGTTCATTTTTAAGAGTGTACGCCTTTTTGTCTTCATTATGTACTGCATAATGGTACAAAATAGGATGCGCCTCCCGTTTTCAACAAATCAGGGCATATAACGATATCATTCGAGATTATGGTTGGCTAGGAGCGTGCTATGCAGTGAAGTTCATTTTTAAGAGTGTACGCCTTTTTGTCTTCATTATGTGCTGCATAATAGTACAAAATAGGATGCGCCTCCCGTTTTCAACAAATCAGGGCAGATAACGATATCATTCGAGATTATGGTTGGCTAGGAGCGTGCTATGCAGTGAAGTTCATTTTTAAGAGTGTACGCCTTTTTGTCTTCATTATGTACTGCATAATGGTACAAAATAGGATGCGCCTCCCGTTTTCAACAAATCAGGGCAGATAACGATATCATTCGAGATTATGGTTGGCTAGGAGCGTGCTATGCAGTGAAGTTCATTTTTAAGAGTGTACGCCTTTTTGTCTTCATTATGTACTGCATAATGGTACAAAATAGGCTGCGCCTCCCGTTTTCAACAAATCAGGGCAGATAACGATATCATTCGAGATTATGGTTGGCTAGGAGCGTGCTATGCAGTGAAGTTCATTTTTAAGAGTGTACGCCTTTTTGTCTTCATTATGTACTGCATAATGGTACAAAATAGGATGCGCCTCCCGTTTTCAACAAATCAGGGCAGATAACGATACCATTCGAGATTATGGTTGGCTAGGAGCGTGCTATGCAGTGAAGTTCATTTTTAAGAGTGTACGCCTTTTTGTCTTCATTATGTACTGCATAATGGTACAAAATAGGCTGCGCCTCCCGTTTTCAACAAATCAGGGCAGATAACGATATCAATCGAGATTATGGTTGGCTAGGAGCGTGCTATGCAGTGAAGTTCATTTTTAAGAGTGTACCCCTTTTTGTCTTCATTATGTACTGCATAATGGTACAAAATAGGCTGCGCCTCCCGTTTTCAACAAATCAGGGCAGATAACGATATCATTCGAGATTATGGTTGGCTAGGAGCGTGCTATGCAGTGAAGTTCATTTTTAAGAGTGTACGCCTTTTTGTCTTCATTATGTACTGCATAATGGTACAAAATAGGATGCGCCTCCCGTTTTCAACAAATCAGGGCAGATAACGATATCATTCGAGATTGTGGTTGGCTAGGAGCGTGCTATGCAGTGAAGTTCATTTTTAAGAGTGTACGCCTTTTTGTCTTCATTATGTACTGCATAATGGTACAAAATAGGATGCGCCTCCCGTTTTCAACAAATCAGGGCATATAACGATATCATTCGAGATTATGGTTGGCTAGGAGCGTGCTATGCAGTGAAGTTCATTTTTAAGAGTGTACGCCTTTTTGTCTTCATTATGTACTGCATAATAGTACAAAATAGGATGCGCCTCCCGTTTTCAACAAATCAGGGCAGATAACGATATCATTCGAGATTATGGTTGGCTAGGAGCGTGCTATGCAGTGAAGTTCATTTTTAAGAGTGTACGCCTTTTTGTCTTCATTATGTACTGCATAATGGTACAAAATAGGATGCGCCTCCCGTTTTCAACAAATCAGGGCCGATAACGATATCATTCGAGATTATGGTTGGCTAGGAGCGTGCTATGCAGTGAAGTTCATTTTTAAGAGTGTACGCCTTTTTGTCTTCATTATGTACTGCATAATGGTACAAAATAGGCTGCGCCTCCCGTTTTCAACAAATCAGGGCAGATAACGATATCATTCGAGATTATGGTTGGCTAGGAGCGTGCTATGCAGTGAAGTTCATTTTTAAGAGTGTACGCCTTTTTGTCTTCATTATGTACTGCATAATGGTACAAAATAGGATGCGCCTCCCGTTTTCAACAAATCAGGGCAGATAACGATACCATTCGAGATTATGGTTGGCTAGGAGCGTGCTATGCAGTGAAGTTCATTTTTAAGAGTGTACGCCTTTTTGTCTTCATTATGTACTGCATAATGGTACAAAATAGGATGCGCCTCCCGTTTTCAACAAATCAGGGCATATAACGATATCATTCGAGATTATGGTTGGCTAGGAGCGTGCTATGCAGTGAAGTTCATTTTTAAGAGTGTACGCCTTTTTGTCTTCATTATGTGCTGCATAATAGTACAAAATAGGATGCGCCTCCCGTTTTCAACAAATCAGGGCAGATAACGATATCATTCGAGATTATGGTTGGCTAGGAGCGTGCTATGCAGTGAAGTTCATTTTTAAGAGTGTACGCCTTTTTGTCTTCATTATGTACTGCATAATGGTACAAAATAGGATGCGCCTCCCGTTTTCAACAAATCAGGGCAGATAACGATATCATTCGAGATTATGGTTGGCTAGGAGCGTGCTATGCAGTGAAGTTCATTTTTAAGAGTGTACGCCTTTTTGTCTTCATTATGTACTGCATAATGGTACAAAATAGGCTGCGCCTCCCGTTTTCAACAAATCAGGGCAGATAACGATATCATTCGAGATTATGGTTGGCTAGGAGCGTGCTATGCAGTGAAGTTCATTTTTAAGAGTGTACGCCTTTTTGTCTTCATTATGTACTGCATAATGGTACAAAATAGGATGCGCCTCCCGTTTTCAACAAATCAGGGCAGATAACGATACCATTCGAGATTATGGTTGGCTAGGAGCGTGCTATGCAGTGAAGTTCATTTTTAAGAGTGTACGCCTTTTTGTCTTCATTATGTACTGCATAATGGTACAAAATAGGCTGCGCCTCCCGTTTTCAACAAATCAGGGCAGATAACGATATCAATCGAGATTATGGTTGGCTAGGAGCGTGCTATGCAGTGAAGTTCATTTTTAAGAGTGTACCCCTTTTTGTCTTCATTATGTACTGCATAATGGTACAAAATAGGCTGCGCCTCCCGTTTTCAACAAATCAGGGCAGATAACGATATCATTCGAGATTATGGTTGGCTAGGAGCGTGCTATGCAGTGAAGTTCATTTTTAAGAGTGTACGCCTTTTTGTCTTCATTATGTACTGCATAATGGTACAAAATAGGATGCGCCTCCCGTTTTCAACAAATCAGGGCAGATAACGATATCATTCGAGATTGTGGTTGGCTAGGAGCGTGCTATGCAGTGAAGTTCATTTTTAAGAGTGTACGCCTTTTTGTCTTCATTATGTACTGCATAATGGTACAAAATAGGATGCGCCTCCCGTTTTCAACAAATCAGGGCATATAACGATATCATTCGAGATTATGGTTGGCTAGGAGCGTGCTATGCAGTGAAGTTCATTTTTAAGAGTGTACGCCTTTTTGTCTTCATTATGTACTGCATAATAGTACAAAATAGGATGCGCCTCCCGTTTTCAACAAATCAGGGCAGATAACGATATCATTCGAGATTATGGTTGGCTAGGAGCGTGCTATGCAGTGAAGTTCATTTTTAAGAGTGTACGCCTTTTTGTCTTCATTATGTACTGCATAATGGTACAAAATAGGATGCGCCTCCCGTTTTCAACAAATCAGGGCCGATAACGATATCATTCGAGATTATGGTTGGCTAGGAGCGTGCTATGCAGTGAAGTTCATTTTTAAGAGTGTACGCCTTTTTGTCTTCATTATGTACTGCATAATGGTACAAAATAGGCTGCGCCTCCCGTTTTCAACAAATCAGGGCAGATAACGATATCATTCGAGATTATGGTTGGCTAGGAGCGTGCTATGCAGTGAAGTTCATTTTTAAGAGTGTACGCCTTTTTGTCTTCATTATGTACTGCATAATGGTACAAAATAGGATGCGCCTCCCGTTTTCAACAAATCAGGGCAGATAACGATACCATTCGAGATTATGGTTGGCTAGGAGCGTGCTATGCAGTGAAGTTCATTTTTAAGAGTGTACGCCTTTTTGTCTTCATTATGTACTGCATAATGGTACAAAATAGGCTGCGCCTCCCGTTTTCAACAAATCAGGGCAGATAACGATATCAATCGAGATTATGGTTGGCTAGGAGCGTGCTATGCAGTGAAGTTCATTTTTAAGAGTGTACCCCTTTTTGTCTTCATTATGTACTGCATAATGGTACAAAATAGGCTGCGCCTCCCGTTTTCAACAAATCAGGGCAGATAACGATATCATTCGAGATTATAGTTGGCTAGGAGCGTGCTATGCAGTGAAGTTCATTTTTAAGAGTGTACGCCTTTTTGTCTTCATTATGTACTGCATAATGGTACAAAATAGGCTGCGCCTACCGTTTTCAACAAATCAGGGCAGATAACGATATCATTCGAGATTATGGTTGGCTAGGAGCGTGCTATGCAGTGAAGTTCATTTTTAAGAGTGTACGCCTTTTTGCCTTCATTATGTACTGCATAATGGTACAAAATAGGCTGCGCCTCCCGTTTTCAACAAATCAGGGCAGATAATGATATCAATCGAGATTATGGTTGGCTAGGAGCGTGCTATGCAGTGAAGTTCATTTTTAAGAGTGTACGCCTTTTTGTCTTCATTATGTACTGCATAATGGTACAAAATAGGCTGCGCCTCCCGTTTTCAACAAATCAGGGCAGATAACGATATCAATCGAGATTATGGTTGGCTAGGAGCGTGCTATGCAGTGAAGTTCATTTTTAAGAGTGTACGCCTTTTTGTCTTCATTATGTACTGCATAATGGTACAAAATAGGCTGCGCCTCCCGTTTTCAACAAATCAGGGCAGATAACGATATCAATCGAGATTATGGTTGGCTAGGAGCGTGCTATGCAGTGAAGTTCATTTTTAAGAGTGTACGCCTTTTTGTCTTCATTATGTACTGCATAATGGTACAAAATAGGCTTTGCCTCCCGTTTTCAACAAATCAGGGCAGATAACGATATCATTCGAGATTATGGTTGGCTAGGAGCGTGCTATGCAGTGAAGTTCATTTTTAAGAGTGTACGCCTTTTTGTCTTCATTATGTACTGCATAATGGTACAAAATAGGATGCGCCTCCCGTTTTCAACAAATCAGGGCAGATAACGATATCAATCGAGATTATGGTTGGCTAGGAGCGTGCTATGCAGTGAAGTTCATTTTTAAGAGTGTACGCCTTTTTGTCTTCATTATGTACTGCATAATGGTACAAAATAGGCTGCGCCTCCCGTTTTCAACAAATCAGGGCAGATAACGATATCATTCGAGATTATGGTTGGCTAGGAGCGTGCTATGCAGTGAAGTTCATTTTTAAGAGTGTACGCCTTTTTGTCTTCATTATGTACTGCATAATGGTACAAAATAGGATGCGCCTCCCGTTTTCAACAAATCAGGGCAGATAACGATACCATTCGAGATTATGGTTGGCTAGGAGCGTGCTATGCAGTGAAGTTCATTTTTAAGAGTGTTCGCCTTTTTGTCTTCATTATGTACTGTATAATGGTACAAAATAGGCTGCGCCTCCCGTTTTCAACAAATCAGGGCAGATAACGATATCATTCGAGATTATGGTTGGCTAGGAGCGTGCTATGCAGTGAAGTTCATTTTTAAGAGTGTACGCCTTTTTGTCTTCATTATGTACTGCATAATGGGACAAAATAGGCTGCGCCTCCCGTTTTCAACAAATCAGGGCAGATAACGATATCATTCGAGATTATGGTTGGCTAGGAGCGTGCTATGCAGTGAAGTTCATTTTTAAGAGTGTACGCCTTTTTGTCTTCATTATGTACTGCATAATGGTACAAAATAGGATGCGCCTCCCGTTTTCAACAAATCAGGGCAGATAACGATATCAATCGAGATTATGGTTGGCTAGGAGCGTGCTATGCAGTGAAGTTCATTTTTAAGAGTGTACGCCTTTTTGTCTTCATTATGTACTGCATAATGGTACAAAATAGGCTGCGCCTCCCGTTTTCAACAAATCAGGGCAGATAACGATATCATTCGAGATTATGGTTGGCTAGGAGCGTGCTATGCAGTGAAGTTCATTTTTAAGAGTGTACGCCTTTTTGTCTTCATTATGTACTGCATAATGGTACAAAATAGGCTGCGCCTCCCGTTTTCAACAAATCAGGGGCGAGAACGATGTCATTCGGGATGATGGTTGGTCTGGAGCGTGCTCTGAGGTGAAGTTCGTTTTTAAGAGTGTGGTGTCGATTTAGCAACCAGATGTGATGCGAAGCAAGTCAATTCTTTGCGACTTTGTGCGCGTTGTCGTCGTGAAACACAAAATCTTCGTCTCGAACCGTTCCTTCTCCAGAACGTGAATATTACCGGATGCTTTACAGACACGCATAGACACTCGGACCGGCGAAATCTTTCTTGGTGTGGAAATCGTCGCGCGTATTGGTTTGTTCGTCTGTGGAAAAGGTAGATGTCAATTTCGTCACCAAGAACTAAGTTTCAGGGTCGATGTTCCTTTGCCTAAGGTCATTCGCAGTAACTACGAAACTACGAAACTTTGGTAGGCTTTCTTCTCGCACTCCGTCCGTTGCATGAGGCCGGGGAGCCCTTCGCCACATCGATTCCTGTTTGCGCACTCAAAATTTCCTTTTCCCGATTCATTCAATTCGTCAAGTGCACCCTTCAAACAGGAAGAACTTCACCGCCTAACATGCTCCTACCCAACCATAATCACGAATGACATCGTTCTCTCCCCTGATTTGTTGAAAATGGGAGGTGTAAGCCATTGTGTTACACCCATGCAGTTATGTAACTTGTCATTAAAAGATAACCTCATTCTGTGCTTAGCCTTCCAAGTGTCATATCGTCAAGTTCTGTTTTCTGAGTGCGCGTATCGGGTACCGGCCAGTGGTGCGAGCGAAGGTACAGTACAGGTCCCGACAAAAGTTTACAGAACACGCGAGCGACCTAGTTTTTCTTCGGAGCGACACCCTAGCGCCGGCCGGAAGCGGGTTCGTCCACTCGTTCACAGGGGCAGAGCCGTTGCTGCACAGGAGTGGGGATGAGTGGATGAGTCTGCTGACAGAATGGCGTAAATGCAGGCTAGCTGTGGATAAATTCGAAGGCTCAAGACCAGCAAGACGTTGAAACGTCTTGCTGGTTTTGAGCCTTCGTGTTTGTGTTTGTTTACGTGTCCTGCACATCGCTCAGGCTTGCATATCATGGTATGAGTCTGCTGGTAGCGACACCAACCTAAACCACTCCCTCCAAAAGCATATCCTGGTCCAGTTTTCGTCTCTTCCTCAACCTTTTCTCGTAAGAAATCCTATCACTGGTAATTTTTTCGTGCGAGAAAAGGTTGAGCCCGTGTCCAGAACCCCTCTCCCCTCCCTCGCACCCAAATGGATAGCGACTGGCTAAAGGCTCGCAGACGTCGCCCCCCCCCTCCCCCAAAGTACTTCGCTGGGACAGTGGGACCGCCCCTGCCACTTCATGAGCACATTCATACCGAAACTGATCTGAAACCGAACACAGTCACACATTCATACCGTGAGCACATTCGTGAGCGTCCGTGAGCATTCGTGAGCACATTCATAGCAAAACTGAGGGGTATGTCCACCCCTCTGAACGAGTGAACGAGCTCGCTTCCGCCCGCCGCTAGGGTGTCGCGCTGAAGAAGAAAAAAAAACAAAAAAAAAACGACGCTCGCGTGTTCTGTAAACTTTTGTCGGACGTACAAGGCGTCGGGCCTGTACAAGAAGCGCGAAGAATAGGAAACAAGAGGATGACTCCGCAACTTAAAGCATAACTTCATCGCAAACACGCTCCTAGCCAACCTCATTTCCGGGTGATATAATTGTGTCTCCTGATTTGTTGAAAATGGGAGGAGGCACCTATCTTGGACACATTACACTCTTAAAAATGAACTTCACCGCATAGCACGCTCCTAGCCCACCATCATCTCGAATGACGTCGTTCTTACCCCTGATGTGTTGAAAATGGGAGGTGTACGCCTTTTTTGTGACACTTATGCAGTTCATAATTGTCACAAAAATGGCGTACGCCACTCGTTTCGAGCAAATCAGGGGAGAGAACATAGGCGCTGACTGCGGGGGGGGGGGGGGGGGCTTGCCCCCCGGAACATAAACTGGGGGGGGGCGCCGCCTCCCCCGGAAAGTCCCGCTAAGAGACTGACACCAACCTTTGGGGCTCGGCGCGCCCGGGTCAAACGAGCGAAGGAGGCACCAACCCCAAAAATCCATCTTGCAATTTGTAAAATATGTTGAACATGGGGGGAGAGAACTGATGTTCTGAGGCTGGAACAACATAGAAGGGACAATCACATACACGGCCTCAAGTTGCCTAAGAAATTAATGATGAAAGATGAAAGTCACTGAAAAGGTTAGCCAGCTGTAGGACTCGAACCCACATCTTCTGGATTGCCGGTCCAGGGCTCTACCATGTCCGCCCACCATACTCATTATCACAGTAGAAGGTGAGGCGAAGAAACACAGAGGATGACACAACACATAGCCTGTATTTCGCCCAAAGCAATCGGATCAATGAAACGAAGCAGTCGAAAAGTTACCAGCAGCTGCCAGTGAGGTGTAACGGTAGGATCTTCGGAACGCATATCCGTTGGGAGCGGGTTCAACTCCCGCTGTTCCATTTCATATATTGCGCGCATTTCGGGTCAAACACCGAGGATTCAATGCATTTTGTTCCTTTTGCATTCAGTTTTCAAAGGCGTAATGCCTTCAGTTGTGCACATGTTCACTGTTTACGTTCTCTCTGTTTTTTTTTTTTTTTCTGTTCTTCCTTCCTCTTATTTCTATACCAGTTCTGCATACATCATAGGATCCCGCCAGAATGTGTGATTCTTCAGCTTTAGTTTTGTGTCCTTCATTTTTCTTTTCCTTTTCTTCCCTTCTTTTTGTTTTCTTTTGCGTTCTTCTTTTCTTTGACATTTTTGTCTTCCCCCTTTCACTTTTTTTTTGAATAACAAGCCGACATCCATCTGGTTTACCTTACCTTCCTTTTTTTATTATTAATGAACATACCCCCCCCCCCCCCCCCCGCCAGAGTACTTACTTCGCGGTGCTTGCCGCGCTCGCCAGGGTTGTTAAGGAACTTAGTAAAAGTATCTGAGTACGTGTACTTAGATACTTTTTGTGTATGTTGAGGAAATATTAGATACATTTTCAAACACGCACTTCTAACTGTAACTTAATTACTTTTTTCAGTAACTTGTATCAGTCTTTTTGAGTATTTTTTGAGTAAAAACGACGAAACACCGTCGCCGAGCAGGAGGTGGCGCGAAGGGCGCGCCGACACTAGGGATCCTCCACGCGCGTGAGAAGCTGCAGCAACCCGTCGAGGCTTTCTAGCCGATACCAGGCACGAGCTCCGCTCCTCCTCACCCTTGCTGCAGTGCCGTGTATGCCAAAGGGAGTCTGGCCATTAGGAGGAGCCTAAAAAAGAGGCTCGACCTGTCAATCAAACTTGGGCGCATTTCATTGGTTACCGTTTTCCATGGGCGCTGCCATGACACCATATTTTCTCCAAGACGGAGGATGGTGCTTGGAACGGCGAAGCGGAGATTTCGTGACAAAAAATTTTCACAGACTACTTTAATTTCATACTCTGAGTATATATCCTCATGTACGCATCTGCAAAATCAGCTTCAAGTTTCGCTCCGCTATCGTTATTTACGCGAAAATGGGATGTTTCGTCGTAACATTAGGCCTAGTTATGACCGTGATACCAAGAAAATAGCAAGAAGGACGACCCTTATACGTAAGACTTTGCATTATAAAATTGCATTTTATTTATACATACATCTTTGCTCATTTTTGATTCGATCTACTTACATTACGTGATTTAAAACTTCATACTGGCAGTCGTCTACTACGAAGAAGCGGTTGCACCGCTCTACTAGCCAATCATTTCTGCCAGCAACCATTTCTGCAATTCTGAGCCTTCCCAACATGCCTCTCTCCATGCAGATGGCGTTGATAAAAGTGGGCGCAAAATCCGTCGTTTGGTCTGTCACCAGTGATATCAATTTCAATTCAAATCAATCGAGTTTCTCCAAAATGGTGGCACCCAGTAAATAAGGGTGAGGTATAAGTACTGGATGGATGTAATAATAGACAACTGTATTTCGACCTGTGATTGGCTAGATACCTCAAAAAGTGGGTGGAGCCTCAAGTATAGGCAGGTCCCATTAATGGCCAGACTCCCTTTGGCATACACGGCACTGCCTTGCTGCACGTGCTCACGCCCTCGCACTCGCACGTGACATTCCTTGTTCCCCGCCACTCTCTTGGCGGCCTTGGCGGTAGTGAAGAGAATAGCCGAGTTTGAAGGCGTCGACGCCACCTCAGGCGCGGACGCCGTCTGTGAGGCCTGCTGAGCATGGCCAACCTCTCTTCACCTCTTAAACAAAGAACAAAGAAAAAGAGACTGTAACTACGACCAGCCCGAGCAAAGTTGCCTCCGTTCTGCCAGAGGTACAGTGGTCACAATACCGAGAGCACTTTAAATTCATAGGAACGCAGGAGGACGGGAATCTTGAGCTGAAATGTCTCCGCTGTGAGCCGAAGACGAAGTTTCTAAGCGTCTCACCTGTCCCTGTCTCGGTTACCCCCAGTTTAGGCGTTCCTTTCAATGTTTTGCCCGCAATTACGTACTATTACCCAAGAAGGGATGTCTCTGTGGCTCTAGAGTGACACCTATTATGAGCCAAAGGCGAAAGATATGGTCTGCGTACAGAATTGCAAAAAGTAACTCCACCCGTACTCGAATACTTTTCCTAGGTATTTGTAACTGTATCTCAGTATTTTTTCCTGTCAGTAACTCTAACTGTAACTTAATTACTATTGAAGCTGAGTATCTGTAACTGTAACTTAGTTACTTTTGAAAAGTAACTTCAACAACCCTGACTAAAACTCTCTAGCAACAAATGGCGGCACGCTTTGCCACACGTCGTTTCCTGGCATTCTCGGCTGCGCGAATGCCCCTCAGCATGCCGCCTACGCTGTACTCCACGGCCGCCGTGGTGCCGGACAACGTGGACAACATCACACGAGGCGCGCTGTGCAGACCGAGACCCGAGCGCGTCCGCCGCAACGTTTCTTCACAGCCAACACTCTAAAAATGGAACTCCACCACATAACACGCCCCTAGCCAACAATCATCAGGAACGACATTTTTTTAAAATAATTTTTGTCACACTTATGCAGGTATGGTAATTGTTACAAAAAGGCGTACGCACCGCACTCTCCTCAAATCAGAAGCTATAAATGTATCATTAGCGCTCCTGTTTACTAAATGGACATCTCCTTTTGCGGAATGTGCACTCTAAATCGTTTTACACCTTAAAGGGTGTAAATCAAAATGTTCATGGCGCACACCTTTTAAGGTGTATTTTAACACCCTCATGGCAATTGGGGTGTAAAGGGTGTAACGCTGAATAAAACTGCTGGGTTCGTGGCAATATGCTGGTAACTGTGTATTCACAATTACCAGCATATTGCATATAATCACATTGAGGTCCATATATGTATGCACATCAAGGTGATTCAATATGTGTGTAAACATGCAACTAAGACAAACAGACAATCATGTATGGCATGGCAGCTGTGCATGGCAATGAAGCATGGTAGCTCTATATAGTTTTTCGTAGAATTGTAGACCTTCTCATGAGCAGGCACCTCCCCCATATGCATGTTCATTACTTAGAACGTTGCATTTATTCGTTTCTTCAAGGCTTTGCAGTGGGGTACCCACAAATATCTAACCTCTGTAAAATGCATTACATTGTTCATTATCAGCGACTCATCACGATGTTTGGTGCTCTCCTAGCTCTATGGTGTACGCGTTTCGAAGGCAAACACTAGCATTTTAAAGATGTTGCTAGAAACACTCGAAATTTTTAGAGCATAACCCTTTCATTAGCAAGAAGACATCAATTTGATCAAATGTATGTGTGGTCGCAGCCCTTCATCAGAAATGCCACATCTACTGATGGTTCCAAGGAGATACTACTTCAACATGCCCCAGAAGCAATTCAGAGTTACATTCATGACTGTGATATTCACGCAGAATCTATAGTCTATGTGAAAAGTGCAGTTGATAATGATAACACATTTGCTGTTGGCTGTGTTGTTGCAAAATAACTTTCCGACGAGGACTTACCCGTGTTCGTTGAAATTGCAGGCATACACAGGGTGTTTCAAAAAACGTGTCATTCGGACTTAATAAAAAAACGGGGCGACGGAAAAATACGGGGTAAACGGCATTTGTATGGCAACTGAATTTGCTATCTTTCAAAAATATTTCCATTTGATTTTAATTAAAAGAAATTGAATTTCTTTAATTGAACTCCAAAATTTTCCAAGTCATCCTAACGTATTTTTTTTACAGAATTAGAGAGCCCGTAGCGAACTTAGTCAGATCCACCAAGAAATTCGCTCGATATTGCAAATAGCACTGCCCCAAAAAAGTCCCGAAATTGAGGCTTCAATGTTTCGGGTATTCAACGGCGCACAAAATCAGTCGCAAAGACGCGCGGAGAGCCTGACGTGCTCCTGCCCTCACGGAGCTAGTACAATTTATCGCTGAACCGTCGTGCAGCACAAGACGTGCCGATAACAAGGCGGTTGGCATTGCACCATACGTTGATAAGCGGCAAACAAAAATGATTCCGCCTCTTTTTTCCCGCCCTCATTTTTTCGACCTTCTATCTTTCATGGGGGCAGAAGCATGTGCTGCTCTCTGCGCATCTTTGCGACTGATTTGGTGCGCCGTTGAATACCCGAAACTTTGAAGCCTCAATTTTGGGATTTTTTTTGGGCAGTGCCATTTGCAATATCGAGCGGATTTCTTGGTGGATCTGACTAAGCTCGCTACGGGCTCTCTAATTCTGTAAAAAAAACACGTTAGGTTGACTTGGGAAATTTTTGAGTTCAATTAAAGAAATTCAATTTATTTTAAATAAAATCCAATGAAAATATTTTTGTAAGATGGCAAATTCAGTTGCCACACAAATGCCGTTTACGCCGTATTTTTCCGTCCCCCCTTTTTTCCGAATGACGCGTTTTTTGAAACACCCTGTATGTTATTAACTCTGATACCATTTTTCTCATACAAACATTAACTGCAGTTGAGCATGATGAGCACTCTCATGTATTTGTTCTGTCTTGCAATGAGGAGCAACGTGTTTTAAGAAATTTAAGCATTATCTCAACAGACCTTCTAAATCTGCATACATTATCAGATGGTAGACGTGTTGTAAATCCACGCCATGCTCTTTTGTAATGTAACTTCCCGTTCCCTGTTGTTGTATATATTTACTTTTGTTCATGTGAACGAAAATAAACATACTCTCTTTATACACCCAGGCGACATACTTTTCACCATATTTCACCTGAAGGTGTAGTACACCATTGTTACACCCTCAGGAACTTCCAAAACAAAGTTGTAGGGTGTGAGAGGCGTGTGATCTTTGTTAATACACCTATTTTACACCTTTAAAGGTGTGAAACGATTTAGAGTGTGGCGCTCCCGCGCTCCTACCCACAAGTCGGAGTGCTTTTCGCGCTCTCCACCCTCCTCTCCGGTTGGACCCACCTGTACCTTAATTAATCTTTTTAAGGCTAAAAAACAGCCGTGTTTTTAGGAACCGGAAGAGAACATTCAGTGACACCCAGAGGCCTACAGGCGCTTTGCATACGCAACGTGCACACATCACGTGCACACGCAACGCTCCCTTGGATTAAAAACCCGTTTAGCAGAGGCTTAGGAGCGAGAGGGACAGAGTGGACGGAGCGCGCTCTGCAGAGCCGCTGCAGAGGGCGCGTCACATTTTTAAAAAGTAGCGGTTCTGCAGCGCTTCGCATCATTATGCGACGAGGTTATGTTTTTAGAGTGATGGCGGCGCGATGTAGGAGGGGGCCTGAGACACCAAACTGACGCGACGCGGTTTCACCGCGGCTTCAATAGTGCGTTACAGAAATGCTATCGCATGATTTAATACATATATGTTTAAAAATGAGGTATAGAGAGGTCTGGAGGTTCGACTAGGTCCAGGGAGAGATGATCAGTCTCGACCTTCGGTAATATACAACTGTATCATGTACATAGTGTAATTAAATCTCTTTAGTTGTTGTTATTCCGGAGCTATCCTTCGTTCATTCCGAGTACGAACTCGCATCATCCCGTCACCATTCTTTCACGACTCTCAAGTTCCCCCCTTCGGACTTCTATCATCAACAGTGGAACCACGAGGGCAGAAGTTGACTGGCTTAAGCAAAGCTTGCCAAGTGGGAGAAGCTCACTGTGCAAACATCGATGCAAGGTGCCACAGACGTATGCATGCCTTTTCGGACACGGATGTTCGTACGAAGCAGCGCTCACCTTCTCTTGTAAGAACAGGAGCCAGCGGAACATGGACAGTACAAAACTGACACACACACAAGATGCAACTTCTCTTGTGTGGTTTTCTGGGTTCCGCGTGCAGAGTCAGAGCTCTTCGAATATATTCCGTTTGAGAGAGACATTCGACTGGACTCGAAATTCGAATCAAATGTACAATTATTCTCTTGGGTACATGAAAAATCTGAATAATCGCTCAGCCCTAGAGAAGAAGCTTCAATATGTCGAAACGCGCTGCGTGTATTTGCCTGTCGACGCTTTTCTGCTTCGTCAGCTGATGGTCACTTTTGTTTCATGGACGAATACTTATCGCGAAAAATGGTCGCGACTGTGTCGTTTTGAAGCTATTCCTTGGCTCTGACTTTGCGGTCTCTTTTTATGACTCACGTGACGATAGCTGGCAGAATTTCCTACAGAATGATACATAACACTGTATGCTGTAACTCTAAGCAGAATCTGTATAGGTGAGGCACAAAACACGTACGCTATTGATACGTACGAAGGCTTTTGACCACCACTACATGTCGTAGATTTTTCAATAGCAACTCTAGTTTGCCCTATTATACATTTCGAAAGTTTTTTTTATTATTTTATGTTAAGATAATGTGCACGTAGTGTTTCACAAAGCAATCAAACATTACCAGTCATCTTCAAGCAGCAAGAGACAGGTATAAGAACACGCACAACAAGACGATCTGATTTACTAGCAACTGAGTAACAGATTAACAGAAAGATTGACATAACAGCCTTTGTTGTAGTCTGTTACTCAGTTGCTAGTAAAGCAGATCGTCTTCTTGTGCGTGTTCTTGTCCCTGTCTCTTGCTGCTTGAAGATGCTCGCTCTGTACAAACTGCCCCATTTCACTAGCTTGCTCAGTTACTAGTTTGAAAGAACGACGTAGTAAAAATAATTTCCTTCTCACGATGATTTTTCTTCAGGATGAGTTGGCTACTTGTCGGGAGGGGCCTCTGCGAATGTTTTGCTAACCGTGACATGCATCGGCATAAAAGAGGGAACAATCACTTTTGGATTTGTCCCAAAAGGTGTACGTAGCGTAGCATGGCGTCATAGATGATAGCGGGTGTGAAACGTATAATGAGCAGATTGATAATTTGGAACACTAAATATCATACATGTACCACTAACTTTCCGCGAACCCCTATCTCACATCCCCTTTCCTTCTAATATTCTTTTGCCATTATCATTTAGGAAGTGGGACATAAAAGCTGTTTGATTCCGCAATGGAGTTGCGACGAGATTCCAGTGTCTACCGAAGTGTCTATACTGAGGAAGCGTGTCTGTCTTGCAGGCTTATGTGGGCTGCTCCTGGGGCATTAGCCACGTGGGCTACGTGATGATTACATTTGGCGTGGCTGACGCCTCCTTCTCGCTTCTCTCGGGTTTCGTCATTGGATTCATCGGACGTGTTCCCATATTTCTTCTGGGCGCCGCAGTCAACATTGGCGCCATTATAGCACTGAATTGCTGGCAACCGACCCCGGATGAGCCATATGTCTTCTTCCTCATCGCGGGAAGCTGGGGTTTCGCTGACGCTGTTTGGCAGACACAAATCAACGGTACGTATATCACACTCCACGTGCAATATTATTGACCAGAGGCGTCGGAAGTTCATCGCCACAAGGGGGGCGAGGTGAAGTTCGATGGACTGTGGTACACTACTATGAGCTTTCTGTATGCAAACGGACGGCGTGATAGAGCGACACATACTGAACAAAATTACTCCAGATATGTGAAAGAGCTTGCGGCAGCAATGAGGTGACATTTATCGTGGCTCGAAACCTTGTCTCATCTGTGAAGCTGTCCATCAGGAGTCACCATGCAAAATTTTTTCGCTGTGCACTGTATTGTCGCTGTGCACTGTATTGTCGCTGCGCAATCAAATTTACAAAAACAGTCGGAGAAAGCAGCCGCGGACGGCCCACACGATCCTCGCGTGACGTCGAGAAGTCCCCGTTCCTTTCTGCGGTGACCTACGTCACGAGTCACATGCTAGGGGAGCAGGCAATGTGACGTCGTTCCCTCATTCTCATGCTCTTTCCAAGAGTGGAGGATTTTTTTAATGGGTGCGGAACAGAGGCCCCACGCGCGCGCGCGTTCCAGGTCACCTGCGCCCGTCGTTCTTTTGCAGGAGCTCGTTTTATTCGTTGCAGAACACGCCACAGCGAAAGAAGAAGAAAAAATGATGGGATGTACACTTCGGTGCTCCTTTAATCCACTTACGGCATTTGGTGAATTAAGAAATATCTAGTCTTCCTCTGTGTGAATAGCCGATATGGATGTGCGTTTTGTGTCGGAGTGGAAGTAACGGTGCCAGTGATGCGAAGTAACAGATTTCCCTTGCTACTTGGGAAACGCTACCTGCAACAGGCAAAGTTCATGCAAGTGCGCATGCAGAAACTGTAAAAATACCAGACACCCTGCCTCATCCTTGTACATAAAAGAGGGGGCGAGGGCCCCACAGCCTGAGATGAGACGGGCGGCTGCCCCCCTTGCCCTCACCTTCCGACGCCCCTGTTATTGAGAACTATGGATAAATCACAAAGAGGCTCTTGTTCCTTTTCAGCCTTCTACGGTGTCATATTTGACGAGAGTGAAGAGGGCTCCTTCGCCAACTACCGTTTGTGGGAATCCACCGGTTTTATTTTGGCGTTCACAGTGTATGTGAACGTTCGTATCTACTACAAACTTATGCTTTTGTCTGTGGTCCTAGTCATCGGAATGGTCTGTTACATAGGCATAGAGATTCATATCAAATACTATGCTAAGAAGCGGTGAGGTACCCTTCGAGGATCCCCCAAGACGGGGAAGTGGACGACTCACTTGCTTTGTGGAGGTCAATAGTGTGTAGCACACAATTCCCTTGTGTCACGCACAACATTTGTACCGATGCCGGCTTGCTGCCTGGCGGGTGCTAGTTTGTCCGAGCACCGGCAATGTGTTAGTATTTTTTTTTGCCACTAGGTGAGCCAATTTGTTGTTGCCCATTTTGTATAAAAATGACATTTCTGCCCGCATGCAATCAGACGGAAGTGATGTATACGTATCATGGTGCCGACATCCCATCTCAAACGTCTCGGGAGCAACGGCTCCGATTTCTACGAACAAAAATATATTTGACATTACTTTGATATGAGTGGACACCACGTGAATTATTTCTGCTCACATTCGCTATCCCGCCACTATGTGGTGGCGACCTGCACTCTTAAAAATGAACTTAACCGCATAGCACGCTCCTAGCCAACCATCATATCGAATGATATCGTTATCTGCCCTGATTTGTTGAAAACGGCAGGCGTACGCCTTTTCTGTGACAATTATGAACAGCATAAGTGTCACAAAAAAGGCGTACGCCTCCCGTTTTCAACAAATCAGGGCAGGTAACGATATCATTCGAGATGATGGTTGGCTAGGAGCGTGCTATGCGGTGAAGTTCATTTTTAAGATTGTGCGGCGCTGGGCGTGAAGGTCCTTTGTTAGTTTCTTTTTTATATATATATATTTCAGCATTTTAAGTGAAATTGCGCGTGTGTGTGTGTGTGTGTGTGTGTGTGTGTGTGTGTGTGTGTGTGTGTGTGTGTGTGTGTGTGTGTGTGTGTGTGTGTGTGTTTATTTCTGATATAAAATCACCGTGAACAAAAATCCAGGGGTGCTAGACTCGTCGTATCTTGAAACACGAGGGAAGTTCAAGAAATGGGAGGGACGGCAACCACTGGATGCTTTCCGTGGCCCACGTGCATAGGTGGGCATTTTCCTGCGGCCTCACTCATCCTCACCTCACGAAGCACGGGCTTTATCAGCCTCACTCACCCTCACCAAATTTTCCTCACCAGTAACTTAACCTCAGTCGCCCTCACATTCCATTTCAAATTTTTCCCTCACGAACCTCACTTCAGGGCACCGGGATCCCGAAAGGCCTCACCATCCTCATCCTCACATGCCTTCACCTCATGAGGCTATTCACGACCCTCATGGCCTCACGTATCTTCACCTCATGAGGGTCCTCATCCTCACTTGTCCTCACCTCATGAGGGCTCTCATGGCCTCAGGAGTCCTCATCCTCACGTGCCCTCACCTCATGAGGGCCCTCTGTCCTCACGGCGCCTCACGTACTTTCTCATAATGAGGACCCACATGGTCTCACGTGTCCTCATCCTCACGTGCCCTCACCTCATGAGGGCCCTCATGGCCTCACATACCTTCACCTCATGAGGACCCACATGGCCTCATGTGTCTTCAAGTCACTAGGAGACACGTACGTGAGCCTCAAAAGAACTTTCCGTCATGTTCACATGAGACGTCGGCGTTTATCTACTGTGTCGGTAGTTGGTACTAATGATACTGCGCGGCATTAAACTGTTTACAGGGTACCGTGCTGTGCTTGGATAAATGTGCTGACAGTCGTTACTGTCACAGTGAGGTTTAACATTAGTGTTTGGCATCAGTAAAGTGGAGCCCGAACTACTACAGTGCAGATGTACCGTTACGGAAATGATCGGGTGGTGGCGGGGAATAGTGCTTGAAGAGATCCTGTACTTGATTCTCAGAACCGTATGACGCTGCTGCCAGAATCTGAGGATACGCTCACAGCTGAAGTGTTTGGGCACAACGATGGTACCTAATCGCACCTGCAATCAGGTCGTGCCTCTTTGTTGTTGTTTTATCTTCTCCTTCTTTTGCATTTCAAAGGCGCGCTACAGTCACGGGGATTCCAGTTTTCCTGGCTTCGTTTTGAGGAGACAAAGAAAGATTTTGAAAATTCTTACAACTCCATGATGAAAAACCCGAGACTGGGGAAAAGACGAAAAACAGACGACGCACACAAACTCTCAATTTCAACGTCTGTTTTTCGTCTCTTCCCCCGGTCTCGGGTTTTTCATGATAGATCTTTTGATTGTTATTTGTTTGTTCTGCTTTGTTAGTTCCTTCCTTAGTAATTAGCGAATTTCAAAGTTAGCGGGGGAAAGCAGCTGCACGCGCTTTCGAAAACGCGGTACAGGGCCTCTCCAAACGAGGCAACTATTCCAGTAAACAGGCAGAAAAACGAATCCACAAGAGGTAGTGTAGCGCTCAAAACACGACTTCGAAATCGTGTTCCCTATTCTCGGGGTTTTATCTTATGCAACAACATAACGTGAAAGCCTAAGAGAGTCATGACTTATCTGTAAGGTCATTAATGAAAAAGTCGCATGCCCCTTTGAAGTGAGATTCTTCATGGTAGCCTTCATACAGGGTGGTCCACCAACCCTGATAGAAATTCATAGTAAAAAACGTAGGCCCTGGAGAGACATGCGGTGAAGGGATTTTTTTCTGCTAGTAGCTTTTGTCATATATTTGTAAAATTTTTAGTTCAATTGACGGAAAGTTAATTTCTTGAATTGAACTCCGAAATTTCCCAAGCAATCTAACGTATTCTTTGCGGAAATGGGTTCCCCGTCGTCATTTTACTCAGTATAGCGCATAGCCCCACTCGTAATGCAATGGCAATTGCCGAAATAAATTCGCCGAAAATCGTGGAAATGAGAGCCCTTGGCACCGCCTCTTTTTTTGACTGCTCTAAGTTTGAGCGCAAAGCTGCGAAGAAAGGAGGTTACATTGACACGCCACACGAGGGGGAAATTGTTACAAACCCAACCCACAGAAGAGTTCCGCTGCCAGGTATCAGCTTTGCCCACGTCAGTTTCAGGGTCGCGCTCTTTTTCCTTTATTCGTGTTTTGCTCAGTGTGTTTGTTTGCGTTTGGCTGCGTACGCGGCTGTTTTCACTATGACCGCTGGTAGCGGTCTCGTAGTTTTTCTGCACCACCTTATTGTCATGAACCTGTGTATGTGTGAGAGAGAGAGAGAGAGTTGTATGCGCGAACGCCTGTCAGCTCTTCTTTTTTCAACTCGTTTGTTTCAACATGCTACGGATTTCTTCACATTCAACACACTTCCTGTGTACTTTGATTAGGTTATCATTAGCGTAAAAGCGTTCGAAGCGTTCGCCATCTGCTGCAATGCACAGGTGGGCTCTCCGAATTGTGTCTTCCACGGTCCTTTTTATTTCGGATCTGGAAAGCGACGAGCAGAAAACAGTGATTTTCCCTTGCTGGTCAGCCGGCGTTCGTGGTTCGCTTTTGTATACTTCGTCTTTGATGCGACCCCAGAGGTAAAAGTCAATCGGCGTTAAGTCAGGAGACCTGGCGGGCCATGACACTGGACCAAATCGGCCAGCCCACTTCTCCCGGAACATGTGACGGAGCAGCTGTACTGTACGCCGCGCGCTGTGAGGTGGAGCCCCATCGTGTTGAAACCACACGCGGGTCTGTTCAGCAAGAGGCAGGTCATCAATAAAGCTGAACACGGCATCTAAAATTTCGCTAGAGTAGCGGTTGGCATTTAGGGGTCCCGTGAAAAAGATTGGCCCAATAATGGCTCCGTTATAAATCCCGGCCCATACATTCAATCCCCACTTGTACTGATGCTTGCAGTCCTGTAGCCAGTGTGGGTTTGTTTGGCTCCAATAATGCGCGTTGTGTCGATTCACTTGAGCGCTATGGCAGAAGTGGGCCTCATCAGCCCAAATGACCCTGTTCACAAAGTTTCTGCTTTCCTGGGTCCGATATCGGATCCAGTTACAGAAATCCAGCCGTTTCTGGTTGTCGCCCGGCTGGAAATGTTGATGAAAGCTCACGTGGTACGGGTGGAGCTTGTGCTTGTGTAGTATCCTCAGTACACTTGACTTTGATGTCTGTACTCACTTTGCCAGGGTGCGCAGACTTTACGTGGAGATCATCTCCTACTTCTTTCAGGGCCTGGTCTGTTTGTGTCGACTCACTGGCAGAGATTGGGTGTGACTGGCTCTGGGTACCGGAATGGAAACTTCCTGTTGTGGACAGTCTCACAAATGCACGCCTTATGGTACAAGAGCTCACCACCCTAGTTCCTGGAAGCATTTCACTGTATTTGAGGACTGCTCTGTCATAGTCCATACCTGCAGCCCCCAGAGCAATGATCATCCTTGTTTTTTCTTGGTTGGAATACACGGTGCTTGCCATCGCTGCCGTTTACTTTTTCACTGCATTCACTGAGACCGGAGTACAAAACGGTCCAAAAATGTATTTCCTTCCCTACCTGTTAACACGTCGGGTGACCTCATTTTTGATAACATAGCCCTGATTCCCGCACTCACCGCGGGTGTTTGTTCCGTGGGTAAGATTGTAACCCTTTCCCCCCTCGTGTGACGTGTCAATGTAACCTCCTTTCTTCGCAGCTTTGCGCTCAAACTTAGAGCCGTCAAAGAAGAGGCGGAGCCAAGGGCTCATCTTCACGAATTTTCGACGAATTTATTTCGGCAATTGCCATTGCATTACGAGTGGGATTATGTGCTATACTGAGAAAAATGACCACGGAGAACCCACACTCTAAATCTTTTCACACCTTTAAAGGTGTAATAGCGTGCGTGGCGCACGCCTTTTTAGGTGTAATTTTGGTAACATCATAATGGAGCACGGTTTCGCAGAAATTTTCTTTACTCGAGTGTTGTCTGTCCTCCAAAAATTCAGTCTTGCAACATCTCAACATTGTTCAACAGTATTGTAGACACTTGCGCGTGCTCGATTATCGATAGCGATGCATATATGCATTAGCTCGTACCTACGATATCCAAGACATAATGAAAGCAAGATTTGCACTGACACTTGATCTTTAGTAATGCTTTCCGAATTTTGTTAAATATCATCCTGGAGATGCAATGTTACGCAACCAGATTGAATGTGCATAGCGCACACCTTTAAAGGTGTGAAAAAGTTTACAGTGCATTTTCGCAAAGAAAACGTCAGGTTGCCTTGGAAAATTTCGGAGTTCAATTCAAGAAATTAACTTTCCGTCAATTAAAATGAAATAAAAATGTTACAAATATGTGACAAAAGTTACTGGCAGAAAAAAATCCCTTCACCGCATGTCTCTCCAGGGCCTACGTTTTTTACTATGAATTTCTATCAGGGTTGGTGGACCACCCTGTATGAAGGCTACCATGAAGAATCTCACTTCAAAGGGACATGCGACTTTTTCATTAGCGACCCTACAGATAAGTCATGATCCTCTTAGGCTTTCACGTTATGTTGTTGCATAAGATAAAACCCCGAGAATAGGGAACACGATTTCGAAGTCGTGTTTCGAGTCGTGTTACATCCTTCAAGGATGTATTGCTCTGCATTTCACTCTTCACCGGAGCGGACAGAAGCGTTCTTTCGCGTTCTTCGTTCTATCACGCTCGTGCCAGTGGGCGGGTCGCGCACACACTGATTTTGATCGGCACTGACGTAGACCCAACTTCAGTTGCCGGGAAAGGGAAACAAAGGGAAGGGCAGTTCAAAACTCCTCCCCGCGCGACGTCATCTTTTGAACTTAGTTCTGCTTTGACGAGTCCACCCCTGGTTTGCATTTTTTTGTGCCAACTTCATTCCTAACTTTATTAAACGTTCTCGCCACCAACTTCGCCGCATAACACTATGAAGACCAACCATTGCACAGAATGATACCATTATCACTCATGATTTGTGGAAAGCGTGGGACGTACGCCTTTTTGTGACAATTAACGTAACTGCATAAGTGCCACAAAAAGGCGTACACCTCCCATTTTCAAGAAATCGTGTGAGTGACAGAACAATATCATTCGGGATGATAGTTGGCTACACTCTAAAAACAGAACATCACCGCGTAGCACGCTGTGTGCCAACCATTGCCAGGAATGATAAGGTTATCGTTTCTGATTCGAAGAGAGAGTGGGGCGTACGCCTTTTTGTGTCAATTTGGTTACGTGGTAATTCTGTTTTTAGAGTGTACACTCTTAAAAATGAACTCCGCCGCATTGCACGCTCATGGCCAACAGTCATCTCGAATGATATCGTTATCTGCCCTGATTTGTTGAAAACGGGAGGCGTACGCCTTTTTTGTGACACTTATGCTGTTCATAATTGTCACAAAAAAGGCGTAAGGGGTGCTTGATTTCACCAATTGAAGCAACACCGATCATTCACCGGGTGCTTCGGACACCAAATGCAAGTTGAAATGACATTCTGGTCACAATTGTGTTAGAGATCGTGCTGTGGCGAGTCAAATTTCTTGTTCCCAAAGGGGGAAAAGTAGCGCCGTTTGGTCTAACGGGCCTGAGCCAAC
Organism: Ornithodoros turicata; assembly: GCF_037126465.1. Lineage (NCBI taxonomy): Eukaryota > Metazoa > Arthropoda > Arachnida > Ixodida > Argasidae > Ornithodoros > Ornithodoros turicata. The sequence continues at coordinate 34,104,320 of NC_088201.1, forward strand.
ACTGAGCGTGCACACTATGTAATATGTTAGATGGATTACGAAGTTGCTTTTGTTTCTTGTTCCTGTGAGGTCGGTGACCGTTAGCTGCCGCTGACGAACACTTGCCGTGAAGAACAGCGCTGAAAACATTCGTCATAATTCTCTTATTCTGTAAATAATATTTTAGGCTGTGAAAATAACGGCCAGTCCCTGAGCAGGATGTAAAAGGGTGTCTACGATTAGTGAACGAGTACAGTATGCTACCGTAACGTTACACCTGAAATGCAGATCGGTGGCACGCAGTATTGCTGTGAACCACTGCTGTGTCGGCAACAACAAAAGTACATTTGTGTTATTTGACGTAGCCAGAAAAATATTTCGGGAGGGGTTCTATTGGGACTTTACATGGGAGAGGAGGATTTCCTCGTTTCCTTCTCCCAAATGCACTACCAAAGGTACCGTTTCGGGGGGGGGGGGGTGAATCTCCAGAACCTTCTGGCTACTGGCTAAAAGCACTGGCCTAGCCAATGCTTTTAACTCATGGCAGTCTGCTCAAAATTCACTTTCCTGAACCATTTCGAACCGATATTTTGCGCTACTGCGGAGCTGAACCCGAACCGAACCAATATGCCTGAACCTGAACTGGAACGGAACCAAATATATATATATATATATATATATATATATATATATATATAAAGGTTCCGATCCCTGGGCACTCATCGCCTTCGAGGACGGTGCATTCGTAACTCACACGCTGTGACCTACGGCTACACATCTGAGACTTCGTCACTATATTGATGAAAGGTAAAAATATTGAAACTTCGTCACTTCGTCACTGAAACTTCGTCACTATGTTAAATAACGATACAACAACGTTATTCAAATGATGAGTGGGGAGTTTCATCGCCAGGGGCGATACCCTACCCCATTGTTGGCGGTAATGTGGTGAATTGGAATATTGAGTCATTTCAAGGCGTTCACCTTACACAAATGCAAAATGTAACAGAAAGCAAAATAAAAACGAAGCTTTCGCCGGAGTCGTCTCGCTACTATACAACAACAACAACTTTATTTGAATGATAATGAGTGGGGAGTTTCATCGCCAGGGGCGATACTCTACCCCATTGCTGGCGCTAATGTGGTGAAATTGAATAATTGGTCGCCTCACAGTGGGGACCGAAGTCCTACGGTGCCTCAAAACTTTAAAAGTGCTCTTAGGGCAGAGCGTTGGTGGGCTGGATTTGGCCATGGAGCGAGCAACATTGACATAGTTAGAGGACGAGAGTCCAGCTGATTTAGAGACACGGAAAGTGTGGATCGGAAAGTTTGGTAGTGCGGACAATTCAGAAGGATGTGCTCTAGATAGCCAAGACATGCTGGTAAGCCATTAACACATCCGTCACTAAGGGTGCGGACGAGCCTCGTACGCATGTGTTCTCGTAGCTTGCAGTGCAGATTTGGAGTTGGTGGACATGTCAGTTCTCACGGGCTAAAATCAACTATGTGCTGCTGAAAGAATAGAATGACCTAGAGTTCTGCATCTATTGATGAGGTTGGATGCGAAAGGCGTTGTCCTTGCGCTACGCCTTCGGATGGTATTACAAATGCCGATGCAGACTTGCCATTTCTGGAAGCGCAGTCCGTGACAGCTGCAGAAGTGGAGTATTTCTCTTGTACGAGAGCATAAAAATGGGCTCGAAGGACTTGGGGGGGAGGGCTTGATCACGTCGTTCACGAAGATCCGGAATGCTCACGGCGGGACCGCTTGAGACCAAAGGGCTTCTGGCGGTGTTACGTCCTTAGCTACGAAGCCTATAAGGCACGTAGCCTGCACGAAGCCTTCGCTGTTGAAGGCACGGGCGTATCACCTGTGCTACTCGAGAAAAGTCACTTTCGGGGTGGTATCGAATTTTCATGTGGAGCGGGTGAGGCGATTGTGCGCATATAAACGGAGCAAGTGTCGAGCTGTTTCTCTTTCACGTACAACCTCATTCGGGACATCTACAGCTTCAGCGAGAATCTACCGTGTTTCAGCCTCTTGAAACTCCAAGGCAGCAACGAAAGCTACGTCCTGTGCAGGACCGGAAGGCTATAAAGTACAGTCGCCCGTACCAAGGCTGTGTGAACTGCGAGGAGGGAACGCTGATCACAGCTCCATCCTGAGCCAGAAAGAGGTTGAATAGCGGGGAGTCATCGCTGCACTTTCGCTTCAATGTGCTTAATGTGGCGAGTCCCGCGTATCCGAGTACATGACCACGCCAAGGAAGAGATGGAAACGTATGGGCTCAAGCTTCTTGGCACCGACCACCAGAGGGAATTTTGTCATAGCCGGGCGTGTGAACTGGAGCTCGACGCACTTTTCGGGCGAAAGGTCCATCCCAGTGGGAAGCATATCCTTGAGCCTGAGAAGGGACACTGGTACACAAAAACATAGCCGAACGGGAGAAAGACTCCGGCTCAAGGTTATGCTTCCCATTTCGAATCTTCGCCAGCTTACTTGCGCACTTATATTTTGTTAAACGTCCATCCCAAGTTGCGTGAGGTACTTGTGGATGTTGCAAGCGGCGCTGAACGGCAGGTCGTGATTTTCTTACTGTCCAAAGGGCAACATCTGCATACACAGAGAACGCCGCTTTTCCAGGAATTACCGATTTTAGAAGAAAGAGGAAGTCACTGAAAAGGTTAGCCAGCTGCAGGACTCGAGCCCACATCTACTGGATTACCGGTCCAGGGCTCTACGAAGTTTTACCAAGCGTTTCGTTCATAGTTTTTAGGCACTTGAGACTTTGTGTCTTCGGTGTTCCAGCCTCAGAACACCAATTTCCATCATGATCAATCGATTTTAGGCCCTCCATCACCACATTAAATAGTGTCGGACTCAGGATGCTCCCTTGCGGAACTCCTTCCTCCGTTAGGAAGCCTTGGAGCCTGTGGAAGAAGAGTCGACCGGATACACCAAAAATGCGCAAGGCGTGCAGCACACAAATGTGCGAAACGGTATCATAAGCGAGCTTTGATGTCCAGGAAAACGATACCACGATCCGTCGATAAGCACGAGCCTGCTGGACTGTAGAGACGTCGACAGCTGGGTCCGTGGAGTTTCGGTGGCGACGAAATCCGGCCATTTCCTGAGGGCACACCTTGTTTTTCGAGCCACCAGTCGAGACGATGCAAAACCATTCTGTCCATCAGTTTTCCCATACAGATTGTCAGGCTGAATGTCCCACTGAATGTCCGAAAAATTAAGCGCCGAAAACCAGGAATCCTAGTAATAATGAAGGATCCGCGAAAACCACTCAATGGACGAACATGCATGCCATTCAACGCTCAGTAGAAGTCTGCAAATGACGACATCGCACTGCTTCGCCTGGCAGAGCAGGGTCAGGCTGGCAAGAGCACGGTCTGTGTGTACCGTAACTGAAAAGTAAACTGCATTTCGAAAGGTAACGGAATTACATTTGCGGAAAACCATGTTGTCGTGCCACTGGAAAAGGTGTTTACTCGATATAACGCTGTTACTGATTACTCCCACAAAACGAAGACCAGCTCACGTGAGTCCTAAAAGTACCAACTAAGCTCTACGCAGTGGGGCTGAAAGAGACGGCATGGTCCAGTCCTGGATAAATCACTGACGGTCTCCACTCGTAATATGGCTTGTAGACAAGATGAGTCCGATTATCCCATTTTCAGATATTGTGATTTATCGTTGATTCTCAACTTAGGAACGACGGATGTGCACCACCGCAGAGGATGCGTTGGCGCGCATACGCTTGTCGAAGCTTCATTCTAACCAGCCGCCATTCAAAATTATATTTCCTGAATTTTTGAAAATATGGAGACGGATGTCTTTTTGTGACAATTTGATCATACGAGGTGGTGGTGGTGATAGGGCTTGCCGTTGTCGGCCTCACGTATGTGGGCAACGTCACGACTCACGCCCTGGCGGAATGTGCGTCCTGGGCCGACTTCTAAGGGAACTGTGCCGACATATGTCTGAAAGCGTCTGAGGAAAACCCAGGACAAACCCCAGACAGCACAGCCGGCACCGGGATTCGAACTCGGGTACCTCCTAGTCTCGACGTGACATGACCAGCACGCTAACCACTGAGCCACGGGAGCTGGTGGGATCATACGAGGGGCGTTCAAGTCAAACCGGGACTTCTCTTCGTCTTCCACCACTAGGAACAGTGGCCACCAGCCACACAGGGACTTTCTTCTTCTTCTACCATTGAGATAATGGCCGTGAGCCACTAAGGGAGATTGGCCAGGACAAAAGGGGCGTGAGATGTTTGTTTATGTTTGTGCAGTAATGATGGGAACTAAGGCCAAGTCGGATCCAAGTATCTTATGACATATATGACATGTGATGACTAATGCAGGAACTGGATATGCACGTATGTAGGAATATGCGTATGACGACTATGCAGGGCCAAAAGGATGGCTGTATGAATGTGTGTGTACGTGCTGTAGGGACTTTCTGAGTGTACAAATGGCTCGCGCGACTTCTTTGTCATCATTTTCACACGCGACAGGCCTCCGCGTTCACCACGTAGTCGTCCAAAGTTTGTGCAAAACAGAAGACACGTGTTAGACAAGATGGCCGACAACAAGGTGAGCGTGCACATCGAGCAGCGAATTGTCATGAGGTTTCTCGTGAATGAAGGCCTAAAGTCATCTGAAATTCACAGAAGACTTCAGGCCCAGTATGGCCACGATACACTTAGCCGCACCAAAGCGTTTGAGTGGTGCAAACGGTTCCGAGACAGCAGTACATCAGTGCAGGACGATCCCGGCCGGGGCGACTTAGAGCCCAGTGTCAGAGTTCCTGAGAACATCCAACTTGTGGAGCGCCTGATCCTCAACGACCGACGGATAACATGTCTCGAGCTGGCTCCAAAGACCGACCTTTCTGTGGGAACGTTGAACACTGTCATTCATGGACACCTCCAGTTTCGGAAAGCCGGGCCTCATCACCAAAGGAGTCTTCCTCCTACAGGACAATGCGCGCCAGCATACCGCGCATCTCACGACACGCACCTTACAGGAACTTGGCTGGGAGTTGCTGCCACATCCCCCTTACAGTCTAGACCTCGCCCCCAGCGATTTCCATCTCTTCGGACCACTGAAGGCGTTCCTTGGGGGCCGCCACTTCAGCTGCGACGACGAGGTCAAGAATGCGGTCCGATCATGGCTGCTACGCGTCGGTAAGGATTTCTACGGTGCTGGCATCCAAGCCCTCGTGAAACGCTGGGACAAGTGCATTAGTGCTGCTGGAGATTACGTTGAAAAATAAAACTAATTTCTCGCCTGTAAGTTCATTTTACTTTTGCGAAAAATGAAAAGTCCCGGTTTGACTTGAACGCCCCTCGTATGTATACTAAATGGCGCGAAAAGGCGTACGCCCTGCTGTCTCCTCAAATCAGAAGCGATAACTGTATCATTCAGCGCAGAGCGTGTTATGTGGTGAAATTCTGTTTTTCGAACATTTAATCAAAGCTGTTATCAACCGCCACGAGCTTTCGTTGTCGCACTCTATAAACAGGCCTTCGCCGCATAACACGCTTGTGGGTAACTGACGCACGGGATGCTCTTCTCATTGTTGGAATCGGGAGCCTTTTCTGTAACACTTTACATGCACGCAAAGCGTTACAAAAATGGCGTACGCCCCTCGTCCTCAGCAAATCAGGAGACAGAGAGATATCATTCTGTCTGCTGATTGATTAGCCCTGAGCGTGACATACGGTGGAGTTGTGTTTTAGGGTGCCATTTTCATTCCGCTCTTTCACTCCCTTATCCACCAATGAATTACGTCCTTTTGCGCTTCGCCGTGACCAGCCGCGACAAAAATATGTAAACCGAAACCAACTAAGTACTGCAACAAATGACCCGCTTCGGTGGCAGATTTTTCTCTAAAAGGTGTTCACTGAAGGTCCCAAAAGGGGTAGTACCCATTGTAATGCCGATAGCGCCCTGCTTTAGAAGTTACGTTTTTTCACGAAACTCATTTGAATTTTTATTTAAATAATGAGCGCCCCCCACTCACGTACACGGTGCGCAGCTTGTAGGTTGTATCGGACAGATACTTGTAAAAAAGAAAGTTCTTCGATTGGTGCACCCGTTCACGAATTATTTAGCCCGGGGATTTAACTGAAACACACTGTATACAGAGTCAAGCTGACGATTTTGCATGGAGTTAGATGTGGTCGATCGTTTAGGCCCGTTAGGCCGATTACAGCGCTGAAGAAAAGCAAAGAACACTCTTGAAAACGGCTGGCTAGGAGCGTGCTCTGACGTGAAGTTCGTTTTTAAGAGTGTAGGTGCGTAGAGGGTGAAACTTTTCAGCAGAGTTGTTAGAACTAGTGCTAAATATACAGGGCTGTTTTTTTTTTTTTTTTCAGCTGGGCCAGTTTTTAAAGAAAAAAGCTATGAGAGCAGCGTAGATGCCATTTTTGCCGTTGAGTTATACGGCCACTCGGCCAGGCAGGCATCCTCTCCACTTAGACTTCTCTCCATATCTTCTCCACATAGACTTCCTTTACCTAGAACCTCGCGTGTCGTCTGCTTCCCATCCCAAAAAAGTTTGCGACTTCTCCGATAGGGGCGAACGAAGCTCCGCCCCGCACCAGGCGTATTTATACCTACGATGGAAATTGATGTCCTGAGGCTGGAACACAGGAGAAAGGACAAACACACAAAGCCTCAAGTTTCTAAGAACACTGAACGAAGAGCAGTCGAACGAAGAACAGTCCTGCAGCTGGCTAACCTTTTCAGTGACTTCCTTCCTTCTTCGTATTACCTATAAACTGCTTTGTTTCGGGCAAAAGTGAGATAGCAGAACTGAAGACAATCCTCGTTTAAAGCCATCCTATTTTCAAAAAATCCTGAAACGGGCACGTACGTACTCTCCGGATCCCTTAACGAGCTGGACTCTCGCCCCCTCTCTCTTACAAAACTACTTGGTACCTGGCCACATCCAGCCCACCAACGCTCTGCCCTCAAAGCTCTCTTCACCTGTCTTGATACCATAGGACTTCGATCCTTATTGTGAAGGGGCTCTTATTTCATTCCCCGCATCACCACCAGCAATGGGGTAGAGTATCGCCCCTGGCGATGAAACACCCCATTCATCATCTCTCAATAAAGTTGTTGTTGTTGTTGTTGTTGTTGTCCGTCGCCGAATTTTGCTGAGCCGAAACCTCACGCCTCATTCGCCATCGGAGCCTTATCTGGGCCGCAGTGCGGTTGATCTGGCCAATAAATGAGCACCTAACCCAATCATCTTCATCGCCCCAGAGCTGGCTATGCATCGCCCCACAGCACGTGGCCCTCTGACGTGGAATGAGCGTACCCTGCGCTCCTTATCCGCGCGGTTTCGGCTCCGGCTCATTTGCATAGCAAAATTCGGAAATGGATATTTCAACGTGCTTGCTCGTTTCAGGATTTAAAAAACAAGAATGACTTTTATCGAGGATTGTCTCCCGCTCTGCTATCTCACTTTTGCTCGAAGGCTCCTAATTAAAAAGTTAATTAACGAGTTTTAGGTAATTGGTCGTCTAATGGTCACCTATGCTCTGGGAGAGGATGTCCGCCTGGCTCTATATAACCCACCTGCAAAAACGGTATCTATGCTGCTCTCATATGTTTTCTTTTTTTAAGATGTGGTGCAGCTAAACAAAGAGCACCCTTGTATAAGGCAGACTTGTACAGTAACTTGAGTAGAGTGTTTAAGTCATTTTAAATACTTTTGCGAGTAACTTGGTATCTTGCAAATACTTTGTCTCGACAACGCGCTTTGTGCTGCACATATGTATGCTTTAGCATCCGAGATATTCGGGGCATCCACGTCCCTCTTGGGAAGGGGTAGCGTGCAGCGCTCCGGGTTTGACAGCATGCATGAGGCGATGTGTTGTTCTGAAGGGTATGCGGGGTAAACCATTGAGACCCCTATCAGGCAGGATAGAAGACTCGTGCCGAACGCCGTAGCGAGAGAGGGCACGTAAAATATTCATAACTCTTTATGAGGTTAAGCTAACGATAAGGAGAAAAACGACAGTAAATTCCGTCGTTTGTGTAGAGCATTCGTTCGCATCGGCAGAGCACTTGTTCAGTATTGGGGGTAATGTGTTTTTCATTGTCTTTTTTTTTTTTTTTTTGGCGGGGCAGGCTATCGGAGAGTAATTTTGAAAAGCACTGTTGCTCCTGAGCTAATAAAGCTTTCATTTTCAACTACACGCTCTTCGTATTTCTTTGATAGCGAATTCCAAATGTGACGTCAAAGTGTCTTGAAAGTAACGAGTTATTTTTAAGAGTATTTAAGACTCTATCTTAAATACCTTTGGAGGGTATTATTCTACTCGCTATACTTTTTTTTTTTTGCCCGATACTCCAGTAACTTAACTTAAATACTTTTAGTGAGTACCTTGTACAAGCGGTATAAGGGCACGCAAACGCTTCAGGGCAACCATTGCACAGGACGATGACTCCTGATCTGTCGAAAGACCACACAGTCAGCGAGCAAATGCTTTAATTACCATGGCGGCCTGTAAAACCGAACTGACTAGTTCTCGATCTTGTTGTGGTGTCGCGCGCCGCAAAAGTGGCGCGTTGCTTGACGATGCCGGCTGCTACAAACGTATAGATCTGCGTAAAATGTCAGGAAAATGCGTACTCCTCCCGTTTCCAAGAAATCAGGGGAGAGAAGATGTCATTTGGGGTGGTGGTTGACTATAGGAGCGTGTTACACTCTTAGAAAAAAGTGTGGAGCAGTTATACCTTTTAGCAGCAGTTATACTACGTGGATGTGCGTGAGTAATGAAACTGGTGTATGTTGAGCTGAGCACGAGAAGGCAACCAAAACAAGCAAACTGAAGTAGCCCTTATTCACCACTTCCACCACTTCAACCATCACATGCTCCACCCAGATTGCCATCGTCATGCCATAGTATAGGTGGTTTTGGTTTTTTTCAGTAGCTTCCAGAAGGCGCGCACCTGTCCCAGTATAGGTAGTCCTCAACCCTATCAACCCTAGTCAACCTCATAGCCCTGGCCGATCTCCCTTGTGGCTAATGGCCTCTCTCCGTGGGAAGAAGAAGAAGAAGGCAGTTTAAAAAATCTTCTTTCATAAAACATGTCACTCCGCGGCGGTACGGGCTAATGGGCCTGTTGCGATGCACCATGGTTTTATTAGTTTTACTCGTGTGAAGACGAAGTGAAGACGTATATTCTGCATCCTGCTTCTCTTTGGTATCTTACTAAACATGTCCGTTGCAATCGGGACTTGTTAAGGCCTTAGCACTGTATTTTTCAATGCTACGTGCTGCATTTATGCCACAGGAAGCCTTGAATATGGACATTTCCATGACCCAACCAATTACACCAGGACGTATGACACAGTCCGCTATGGAAGACCACCGAGCTCAAACCATGCGCGTTGAGAAGAATGGAATTAGACTTCCTAATGGACGGACAACCCACAGCGAATGGAAGTAAGTGCCTCCATGCTAAACGACCGCGTACGGATTCTGATAACGACAATATCATAAACGACAATGATACTCGATGTAGCAACACCGAAAACGTCGAACACAACGAAGAGAACAGTAAAATCGAAGATGGATGATTACCGTGGTTCACAAAAAGAACCGGAAATCGGGAATCCCTGTCATTCTCCGTCCCGTGAACCCTGATGAGCCTTTTCTGCGCGCTAACCCTAACACGGTTGCTAGAGAAGTAATGACGGCAACTCATAAGAGCGGATCAAAAACCACTGAATCCCATCAGACGGCAGTATACTATAATTACCGTGGCCAACCTGCCCGCAGCGAAAGCTCTACTAGCTTTAACAAGCCTAGCAAACATTGCAGTAACTTCGCGAGTGCCGGAGTCTTACGCAAGAAATGTAGGCAAGATAACCGGCCTCAGAACACGGTATTCTGATGTACAGCTGTTGGAATTCCTCCGTCCAGCAGGTGCCGTTGAAGTCCGCAGACAACAGTTTTTCCGCACCAACGAAGATGGCAGCACAAAAGCGATAGATTCAGACAGTGTGATAATCACCTTTAGAGATCAAGATGCCAGAACATATCGAACTCGGCTTCAATACATACCGCGTATACAGGAGTACTTTACACCAACGCAGTGTTTCAATTGCCTACGTTTCGGTCATCTCGCCAGAAACTGCAGGGGAAACACGCGATGCAAGTTTTGTGCCGGCCCTCACAGCCAAAGGGAGTGTACAACAAAGCGCGTGAAGCAATGTGCAAACTGTCGTGGCCCGCACACTGCAAGCTACGGTGGCTCCATAAAACGACAGGCAGCTTTAAAAGCAGTCCAGTACTACGCATACGAGGAAAACATAACCAAAAAGCAATCAAAAGTGCTTAATCCCGACCTGGTACAACCGGCGACTCATGCCCCATCAAAGACGGAAATAACCTTCCCCAAGCTCTCACCCGCAAGCCAACAGCCCAAACCGCAAAGGGAACAGAAGAGTCACGCGCGGAAAGCGTCTAACGCGCCAGACAGTGTTTGGGACACGAACAACAGATCCATCAAACCAAATGCACCACTCCCCGCACCAAGAAGCGCTAGGAACACAGCGAAACCGAAGCAACAAGAGCCGTTAGCACAAACGTCCATAGTATCAGCCCTTTCTTGCTAGCAGCCCTTAAAGCAGTAGTCGCAGCAGTGTCAAACACAGCGGACCTCCCGGAAGTTAAGCAAGTTCTAGCCTTCGACCCGGAACTCCTCAAGATCCTCTCCTCAACCAAACATGAATAGTCTCTACAGCACAGCGTTTATAATGCAGTGGAATTGCAACGGTCTGCATAGCAAAATCAGCGACCTGAGAAACCTTCTTGACCGAAACCCTGTTCCCATACTTGCTCTAAGCGAAGCCCAAATAGTTACTAATCCGCGACTTGCTAACTATGTGATGTATGCTCTCCAAGGCACTAGAAGTCGAGTGCTGCTGGCAGTCCGCAAGGAACTACCATCTGTCATGTTGCATTCATCTACCGGCCCGATAGAATACATTTCCGTTAAAATCAAGCTTCCCAGCGGCCCTATTACAGTTATCAGCACATACATCGCACCCATCATCCAACAACGAAGCAATGCTCGAAGAGATACTGTCAACATAACCCAACCTACTGTGATATGTGGAGACTTGAACGCTCACTCTCCTCTGTGGGGAAGCCATCGGACATGTCCCAGAGGAACAAGAATAGAAAAAATGCTCACTTGAAATGACTGTGTCCTCAACGACGGTTCCCCTACTTACCTCAGAGGAGCATCATACACTTCATGCCTTGACGCTGCCATATGTACTCGGGACATCGCGTGCGATCTAACATGGACTGTGGACGCAGTCACAAGAGGAAGCGACCATTTGCAAATCTTCATATCTTACCAACGACGTGCCAGATTGCACTGGAAAAGAACGCTCACAGTCCGCAATTGGCAAGATTTACGTCATTGGAACACTGCAACACTTGACGACAACGCCACCCCAGACGAATTCGCCCGGACAAAACGACAGAATCTGAAGCTATCCAGCAAGCATATCAAGGTGCCAATGACCTACACCGAAACAGACGTGAAGTTCGAACAGCTCAGATCAATACAACGACGCGCTGAGCGCCGCTACTGACGGACCGGAAACATAGACGACTGGATTCAAGCGAAAGCCACAAAAGAAAAGATAAAACGACGCCTAAAAAAGTTCGCTGCAGACGCATGGGAGGATACATCCAAATCCCTGTCGCCACCAACGAACCCTGCGAAGCTCTGTACCATTGTAAGCCTCAAGACCATCCCGTCCCAAGCCACTCCTTTCCGCACCATTGCCCTGCAGAGGAACGTCCCTGAAACCGCAGTAGCGGACGCGTTTTTGGTACTTCAGCAGCATCCACCGGTTTCCTCCACCACCGGTCCCTTCTATCCGCAACAGTGGTCAACCATCAGCTAGCAACGTACTCCTCACCCGTAGAAATGGAACACGATTTTACTATCCAAGAATTTGAACGTGCCATCAAAGCCGCGTCTGGCAAGCGAACGTCTCCAGGACCAGATGGGATAGCTTACAAGTGCCTGGCAAATCTTGGACCGGACGCTTGTAGTAGAAATTAGGAGCAAGTAGCACAAATTGTTGTCCAGCACAAGTAGCACAAATTGTCCCTCTCTACAGTTAAAACGTTCGATGGGTTCGGCTGAAAACTCGAAGAAAGAAGGCGACGAGGCAGTCAGTTCGAGAACAAAATTGCAACTAACTTTATTTACAGAGAAACCGGGAAAAAGCGGGAAAGCGTGAGAGGAGAAAAGACATTGCTCTGGGTCGGCTCAGGTTACAGCCGAGGACGACCGTCGCCGTAGCTCACAGTGGGGTTCCTTGAAAGGGAGCGTCCACTCAGCATGCATGGCCTTTTGGCCTTTTGCACTTGTTTTCTCAACACGCTAAAGAAATATTACTGAAGATATACAACAAAAGCTGGCAAACAGGAAAGCTCCCCCCGGACTGGAAGACAGCAAGAGTAATACCCATAAGGAAACCCGGTAAGCCTAAGAACGAAATCGAATCGTACACACCTATCAGCCTCACAAGCTGTGTAGCAAAAGTAATGGAAAGAATGATCCTTGCGGGCATCCAGTAGTGGTTAGAACGCAACGGAAAGTTCCCAGATGAGACAGCCGGCTTCAGAAAAGCACGATGCACAACAGACTGCATCACTGGCCTTACAACTGATGTGCAACATATCAAAAGCCATGTCTGCAATAACCATAGCCGTATTCCTTGACATAAAAAGCGCTTTCGACTCTGTCAGCCACGCCCGTGTGATTCAGGCAGCTACGAAATCAGGCCTGGAAGGAAGAACACCAGCATGGATCCTAAGCTTCCTAACTGACAGAAAGGTCTATATGGAGACGGCAGATGGCGAAACCAACATGATCACCCTTCAAAAAGGCGTACCACAAGGCGCAGTATTAAGCCTGACTTTTTTTTAACCTCGTTATGGCACAGATGGCAGAGATTATACCCCTCGAGTCAAGTTCATCATATACTCTGACGATGTCTGCATTTGGATGTCCGGGACAAACATCAAGTGCATTCGCAGACACTAGAACTTACTCTCCTAGCGATTGCCATCTTCCTAGAAGAACATGGCATGGACCTGTCACTAGAAAAAACAGTGTACCTACCCTTCACCCGGAAGCGCCTAAAGAACTTTCACCTTTCAATCAAAGGGAATCCGATACAACGTGCTAATAAACACAAGTTTCTCGGCGTTATAATCAATAGAAACCTATAACGTGGACAGAACAAGTGAAGGCACTCACGGACGCTACAAAGAAATACATCAACATAATGAAGATGCTCGGTGAACCCCGCAGGGGCAACGGGAAAGCACTTCACTCCCTCCACACTGGGCTCATCCGACAAACCATATAGCTCACAGCATCCCTCATCTTCATCGTCTCTCCCCAACCTAAGAAGGACACCTGCAGCGCATACTTAGTCGAAGCCTCCGAATATGCCTAGGAGTCCCCAGGACCGTAAGGACAGCACTTCTGCTGGCAGAAGCAAGAGAGCCCCCCCCCCCCCCCCCAATCCAAGTGCTAAGGAAACAAGAGACGCAGCGGCACCTGATACGTCTCCTCACCAGGCACACGGCTCACCCTTTGATTCAGAAGATCCATAGAAGACATAAATATCCAATACATGGAGCACTTTCGTACATCGAACGATGCTTGCCGAAGTGCATGGTTCACAGTCATTACCAGCTTATTGCCCCTTGGCTGCTGTCACCCCCACCAACCCATACAGAAATCCCTCGTATTTGGAAAAAAGGACAAACGCCATGTCTGGCTCTCAAGACACTTTCTATGGCCCACCTTCAGCAACAGTTTCCGGACTCAACACACATCTACATGGACGGCTTCTCCGCTAACGGAAGATCATCGCGTGCTTTCACTGTAAAAGGCTTCACCAATGGATATCACCTGTCGCACGCAACAGCTTCCACTGCTGCAGAGCTACACGCCATACTAAAAGCCCTCCGCCACATCGACAGCTCCCCAGCACAAAAGTGGGTACTCTGCTCAGACTCGAAAGTCGCCCTGGCTACTATCATCAAACAGGATACCGACGATCAAATGGTGTACCACATCTACAAAGCATACACATCTGCAGTGGGAAAGGGGCACAACATCTCCCTCCAGTGGGTACCTTCCCACTGCGGAAGACCAAGAAATGAATAGCTGACCAGGCAGCAAAGGATGCACAGGGTAAAAACAAGTTATCGGCAGTACCTTTCACAAGATCGGACGCCAAGACATTCCTCCACAAATCGACAATCAGACGGTCCAAGAAAAGCTGGAAGCAAGCACTCCGGCACACAAATTTCCTGTCTTACATACACCCCGATCGCACGGTAACCATTTCCCATGACATCGGCCGAAGCCTCCACATGGCTATTCACCGGATTCGACGCGGCGCGCTATATACTGCCACCACCAAATTCCAATTCTGTATTGTGGCCTCAAGACTGCGCGACATCTGCAAAGTGCCCCAGGACACGTTACACTTATACTTATACAGTGCCCAGAACAAGAAGACGCAAGGGAAAGACTGTCCCAGGCACTTCAAACACTGGACAAAAGCCCATTCTCTTACTGCAAAGTAATGGGAAGATGGCCCACAAAGGAACAAGACATGAAGGCACTCAAGGCATTGTGTGTCTAGCTAAAAGAGTGCGGTGAATACTGCCGCTACTAGCAGCCACACATATCATAAACCTCAAAGCCACCTAAATAAGATGGACCTGCAGGCGCCCTTAGGGCAGCCACCCTGCTCCACGTCATTCTCCCCTTTTTTGTTTCTTTTTTAGCAGTTGATTACTACTACTTGGAAGCGGACTAGCACGGCCGACTTCACTGTGGCAGGAAAAAGGAGGACGTCATCGTCACACCGCTACAACAGCCAACTCCCGGATAGCGCTCATCGAACGTGGCCATTGCGTCTGTTGCGGCGAAACCACAGCTGAATCCTCGGTGAGTGACACGATGACTGCAGGTGGCTACAGAATTCCTGTGTGATGAGTGGCTTCAGGAAAGCAGGCTGGACTGTAAAACCCGAACACCAGCTCGGGCGGCGTAGTGGTTACGAAGGATCACGACCTGTAATACAGTAGGTCGTGGTTAGGATGATCGTCTTCCACGTCCAGGCTGGGAGGTGACGCGGGTTCGAATCTCGGCACCGACTGTGCTCTCTGAGGTTTCCCCTGGGTTTTCCGGCAGACCTTCCAGACGAATGTCTGCACAGTTACCCCTGAAGTCGACCCAGGACGCATACTAACCGCCCTGTCCCCCACTCCTTCCTGCTCTCCTCTCTCCATCTGTCCACGTCTGTGCGCCGCTCATAGCCACGGTTGCTTCGCGGCGCTAACACGAAATTAAAAGAACAAGAACAGAACTTCACTGCATAGCACGCTCATGGGTAACTCACACTCGCAGTGATATCGTTCTGTCTTTGGTTTCAATATGGTGAGAACGTAGACATTTGCTCACCAGAAATTTGCTCATCAATGAAACGCGCTAAAGCCGGACAGTTGCTCACCTCATTATAAAATACCCTAGACCCCACCCTGAAATTTTCATTTCCATCTGAGGGATGTCCTTTACAGTTTCTGCTCCTTTGTAAATTACACTGTCATCGAGTCCACTCATTTTTAGCGCCCTTTTGACATAGTCATAACCGTCCAAAAGAAGCTTCGGTTTTCCCCCTGCAGAGGTAACGGCCTCCATTACCAACGTTGTGTGAATCTCAGATGCTTTCATTTGCCTTTTATATAGGTATGATCACGGTTCGCCTTTCTTTGTTGTTTTCTTTTCTTTTTTTCGGTATTGAAACCAAAATTTTCCGAAGCCACCCACGGACACTCACATTTCACAAGAAACGGGGCAGGAACCTTACACTGTCCCTGATCCGGATGGAAGAACAACAACGACAACAACTTTACGATCCTTACTGTGAAGGGGCTCATCATTTCATTCCCCACGTCACCACCAGCAATGGGGTAGAGTATCGCCCCTGACGATGAAGCCGGAAAAGAAACCAGAGAGAAAGAAAAAATGGAAGAAAACTCAACCTCGCACACACAAACCAGGTGGTCTCCAGGAGACATGAACTCCAAAATGTCCTTTCTTCAGATTCAACCACCCACGGAGTTTACACACTTCCCGTATGAATAAGCCATGAAATCATCCCGTAAGGCTATCACTGATGAAGTATACATGGTGCGATTGAGACAAACAAAAGACCTTCAGTATGCATATGTGAAACAATAAAAGATGACACGTCATTTGTACTAAGCGTGTACAACTGTATTTGCATCTGTATGAGAGCTATACAGAAACGAATTGAAACGGGCTTCAAAACTCCTCATCAGATGTACTTAGATTTTACAAGTTGAGTTATTCCTTCATTTCCAACAGCGGACTATATATACGGCAATAATTGCGCCTCTATATATGCCACGAAACATGGCAAGTAGAGTGACAACATAGCAGTTGAATCATACGGTTGGTGAGCATTTGTCCGTCTTGAGGTTTGGTGGAGTGAGCAAATGTCCGCTGAGCAATTGTCCGGGATCCGTTGTCTTTATGGATCTCATCCACCAGCTTGACTGCGTCTATACCATCTTATCCGTAACGCAAAGCTTCCTTTATCTGTGACTACGTTATTTCTTACAAAATTCTCTACGTTAGCACACACACAAAGTAAAGCGTAGGGATGTGAAGCAAAAGATTGTGTGGTTCCCCTTTTTCCTTCACCATGTAATAATTAAAGGTCAATCACAAATTGTGAAATATAATGATCCTTACACGTGACAAAGCTGTCAATGAAAGCAAAATAAAGGCACCATAATATCTTGGGAACATGAAAAACATATAGTGAAGCACAATTTACTCAACAACTTCGAACGTTTCTGTTTCGAACGCATCCACTGTACTTTCGGCCACTATCAAATTTTATTGCATAACATCCATAATCCATAGAAAATCCACAATTGGATGAAAATACGTAAAAATTTCATTTCCAGAAATGCAGGAATAAGTTTCCTATCCGGAAGGCAGTTTTCTCTGTGTGATAATAAGTACAGGCAGTAATTTCCCCAGAAATCGACTTCTGGGGTGTTGAGCTTCCGGGGGGGGGGGGGGGGGGATATGTTTTTGGGTACATGTTTATGGGGTATATGTATTGGTCGGTAAGCTGTATTGGGCGTGTCAGGATTTGCGGAGGGATAGGTGTTGCGATGAATCGGCGTGGAGGTGGGGGGGAACCGGGGAAGGAAAAGAGGGGGTTGAAATAAACAGTTTTTGAGGCATGTTCTCCAGGAGAACGGTGGCGGATTTTGCTGCTCCAATATCGAACCTGTTGTACATTATATTTTGTGGGTATAGAAGATTTGGTCTTCCAAGGACCCGTCCGTGTTTTAGCAATGACGTCGGATTTTGTATAGATTTAGTTTAGTCATCGCATGCAACATTTTGGACAGAAATGAGAGGTGCACAACAGGTGCTGCCAAGTGTGCTTTTGTGTGCGTGCGCACACCGCCAGTGAGCTACCCTAGCCATTATTATTATTATTTTTTTTTTTTTTGAATATGTGTCCAGAAGGGGCTTCATTGTCTGGATGCAAAATTTGTGAGTCATGCGCGACCTGTGTGTGTGGTTGCTGACAATTCTCAAAATGCGGAGGGGGGAGTGAAGTGCCATTCCTTTGACATCCCGGTCTGTGTGTGTTGTCTGGAAAAGAAACAGATTTTGCATAATTTTCAGAACCTTTCGTCTATGCATATTGCCTGGCACTGTCCATGATTTGTTGGATACCTTCCAGGCGGCTGGCACTCATATGCGGTGCGTTTACAGAGCGGAGCTAACATAGCCCCCTTTATCGGAGCGCTTACTCATGTCTGCACCGCCAAGTTGCTCCCACCACCACTCAGACAAAACTATTCGCGCGCTCCGCCACAACAGACCACCTCCGTAATGCTGTCTAGACGGAGAGCAGCAAAAGTGCTCATAGTCTTATCCGTATATCGCCCGCGTATGACGAGCGTGTGTTTTGTTATGCTGCTTTAAGTCACAGTCGTGAGTTTGTAGCTTTCTAATGAGATACGACTTCAACTCACGATCGTATAACACAATCGGTTTTGCTCTCACACAAGCTTCTATCCAAATATCCACTATTGTGTGCCTGAAAATGAAGCGAATAAACCTATATCTCTCTTCTCGTAGTGTGGAGTATAAGGACTGCAGAGATCGGAATCAGACAGCCCGTCTGCGCAGCCCGTTCGCGCACTATGGAAATATGGCGGTGGGAGCAATGTAGTTGGTTATGCTGGTCAAAAATTAGAAGCGTATATGAGTGTGCGACGGAATTCCGCGTTCTCGAGCGCCCGACCAGGCGTTTGGCGGACTTCAAGTTTTGCTCGAGATGCTCTTTTGCTTTGGTTTGATAGGTGAGTGAATTTGAAAGCTCCTCCTAGTAGTTTTTGTTACTGCTCATGTCGTCTGAACTTCAGGTTTGGACTTCCGGCGACTAACAGTCCACTGCGATCTCAAAATTTTCGAAGAAGTTGATGGTGTCATGTAATGACAATTCCGTTCTGTGTTTCAGTCTTACTCCTGTATGAGACAGCGCTCGCAAACGGTAAGTGCGTGCATTCGCTCCTCCTCCGTGATCTTTCGGCCGCCACACGTCGTCTGGTGCAGAAAGGTCGCGATCGCACTATGTACTTCGTTGCAAATTCTGCTTTACGTACTATTGTTACCACGTGAAGCATGCCCTGTCGGTTGCGAACTAAACCTAGTGGATTAATAACCTCTGTCATTCGCAATCGGATCGCACTTGTAACCCTAAGTCATTCTCGATAAAATTTCGGCGACATGTGCTGCATGCCGTCTCGAGCTGTATGCTCTTGGTGCGCAGCCTGATGTATTCATATTCCCGCGTCTAAAATTAGTGCCAGCAGATCTCTGTGAGATTGTCACCTGCTAGTGGATGGTGGGAATGGTTGGCCGACCCACCGGGCCGACCTGACAAATGCTTCCCACTGTCTTCGGGACAGCGTTTTGTACATATTTTCTGATGGTAGTTGATGTGTGCTGGCTGACGTGCAGACATGACGGTTTTGCGTTCGTTCAAAAATTGCCTTCACTGTGACATGGCGCGTAATTTGGCCTCATCATTTGCAACTAAATCGCCTCTGCCCAGTAAGATAATGATAATTCGTGAATTTAAGTCGCGAGGCAACTATGATCATGAGCGACGCCACAGTGGTTGGTCTCTGGATTAATTTTGCCCACCTGAGCGTTCTTTAACGTGCGCCGAAAGCTCAGCACACCGTATTTGACGTCCCTTGCGAAGTCCAGTAGAACGCGCGGCTAATGTGCATGACCCAAGATGTGTAGGATGTACTAGAAATTCGAAGAGGGTGAGTTGCAATTTGGTGTTACATAACCTACACAACCCTGCACAACACCTAGGAGTTACACGGGAAGAGAGACTGCCTTGCAAAAGGTCAGTTAACTTGAGATAGCACTGCAAAACTAGCCATTTATAACTATCACGAAAACATCCTTGCTCACAGTGACCAGTACTGTGTGTGGATACGTTTTTACTCATGCTAAAGCTCAAGTGTTTTTAAGACTGTTACATGCCCCTCAGATTATTCTTTTCATAGCAGGCATAATCAAATAATTCATAATATCATTGCACATGCAGCAGTTGAAGTCTGTTTTGCTGTTTGCCCTTTCATTTTGCCTTGTTGATAAATAATGCAGGCAATTTTCTCATCCGTTTTTTTTTTTTTTTTTTTCAATTTAATTTATACGCCAAACATAAGGAAATTTGAATATCACCTAAAGGGTATATTTGTAGTTTTGTATGTTTTGCAGCTGAAAGCTGGTGTGAAACGTAGTGCACAATGTGTTGCTCTGTGATAAACTTATACTGTTATTGATTGGTATGGATCCAAGGTCCTTTCTCTTAGCTGCTCATGCTGAATAGCCATTCAGTACTATTGTTCTTGTATTTCTGTCAATGTGGTAATGCAATTTATGAGCAAGTTAAGTCAAGTGAAAACAACTTTAACATTGTTTGAGCAAACGTATGGTTGCTAAGTACCTGTGATGTCTATCCCTCATGGTGTCATTTGTTATGCAGAGTTTCCAGCGTGCTTCTCTGAAATCCTGTAATGTATATTGTTCCCCTTATGGAAGAAATATCTGTGGTAAATTGCATTTTTCAGCCATTGAATTCTATATTCTATTTGATGTCCACAAATTGGGAGACTTTCTTTGGTGCCCTGACACAAAGTTAAAGAAAGAGACAGTTGTAGTAGTAACTTGTTAAGTTTATATACACACTGCTTTCCTAAGATAATTCAGCGCTTCCTGCCAGTTACATTATCAGTTTGGGACACATATACTTCCTATAATGAGTACTCGATTTTAGTTATGCAAGGAAGCATGCAATTGAGACCAAAATGACACTTTATTCTGTCAGTGGTGTGCAAATATGTTATAAATACTAGCCATGTCATTCGTCAAATTGTACGTATGTATAATTTTGTGTGGTTCATCAGTCAGAGCCTGGCTGTAAAGAGTAGGGTAGTGGTCAATATGTGCAGCATTGTTTTGGAATTTTGAGAAATTTTTCATTTCGAAAAATTTACAATAAGCGTAAGTACAACAAAGACGATGGTGCTAACTAGTCTGTATTTGGCAGAACCTATTGAATCTAAAGGATGTGTTATGTAGTGGCAGAGACTAATATTTTGGGGCTATAAGAACTGAAAATGCTTCAAATCATTGTTGAGCATGTGGATTTCTGTAGCTTCTCTTATATTTTGTGAACTGTAAGCCTGGACTAAATCAGGCAGCCTGCATCAATGACTCTGCCCACACCACAATAATTGCAGTACATTCCGTCCATGAGAACACTTGAGACCCAACGGTCTCAAAAACAGTGTGTGTTATTCCATTTGTGGCAAGTTCAGGCGAGTAATTTCTGACACTCTATGCTAACAATGGGTGGTGTGTCTTGATGCTAGGACTTACTGTGCTGCCTGTGACATTCCCCAGGGCTTTGTGGAAGCTTTTTAAGGTGAATGCCAGCACAGTTGCTAATGAAATCAGGTCAAGACACATTACTGTTTGCTTCACCTCCTTGTGATTGAACTCTCGGCATCCCTCTGCTTCTACCTTGTACACTGTGTGTAAGCTGATTCACTTCTCACTACAAGCACAGAATAGAAAAGTATATGAATGCTAACATCAGGTAGTGGATGTGCAGTTTTGTGTGCTGTATTTGTCCTCATTCTGTGGGTTCTAGGAAAGTTAATTACTGAGACTAGGGAATAGCAGCTCAGAAAACAAAATAACAAGTTAATAACATGCTAAAAAAGTTTCCAAGCACACAGCAACCAATACCGTTTTGCTGCATCATTTTCGAGAATAACGAAACAAACGAGAGAATTTAAGCTGCAGAAAGTGTGCAAATGTCTGGAAGTACAGGTCCTAAGGCTGCCCTCTATCATAACCTAACTGGAAAAGTGGTGTACTAAGTGGAGCCAAGCAGTACTGTTTCGTGCTTTATTCGCTGAGGGAAGAAAACTGGTGGAACGTGCGCTCCACTCAAATATGTATTGCAAGCAAAAATGAAATGATTGTTTGAATAGTATTCTCGTATATCAAACCAGCATTGTAGCTTAACAGTGTGCTTGTATCTCGGTTACATCTACAATAATTTCTTTTAGTACATATCTTAAAACTCTAGGAATAAAGGTGGCTATGTGACATGCAGGTGACAAGCTTCACTCCAATATGCATGGAAGGTTCATACCCTTGTGCAGTAAAATTATGCAGAGAAACAGTAGATTTTGCAGGGAAGAGTTCTGCTGTTGTAGAGCTGCAGTTGTGTCTGTGTGGCCAGTTAGTCTGTGGGAGCCATTGATGGGAGCAAAGCGAAATGTTTAGCTTGTTGGTGAAACATATTTGAAGACATCTGTGTGTGTAGGCACGACATGGAGAAAGAAGACAATCACAAGCACTCGCTACTAACAATGAATTTTATTGCCATTGCACTCGTGGTTAAATGCCCGAACTCTCTTCTCTCCTCCCCCATCTCCCCTTACAAGTGTATGACACTACTTGCCACATAAACAGGCCAACACGCATGTGGCCTTCATCGGATAGCCTCTTTCACCAGGCGGAATTCTTTATCTAATATAATGCAACCGATTCCGAGCTTCCTGCCTGTCGGATAAGCACTGCTTCCACAATATCTCTGCATATCACGCTAGTTGACCTGTACATTCCTTTAATTGGGCCGTGCAGCCTCATTTACTCACATGCTCCTGGACAACTCTGGACAATTGTCTCCTTTGTCTGTGTCATGTCTTCGCACTCGAACGTCTTGAGTATGAGGGAACTTTGGTGTAGGGGAGGAATTGCTCCAGACTACAAAAACACCTCTGTCACCCTGTGAATGGCCTGATGTTGTCATTGTTATAGAAGTGTTTAATAGTTTGCTGTTGGAAGCATGAGTAGAGGTCCATCGGCTTTTCTGCTGTTTCTGAAGTTTGCCCTCACTTTTATTTTGTTATCATCCTTTTCAGGAATGGGGTCCGCCTGAAAAAGGGGTGACTGTGATGGAACAGAAGGCTAGTATGACAAGCTCATTACAGTATTTAAATCCTGTCTCATAGAGGCATAGACTGTTTCGGGGTGGGTTAGGGATCCTAAAAGCCCGAGATAAGTTTTAACAGTTCTTGGTTGTAGTTGGACAAGCTTCTGGTGAGTGTCAGACTTTTGGGCACTGCTCAGACCTGTGTCATAACCGCAGTTTGGGTGAGTATAGGTAATTGAAAGTGGTGCATCAGACAGGGGTGGAAACTGCAGCACTACCTCAGCAGATGCTCTTCACCTTGGCATTTAATTACAGCATCCTATGTCTAGAATAGGGCATTGATCATTATTTCCAGACAACGGATGGTGGGGAAGGATACTCTTTGGGCTGAAGGGATCAGACGTTGATTTAGACAGAATGATTCTGAACTTTGGATTGGCCTGTGTGGCCAACTCCCATACAATATCTGTGAGGTGTCAGACCTACCAGCACAATTGTAATGCCTGCATAAGTTTCGTGGATTGCATGGATCACAGAAATCACTTGAGATCAAGAATAAAATCCCCCAGTGCTGGATAACAACGTTAAACACTGGACAGGACTCAGAAGAAACATGCACTGAACTTCAGCCAAGGCAAACTTTATTACGGATCGGCTATATAACCCCCAGAAACCCTCTCCCCTGACAAATGATTCCAGAAGGCATGAACTCCTACTTTATCTGCTTTGCCCTTCGAGAAAATTTCTGATGCCAACCAGCCCTAGTTTTAACTTTGAATCACTTGAGATTTTAGTGATATTCATTAATCTTTGGTATGCACTGCTTTTTAAATTTATTTTCTCACCTGTAATTAGGTACCTTTGGTTCACCCTTGGAGTGCAGGGATACTTAATCCTGAGAAGCATAAATATTGCAATAAAGAAATAAATGTGACAAATAATGACTGTTTGCATTATATTTACTGACAGCAAGCCCTAGTGGTATGAAGCAGGATATTAAAAAGTCCTTCATGAGCACCTATTTTGCTGATAATTTGTTGTCTAATTGTGAGAAGGCAGAGGACGGTCATAATGGATAAAAACTATCAAAAAAAAAAAAAGTTCAACTTTCTATGATTCACAGTGTTCCTTCAACCAGTATGTATTTGCAGAGTATCTAATGAAGCTTACATTTATTGTGGTTAACTTAAAGTGTGCAGTCTATGGTCAAGGCGTATGTACCTGCAAGAGAATAAAGGGCATCATTTGTGACAGGCTCAGTCAGTGTTCCACAGAGTGTGCTTCTCAGTACTCTTGCAATGTCTGTAATGCTAGCCAGAAAGGTGGGGAACGGAGGTCAGACTTCCATGCAACTCTGGGTGAGGGGGTCGCCATTATTCTCTGTCTGAAGGACTTGTGGTAGCTCCTCACATAAGGGTGGGATTCCAGGATGACTCGGTGGTGAGGGAGTCTCTGATCACCCTGTGTCCTGTGTTTAAGAACCTAGCTCGACCTCATGCAGATGCTTGCGATCTGCCTTTCCTCATCCCCTAGCAGAAATATACACACTAATCAACATTGAAATGCAATATTAACTCTGATGCAATGCATTTAGTCAATATCCATTTCCGAACTCTCTTCTAGACTGTAGACGTTACAGAATGCAGACACTTCAGATGTGGGATAGGAGCTTGCAGAGGCGATAACACAAAACCTCTAAAAACTAGCAGTCATGTTTACTGTGCAGCACTAATGCAGAAATACATATCTGCAGTTAATGCAAATGCTTTTAATTCAGTGTTGAAGCTACTGTGGTGTTTCATGTACCTTCATATATATCTCCCTCTTGTCCGGGACTCGGTTAACTGGAAAATTTGGTATCTGTTGAAAACATGACTGAACAGTTTTATTTCCGTTACAACAGAACTCAGTTATCCAAAATTCGCTATGTGTATCTGGACGTAGAGCATCAGGAACATTCCAGATGTTGTAAAAACTGTTTTACTCCGGCTTGACGCAATAAAACGTAGACGTTTCACCACCTATACAGGCGGCATTCTCAGTACACAATGAGCCTGTATAGGTGGTGAAACGTCTACGTTTTATTGTTTTAACTTGTTGCGTCAAGCCCGGAGTAAACAGTTTTTTACAGTACATATTCTCCAGGATTTTGGAGTATTTTCTCATTCCAGATGTTAACTCATTATCTTGACCACAGCTGGCTCTCGTCAGCCCATTAGCCTGAGCTATGGCCATCTCTGACTGGGTTCCACAGGAGCAAAGGGTGTGCCATAGTTGAAACATCCAAGAATTGATGTAGGAAAGTCATTCTGTTGTGATGTGTCACCAAACAAGCACTTCGTAATGGCCCTACTAAATACAGCATAAACACTACATGCTGAAGATGCTGCTGTGGGTGCAGATCCTTAGGATATACTCAGCTGGACAAGATCGGACGAAACCGTAATTGCTCAAATGCGGGAAGGAGATGACAACACGGACGACGTTTCGCACAAGCGCCACGTATCTAGTCCTAAGGGTCAGCAAGGGACCACGACGCCAGGGCTTTACTGTTTTTTAACGGAGTGGTGATGCTGACGGTCAC
This sequence comes from Ornithodoros turicata, assembly GCF_037126465.1. Lineage (NCBI taxonomy): Eukaryota > Metazoa > Arthropoda > Arachnida > Ixodida > Argasidae > Ornithodoros > Ornithodoros turicata. The sequence continues at coordinate 34,129,579 of NC_088201.1, forward strand.
TCATGTCAGATGGAGCAGGCACCTGACACGCATTACTGATATGCACGGTAACATTATAATTGAATATGCAAACTGATCTACTTTCAGAGCACTCCACGTATACTGTTCATGTAATGCGTGTTTATCCAGAAATTTGTTATCCAGACGTTTGGATCATGAATTAGGGAGGAGTATTGTATACCACAGTTGCTATATATTGTGACATCTGTACATATGCACATGGTGATTTCTGAAATTCTTAATGAATTCCTGAGATCCCCTGTTGAGTAACATTTGGTGAGAGTGTCCTTGTACCTTCCCTTGTCAATCCCAAGTTACATTCTAAGAAGTGTAAGGCAGGAGCACCTAAAGCTGCTTGTCAGAGTGGTGTGTGAAATCCATTAAATGCTACATATAAACTTGTTCTTTGTTTTTTTTTTTTTTTATACATGCTGGAAGTGAAGAAATACCAATGACTTTGCCAGTAACAGTTGCTCCAAGCTCATGTCTTGGCCATTGAGTGGTTCTTACAACACTTTTAAGTGTGCTTCTCATACTCATGGCCTCTGCACCCTTTTCAGGACAATTTTTTACTCATTGTGATGGCTTTCAACATGCCATATTCTGAAAGCCCTGTGGCAGTTACCTCAACGTTAGTGTACTTTCAGGCCGCGCCTAACCAATACAAGGTTTCCATAGTCCATTATTAAACACACCAACTTGTAAACATGCAGCATGTTAGTCCCACGATTTGTGTGACAGTACTGTCAGAATGTTTGACAGCTTTACACACTTTTTTTTAACGTGCCTAATGTCAGGAACGAAAGACAGTTTGCAAAAAATGACACCCAAGTATTTATATGTGTTTCTCCAGGTTGCGCCAGCAAATTCTTAATGGCACTTGGCAAATAAGCTTCATTTTTGTGCGACAACAGCACATAATTTTTGCTTGCAAATTTTTCTTAGTTTGAGTACAGCTGAGTACAATACAAGTGACCCGAGAAAGAATAGAAGTGGGAAGGTGTCTGCTCTTCTGCTTACGCAGGAATGCATGGCACATGTCCACAGTGCGCTCCCTTTATACACACTTCGTGATGGTAATAATTTGTAGTGTCTTTATTTAAACAGTCTGACGCAACTGATTTGCGAGCACATTGCTGTGGGGAGATACTCTGTTCAAAAAAGACTACGATTGATGTGTTGTATGGTGAACAATATGATAGTGACTGTTACCAGGTGCTTCCTGTAGGCGACAGGGGTTGCCTTCTTGCTGCTGCTTCGTGATCATCAGGGTTGTATTGAAACGTAGGGTGTTCTATAACTGTTTTCTTCATCCACCCCAGTAGCTTCAAAACACAGAGACTATTCCTATGCTAATCGAGCCATGAAGTGGTCTGGTATATTAGTGAGTGCATTGGCTAATTTCTAGACTAGTTGCATTCCTGTGGTGTAAAACTACGAAAAAAAAGCTTCCTGGCTATGCTTACCTCGTGATTTGCTTAAAGAAATCTGATATACGTACAATCAGGTTTGAGCTGTCTCTAAAATAACCCATTACTGCTACATTGTGTGTACTGTGGTGGCAGAGGCTGAAGTGAAGTTGTTTGGCAAACTGTTGAATAAAGCATGGGTGCTCAAATCTTTGACTTAGTTCCCACTGGTTCTTGAAACCCTCAAATACCCTGCAATTTGAAAATATTGCTTTCAAGGTCAGGAAAACTCTGAACTTTTTCACAGTTCTTGAAAACCCTCGGTTTTGCATCTTTTTCTTATTCTCATGGAGCTGCTAGTGCAAATTCAGCTTATCTGGAGTCAGAACTATAGTTCCGAAACCACAAGAATTAGGAATCAGCAGCAATGAATAGGAATCAGCAGCGGAAACCAAAAGTATGGGAAATGAACTGCGGTCTCCATTGTATTCATTAACCTTCCTTTCTATCCTATGATCTTTAACATCAATTCTGTTCGTGAACGGATCACTATTATGCAGTCCCCATGTATTCTCTCATGTGATACCTGTAGCTTATAAATAGTTTTGTGAAATATTGAAGCCCTGGTCATAAACAGTGTTTTACAGCCCAGGCAAAATGACTGCTGAGCCTTAAAAGGTCCTCGAAAGACCCTCGAACCTTTGTTCCAAAATTAAATGGGAACCATGTTTGAACGACCATCATCGTGAACAAACTGCAAGAGAATTAAAGGTGACACGTCATTATAGTGTTCTTTGTGACATGTGCACTCACAGCTATTGCCAATAGCTGCTATGCACTGTTAGAGGCTGATACTGGCTGTCACTTATTTGATAACTACTGGGACAGTGACAACATTCCAAAATTGTGTTTACAGGACAAGTGCTCTTAGCTACCCCAATAGAAATCGATAAAAAAAGAGAAAAGCCTTTCTTTCCATGTTCTTTTTCACCATGCCTGTGAGCTTACTGTGGGATGTGTCTTTTGATCCAGAGCATGCAAATGTGGCCTTGCTCTTTGATTAGAGTGCAGCATAGACTTTTCAGTCATTCTTTCACATTGGCATAGCCTCAGTGCCTGATTTAGGGGAGGGCAGACGGGGCACTTGGCCCGGGGCCCCCACCACAAAGGGGCCCCCACCAGTAAAGGTCTTGTCTAAGGGAAATCTGTTTTGCATGCCTGAAATGGGAACTTAATAAAATGTGTAAAAATATGTCCTCCATCCACGCATATCGACCCCGAATAACAGATTGAATAGACATAGAATACACGAGGGAGCCCCCACAGCACAGTGCCCCGGGGCCCCCACCACTGTAAATCTGGCACTGCATAGCCTACTATCTGTTTAAAGCTCTCACGCGTACTTGCGTATGTCTATGTACATCTCTTCCCTGGCATTTCACATGATATTCTGAGCCTGCCTCTCATGAAAACGAGTGTAGATGAACCTGACCTCACCTCACCTCACCTCATCTTCATGGTGAGGCAGGCCTTGCTGACTAAGTCTAACTATATAAATGAGTGATGCACTTTCAGTCTTCTTTCACCCACCTGCTTCAGTGGATTCTCAGATATATGCTGCGCAACTCCTACACTGTACTCCACGGATGCCACAGGAATGTTGAACGCTTTGGGAACTCCACCGGCAATTTTATGACAATCTCAAGAAAAAGATGATTGCTTACGATTAAATACGATTCAACACCCCCAACCATTTATCAGGACACAAGCCTTTGTAGGCCATTAGTGAGCATGTTCACTTGCTGACTTGAAATGCTGTATGTAGCATGCTGGGATTTAAATGCACCCTTTGGAACTTTCTGGTAGGCAATATTGATGCACAAACCATCTGTGGTGGCATACATGATCATAGTTGTGTCATGACGTAAGGCCCAGAACACAACATAAAGTCACTTGCCTAGGCAGCAGAACTTGAGATGGCAGAGATGAAGATGTATTAGTGATGTCACAAAGACCACAGCAAATTTATGAGAGAAAGAGTTGCTAGGTCGTTAGTGTAAGTAGCATTTCAAATTTTTGTCATAGAAAACTGGGCATCTGGTCTGAAAAATCTCTGTGATCAGTTTGGATGGGAGTATCAACACTGCATCTTGGAGTGTTGGGCAGTGCACTTTAGTTTTGTGGTAGGGCCTGCAAATTCTATAGCATCATGGTGCTCCAAACAATAAACACTTTGGTTCACGGCCCTCAAGGATTTTTGTCCAGATACCCAGAGTATGAAATTACTGTACTCACCTTAAGTCTAATCCAAGGCCGATCCCTCTTTTACCATATAAATAGCCTCTTACTGTAGCACCATTCATGAGCCAACAACGTAACAAAAGAAACCACTTTTTATACTTGAAATTCGTTGAACTGGTTGGGATGGTGGCAGCTTATCTGGCACTTATCAATCACATTTTTTGTGACACATCCAATAGGTCTTTTCCTCAGGGATCTGTTGTCTTGATAGGTGGTTACCGTATGTGTATGTGATTGCTCAAAGACTACCTTTGTAAGAACATCTCAGGATATTATTAGGACCACAATGCATTGCACAATCAAGTGCAGTCACACTACATTTATATACACCCACAACAATGTTTGACAGTGATATTCAATATACACCGCAGCTACATTTGAGAAAGGCAATGCGGATATTACTGTAGGCATACGCCTGTTCTTGTCAAGGTAGTTAGTAGCCATTAGTAGAAACGTGCAATTCTGGGGAGTATGGAAAGCATCCAGTGGCGTAGCCAGACCTCCAAGGTGGTGGTGTGGGGGGGCTCGATACGACCCCCCCCCCCCTTTCCTGCTTCGTCATTTGAATAAGCACCTAGAACTATAACCAGACTTGCCTGTGCTCCTTTGAACTGCTATGTTATAATGTTATAAGAACTGTGTTGAAAAATGAGTGCTGTTCGTTTTCCTTTTCTTTTTGTTCTTGTTGGTTTGTTGGTAGAGAAGTAAATCTGTGTCTTTTAGTGGCATGGCAATGGAAGCCTCTGTTTTGGGTTATGTAGGGTTGATGATTTGCTGTACGTCGCTTTTGTCATTATCTGCATAGTTGTAATATGGGCTAAAGCCTCTGCCTTTCTCTCATTTCAGGTAAGCATCCACTTTTTCGTCAGGGCGGAAATGGTGAGAAATCTTTGTGTTCGAGTTTCTGGGAGCAGCGTTAGATGTAGCTACATACACTGCGAATGTTCAGTATGTGGCAGCATCTAACCTCAGCCATGAAAAAGTGGCTGTATATGACCTTAGCTGTTGCGCAGTAACTCAGCAGACCCAGCTGTATAGAGTGACAATTTGACAAATTACATTTTACAAAGCTTTTATACTAGCTTTTATACTATAAAGCTTTTACTAGTACTACTACAAAACCCTGAGTACGTTTGAAAAAAGAGAACAGGTTTTAGCTATCATCATGCATAGAGTCTGTGTTTGAGTCTGCATTTTTCACGTTTTAATAACATAGATTTATAAATGGACAAGCATGCTTTGAGAAATGGATGCATAGTACAGCTCCCGTCAACCTTAATAATGACACTTGGAAAAATATGGTCTTGTTTTTGAGCGCGATTACAACAACCCTTGGGGTCATGAGGAAATCTTAATTGTTCTGTTAGTATAACGCCAGGATTTCGTTCACTTAACATTCCCCCAGTGCCCCCAGGGTGGCTGTTATCGCGCTCGGAAATGAGACCAAATTTTTTCCAGTGTTATTATTAAGGTTGACAGGAGCTGTACATAGCTCTATCAAAGCCCTCTATGATATAGCTTTGCTTATATCAGTCTCATTCCTACATTGTAGCTCCATTGGATGCTTGCATTTAGACAGTGGTTGGTAGCCATTTTAGTTCTCGAAAACATGTGTCTCTTTTCTTTCCCTTGTTTAATAAACGACCACTTTCCAATGTTTGTCCCAGGTGGATCACGATAACGCCATCCTACATCGAAGTTTTCTAACTATCAGGATGCAGAAATTTTAAACATCATAAAATACAGTCAGAAATTCTAGTTGGGTTTCAGGAATCAGCATTGCCACAAATGAAATGTAGAATAGGGTGTTTGCTCTCATGAAGGGGGGGAGGTCCTTCGCTCAGTCTGCAATTCTAGTGTTCTGTGCTTATGGGGATAGCTTCAGAGAAAAATGCTTATGCAGGATGATGGACACAAAGTAACAGCCTACAGCTCAATGTATTTACAGCGCAAATTTCCATAAAAGAAAATGATAATGAAACACGGACAATGCTGACTCTTGTTTTCGAGCGCGATTACAACAACCCTTGGGGTCATGAGGAAATCTTAATTGTTCTGTTAGTATAACGCCAGGATTTCGTTCACTTAACATTCCCCCAGTGCCCCCAGGGTGGCTGTTATCGCGCTCGGAAATGAGACCAAATTTTTTCCAGTGTTATTATTAAGGTTGACAGGAGCTGTACATAGCTCTATCAAAGCCCTCTATGATATAGCTTTGCTTATATCAGTCTCATTCCTACATTGTAGCTCCATTGGATGCTTGCATTTAGACAGTGGTTGGTAGCCATTTTAGTTCTCGAAAACATGTGTCTCTTTTCTTTCCCTTGTTTAATAAACGACCGCTTTCCAATGTTTGTCCCACGTGGATCACGATAACGCCATCCTACATCGAAGTTTTCTAACTATCAGGATGCAGAAATTTTAAACATCATAAAATACAGTCAGAAATTCTAGTTGGGTTTCAGGAATCAGCATTGCCACAAATGAAATGTAGAATAGGGTGTTTGCTCTCATGAAGGAGGGGAGGTCCTTCGCTCAGTCTGCAATTCTAGTGTTCTGTGCTTATGGGGATAGCTTCAGAGAAAAATGCTTATGCAGGATGATGGACACAAAGTAACAGCCTACAGCTCAATGTATTTACAGCGCAAATTTCCATAAAAGAAAATGATAATGAAACACGGACAATGCTGACTCTTGTTTTCGAGCGCGATTACAACAACCCTTGGGGTCATGAGGAAATCTTAATTGTTCTGTTAGTATAACGCCAGGATTTCGTTCACTTAACATTCCCCCAGTGCCCCCAGGGTGGCTGTTATCGCGCTCGGAAATGAGACCAAATTTTTTCCAGTGTTATTATTAAGGTTGACAGGAGCTGTACATAGCTCTATAAAAGCCCTCTATGATATAGCTTTGCTTATATCAGTCTCATTCCTACATTGTAGCTCCATTGGATGCTTGCATTTAGACAGTGGTTGGTAGCCATTTTAGTTCTCGAAAACATGTGTCTCTTTTCTTTCCCTTGTTTAATAAACGACCGCTTTCCAATGTTTGTCCCACGTGGATCACGATAACGCCATCCTACATCGAAGTTTTCTAACTATCAGGATGCAGAAATTTTAAACATCATAAAATACAGTCAGAAATTCTAGTTGGGTTTCAGGAATCAGCATTGCCACAAATGAAATGTAGAATAGGGTGTTTGCTCTCATGAAGGGGGGGAGGTCCTTCGCTCAGTCTGCAATTCTAGTGTTCTGTGCTTATGGGGATAGCTTCAGAGAAAAATGCTTATGCAGGATGATGGACACAAAGTAACAGCCTACAGCTCAATGTATTTACAGCGCAAATTTCCATAAAAGAAAATGATGATAATGAAACACGGACAATGCTGACTCTTAACTGAGCTTTATTGCTATGCCCAAAAGGTTTAAATACCTGTGCTCTTGTCTTAAATATCACCCTTCTGTGTGCTTGCTTCAGTATGTACACCACATAACATTATCACTTCTCAAGAAATTTTATGTCCTCTGAAAGAAGATGCACAAACAGCATGCTCACACAGCTTTCAGTTCCTGATTTGGTGATAAGGAAAACCTCTAAGATGTCCCTTTGTAGCCTTTCTTCGATAAAGGGAAGGGAGATCTTCGAGGCCCTCCTTACCGCCACAATTAAAAAATTAAAAGGTGCCAATGAAATTAGTCCTTATGAGAGTGTTAATTGTTTTTATCAAGATCTTCAGTACAGGTTAAAGGAGCACTGAGGTGACCCTAAAAAATTTTTCATTCATTTTTCGGTGCAGAGTGTTCTCCAACGAATAAAATGCGTTCCTCCAAAAGAATGATGAGCGTAGGTGACCTATAGAGCGAACGCGAGGGCTCTGTTCCGCACACCTTTGAAAAATATTTTTCCTCGTGAAAGGAGCGCATCGGAGAATGAGAGGACGTAGTGACATGTGCTACTCCCCTCACGTGACCAGTGACGTACAAGGACACAGCCCAAGCATGTGTAAGCAGCACATGAAGTTCGAAGAAAAGAAAAACAAACAAGGCATGGAGTCTCCACTACATCACGAGCGCATTGTGTCGGCCCTCCGCGACTGCGTTCTCTGGCTGTTTTTTGTAAATTCGATTGCACAGCTATAACGTACCGCAGAGCAAAAATATTTTGCATGGTGGCTCCTGGTAGACAGCTTGACAGACGAGGCAGGATTTCAGGCGATGTTAATTGTCACCTCATTGCTCCTTTAAATATCTCCCAAACTATATATGTACGTGCCATTGTATCAGATCGGTATAGAATTGGTACTGGTTGGTGCAGATAGAATCAATTAATTAATTATTCTACCATTATTTCTTTTCCGTCAATATCACCAAGTCGTCTTTAACAAATATGCTTGGACACTTTTTTATACAATATATTCTTATTCAGACTTCTATTATTTATGTATTTTATATCAAACCCACTTTTAATTAAAGCTGGGAAACAACTTTTCTACCTCTGTTATGTTATTGAGTAAAGTGATCTGTCCAAGCGAACTATCACTGAAGCTTGGGATGAGAGCTAGAGTGGCGTGACACACTCAGGAACCGCGACACATGAACGATCATAAAGAGGTGTAATACCACCAAGATGGGTGCATGACATCGACATGGCTTCTAATATTGGACTGGTATCACATTGGGTACTGGTACTGGTACCACTAAGATTTCCTACTATATATTCGAGGCCACCCCCAGTCTGTTGACCACTACTATTACAAGTTGTGTAACATCTTCACCATACCGAGCTTCTTCTTGATTGCATCTCCAAGTGACTGGTATTAAAAGTCTTCATGATCGTTCATGTGTCGCAGTTCCTGATCATGTCACGCTAGTCCCTCGTCCCAATCTTGAGTGATAGTCGCTTTGGCTGACCACGCTCCCCAATAATGTTACAACCTCCATACAATTGTCCTCAACATCTTCACGATACGTCTCATATTTGAAACAGCATTACAGTTTCCTAAAGCTTATCATAAGAATCTGTCACACTTTTAATCAAAGCAGGCACAATTGTTCTACTTGAGAGAGTTTTATACAGCCGCAACAGGTACAGTGCTGGACAAAAGTTTACGGAACACGCTCCGGTGCATTCCTTCCTCGGAGTGACACGCTAGCAGCGAATGGAAAGCGTACAGTCCGTATTACCATACGTACTTGCAAACAGGTGACTGGGTTACCTAGGCACATGTCTGTAAGCCCGTACAGTCCAATTCGCTGCTAGCGTGTCACTCTGAGGATGGAATGCGGTGGAGTGTGTTCCATAAACTTTTGTCCAGCACTGTACAAGGCATGGCACAATATTCAGCCAGACATTGCAGATTTGTCAGGATATACAGGCACAGACTTTTTCTTCGCTCATATTAGCTCTGCTTTTAATAAAAGTAAAAATCAGTGTGCTAACACTGACCTCAAATCCTTTTCTATCAATACCACTGTCCACATGAACATACATGCTCAGGCACTTTGCATTCAAATTTTGGAACGCAACATAATTATCCTTTTAACAGCTATGTAAATTTTTGGTAGTGTGTGAGAAAGAATTTATTCTGAATCAATTACACTAACGTATTTTGTTAATTCGAGAGCCCTAATCCTTTCCATTGATATAAGCAAGTATTTACACAGACCTGGGCACAGCACACTAATTTTTCCAATTCTCATGAACGATGTAATGCATGCACTATTACACTCCTAATTAAGAAGCCAGAGGGGCAACCCAATAATATTTTTGTAGCGCTTACCGTTACACAATCCTTAGTATGGCCTTTCTGCTATGTCACTACCATGCATTCTCGAACAGTGGCACAACTAAGTGTTGCAGTAGGGGGCACCAACTCTAACTACTAGAATTAGGAAAATTCAATTGTCTTAGAGGAACAGTGAAAGATAAGGTAAGATGTACATATTGCATAAATTTCTGTTTTTGGCTCTTGCGTGTTGCATGAGGAACAACACACGTTCCTGCGCAAAACCAATTATCATAGCTGGCCTGTAGCATGCGAGAGAGGTCTTTGATGAGCCCTTAAAAGGGTGCCATACCCCTCAGGCTCTATGGGGTCCTCTATACATTTTTGAAAATCATACAGCGCCACAAGGAATTGTTCAGTTTGCGTGAAATATGTCTCGGCTGGTACGTATCAGTGACTTGTAATGGTTAGTGAGGTTAGACTTTCGGTGTGGGCCTTTGAAACTTTCCTACATCACTCGGAAGAATCACAGAACATCGCATTTCATGCTTCATTCACTTTTGTGATCACTCACAAAACAAAGATGCCTCAAATGAGAATTCTAATGTCATTAAATGCTGGAAAAGTACAGTTGAACCCCTGTTTAACCGGAACTTGCCATTCCCGGCAAAAATGTCCGTATAGCGCAGGATTAGGATAAATGAAACTTTAGAGGAGATAAGTCATCAGCAGGGATCCTAGATTTAAAAAAAAAAATTCAGCACTAAAACTTTGGAAATTATCCCTTTTTTCTGTGTCAACGATAGGCACATACACATAACTTACGGTCTGTCCCAAGTCCACATATTGCAATCCAGCACGGTCATAAATCTGCGCATAAACCATAACACAGAATCGTTACAGAGGATTGTAATATTAAATACGCTTTATTTTTCTAGCTCAGTTCGTGTATACCGCTACTAGCGTCAGTACATTCAACAAACTTACAACCGTGCACGCAGCATAAAAATGTTGGAGGCACAGTATCTCAAAGCATTCAACAAAAAGATTAAGCAGCTGCATTTAAATATATCTGGAGCATCCCAGCGACATTTTCCTGCTTTAGGCACTGGCGTTGAAGCTGGAACAAACTTCCCAGCTTGCTGAAGCTCCACTCTACGTCAGCAGATGACTTGCAGCAACGGTATCGCAATCTGGGAGAGTGGGAGTACATTGCACCAGGGCCTTCCAAAAGGCTAACAGATATACTGTTTCGGTGCTGGGGTATCCAGCTACCTGTTTGGAGACTGCCTATTTCTACCGACATTTTTTCGGGAAGTGTAGCATACATTCCAGCATATCGAAGTCGTTACCCTTTATCCATACCTGGCCTCACGGTTCAGCCTCAAAATCACGGCTCTCAGGAGCACAGAACGAGTTTTGTGACTACTGATTATTTACGCACCATTTACCAATGGTAAACCTGTGTTTTTTCGTGAGAAGTATCGAAATCCGCATTTCTCTGTGCCCAAAATAAAAATCTCTGTTTTTCCGAGACCACGGAATCCTACTATCCCTGGTCATGAGTGGTCAACAAAGCCTGTGTTTATTTCGGAGGACATAGTTCAAATCCTGTAAACTTCTACATGTGACATTAGCCGGAGAAACATTACCTAAAATGCCGTGCTGGGCCTGTTGGTATTCTATCCTTTCTGTGTGTTTTTAGCACTTTGTGCATCCTCAAGTGTCACAACACTGGCTTCCCTACTCTTGGGTATCCGGAATCTTCATGCATGAGCTCTCTTTGCTCTTGCATATTGCAGCTTTGCTTGACACGCTAATTGCTATTCTCCGCTGTGCATGGCTGGAGTTATCGCCAAAAGCTATAAAATCACCTTTCCTAATGACATCAAATGACTCAAGTGGTCAATGTGGGGGCATGTGTATGATAGGAAAGGGGAAAGCCTCATGGTTGTCGTCCCCACTCGACGAAATGTAGCTTGCGCACTGTCTCTGACTCAACGATGGACGCAGTAGCAGCACACAGTGTGCTGGACCCTTGTTACACAAAGCCTCGCCAGGGGTCCCCTAGTTCATTCATTCATCCATCCAGATAAGTAAAGGCGGTTATTTTGTATTTTCTTCAGCGGTTCCTAGAAATTTGTATCCGGATTTGGGAACTGAAGCCTGGATAAACGAAGGCAAATTGCATGGACTGAAATCTGTCCCCATGCTTTTTTGTCCAGATAGATCTGGATAAGTGAAGCCCGGATAAAACTGGGGTTGACTGTATACATATCTAAAATGAATACGTCCAACAATATTTCATCTACGTTGAGTCATCTACCTTCTACACAATTTTTTTTGTCAGCTATGGTTAGCAGAGCACACTCTTACTTCAGATTCTAGCTAGGTGCTGAGTGTAACATATTCGCACAACAGGGTCATAACAGAATCCCCTGTTACGCATGGTGGGGAAAACAAGGACAGAGGGTGCACTACCACCTTAAGAGAATGAGTGAGTTTGACGTCGCGCCATAACGCAGGGGGCCCAGGTGGGAGTGCCGATCGTACAGTCTGGCTAGCTCACATCTGCTTGCTACGCTGCTCCTACGTCACATTGTGCTCCTCACATCATGGCAGCAGGTTGGGCTATGCCTCCAAGGTCACCCTGCTGTACACAAGGCTGATTTTTCAGGGCATGTGTTTTAGTTGCATTGTGCAGTGATACAATGCAGCAATGTTCAGCAAAAATATTTTGCATGGTCATTCCTGGTAGACTGCTTGACTAATCAAGCCAGGTTTCGTGCAATCCTAAATGTAATTTCACAGCTCCTCGAAGGAACTAAGCTCAACGAACATTCTCCAATTATTATGTTCCATGAAATAACGTGGCTCACGATATCCAAATATGAAATTCATTTACTTCTAGCGAGCATCTTTACCACAAAACAATGCCACATTCAAAGGGCATAATCTGCGTGAGTCTCTCCATCATCCTTGGAACGGGGTCACGTCACCACGTTCCAACATATAGCAACACCGCATTGCAGGAGCTGGAGGTGGGCGAGATTTAGCTCTCCTAGCCAGTGATGGGCCCCACTGAGACAAGCTGCAGCTCACGAAGGAACCGGTTGCAGAAACATCGCGGTGACCTCGCGCAGCAATGCAGCGCTGAAAACATAGTGCTGACATGAAATGATGCATTGCAGGCTTTTTGTATTGCAGGCAGATACTGTTTGATCTGGCTACCTTGGGATTGACAAGTGTAAAAGATGTTTAGAATTGACTTCACTTCCCGATATTACAGCAAAATCAATGTATAAGCGTACCGCATTTTGAATGGTTGATGGTGTGCAACGTCAAAATGACGTGTGGCTATTGTCAGCAGGGCATAGCAGGGCGGGGCATAAGCACAAAAGAGTGCAGTGAATATTCGGTCGGTTTGGAGCCATTATTTACTGTTTTGCAACAACAATTTTCGGAAAACATTCCCCGTCGGCAACTTATCACAATGCATAAAAAAAAATTGCGCCTTGTATATCTGTTTATTGCCCCTTTAAGAAAGTCATCATGTATTGCTACACTATTTAACCCACACATAGTCATTTCTGAATTTAATCTCTAACATTATATTGGACATTATCATCGGACAGCATAGCAAGCAACATAGTACACGTCAACAATGTTTTTATATAAAGTGCATGGATCCCTGATAATACTGATGTACGTGAACAAAGAAGTGTCGCATCACAATACACAAAAGTATGAGGAGCATACATGTAAGAAGCACACAGAACAGACTCCTGTCCATTGACTCAATCCTATCTATCATGTCCCCTAGCTTTGTCCTCTTTCCCCTCAGGCTCAAGGATATGTTAAAGCCATAACAGATTACCAAATGAATGAGCACATCTGTGGTGAATATTTCCCAGTGCCACACCTGTAACAGGATTTCCTTACTGAATCTTCGTTCTTGTGTTGCAAGCTTTTTCCTCTCCCTCTCAGGTCTTCCCTTTCATACAGCATTCACCCCTTTGTTGTTGTATGACTGTTAGATCCATTGTGATGTCCATGGCTGCTACTACCACTTGAAGTGGTTCTGAGAAATCCATTTTGTCAGAATGATACAGCAGCCACAGTTTTTTTTTCATCTCATAACCCAAGCTGCAACTGTTTCAAGAGGTTTATAAGCTTTCTGAACCCATAGTTCACTGCAAGTCGGTTCAGATCAGTTGCAAACTGTTGAGTGCTTTCTTCCTCTTTCGGCTGGTCTTCCCAGATCTTCATTTGTTTGGCATATTTGTTGGACACTGTATTTGCGTGTAGATTTAAAATCTCATCTAATGTTTTGTCCACCATCTGTACTGGCACCACAAGGTTTTGTAGCAAGGCATCATGTTTAGGTTCTCATGAGAGCTAGCACACCCTCTTTTTACCTCTCACCCTAAACATCATGAAAAATGAAGTGCTGCTGCAAGCTCTCCAGTTCAGCCAGCTTTCTAACCGCTCACTGAATTCTCAAAGTCAAGCTGCCATATGTATTCGAACTAAACCATAAGCATATTCGACGTTATGCAGGCTGAGGCATCTTGCCTTTGCTGTACTTGCACTTGACTGTCCCATCCTCGTCACCACTAAACCATTTATTTCTGGTTAGCAGATAAACTTTAGTATAGAGTGCAAAGCTTTTGGATGCCCCATTCCATGGCACAGTGCCATCTGATTAAGTGAATGTTGATAGAAATTGTACTATTTTGATATGCTGTATCGTCACACTCTTCTCACAGACATGCAGAGAAGACACTTTTGCACGAATGTTTGCAAAAAACTTGGTGAAACTGGACTCAAAACAGTCCCTTTTTGAAATATCCATAACTCTCATCCTGAGGCTCTTCCCTTAAAATTTCCTTACCGGTTTGCTGGATTTTTTACCCTTCTACATGAATGAAACTCAAGTGCTGAAGCTGAGATTTTATGTACAAGTCTAAAACATTTTGCATTAGCTCCCAAATTCTTTTTCCTGATATGATATGCTTATCATGAGAGAGAGTAGTAGAAAACATGTACATATGTGCATCAATACTTTCAAGGTCAGTGTGATGACCACCAGTGGTCTGTGCAGTATAGTGACCTGGCCTGTGAAAAATGATGAAAATCTCCTTGTGTCTTTCACTGCACAAAGGTGCATTGATTTCAATATGCATCATGCTTTGCAAGTTTGTGCAAACTGTCTCTTATGCATTACATGATGTAATGGGACATCTGTACATACTGATTGTTTTACAGTGGGACTGTTTGATATCTGCTTTGACCACCTGTGGTGGTACGCATTTTCATTGCCGTACACTATAGTTTTTTTTTTTTTAATTCCTTGTTGCCACCATGAAGCAGCTGTGGCTATGAGCGGTGTGCAGACATGGATAGGTGGAGAGAGGACAGCAGGAAGGAGGGGTGGTTAATATGTGTCCTAGGCCGACTTCAGGGGGAACTGTGCCAACGTTCGTCTGGAAAGTCTTAGGAAAACCCCAGACAGCACAGCCGGTGTGGGGATTCGAACCTGCGTCATCTTCCAGTCTCTGTGTGGAAAGCAGCCATCCTAACCACTATGCCACAGGAGCTGGTTTTACGCTATAGTACTCACAAAACTGATGTGGCTTTGGATTATGAAAGAATGAAAGCCTGCCCATTCGTCCAATCAAGAAATGTTTATTTATTTTGACATATTACAGGCAGAATTCAAGTAGTCTTCCAGACTCTGCACTTTTCATCACCCATCCCTCATGATGGGGCTCTTGAAGCCTACATTAATCGTCATTGGAGAGATATTTTCACCGTATCTGCATCCTTGCACTGGTTGGCACTTCACTCATACAAATTTTTATAGCCTCTCACTCAGTTTTCCACTCTTGGTGTGCATTTTGTATGGCGTGCATTGCACAATGAAATCACTATAGTCTGATGGATATTCATAATTGATAAGGGAGTTCAGTTGGGGAAGATGGCTGTGTGCAAGATGTTGCACTGTAGCCTTGAATCTTTCTTCGGCGTTGTCGTTTAGCAAGAAGAGGGCACTGAAATGAAGGATGGCGGTTTACGTTGCAAGCATTAGTGTCAGTTGTGTCACGTGATGCAGGAAGGAGAGATGATGTGTTCTATATAGTTTGCAAAATAGTTTGATTTCATAGCTTCCATGAAAGCAGATTTTGCATAGAAATAAGATGGATGAGTAGAGCTTTGTTCCAGTTGACTTTGAGGATTTTCTCATTTGTCGATTTTACTATCTTTTTTTATTAGTTATTCGGGTGAAGCTGTTGTTTCTAGAGTTCTGTGTGAATTCCTTGCGAGCACCTTTGTATGTGTGCGAGTTGTGTGCATTGTTTAGAATAGCGTAGAGTGGTAACCGTATGTGTACTCTACGGGTATTCTGAATAGTGGATTGCTCTCCTCTTGTGAGTCTGCGTATTCATTGAGCTCTACACATGCCCTGAAAACTCCCATAATCAGCATTCATTGAGTATGATGATAGTACGTACAATCATTTTGAATGCTTCGTAGAGATATGTACGCTGTTGATTTCAGGTGGACTGCATAAAAGATGTACCCTGTGATATATGGAAAGGATATTGTCTCTGGTGTCTTTCCAAAATATTTGTGAGAATTTTCAGTCTGGTATGGGGCCTCTCTGTCGATGTTACCTCTGAGAGGAAGTGTGATAATATTGAATACGAAAACACTAGTGGCACTTGCCTGTTAGCACTGTCATCTCTAATGTGATAATTTAAGAAAAAATTGCTACTTTGTACAAGGTGGACCAGGAAATGTCGTATTAACTAGTTTCAATGTAGGCAGGGGCGAATCCAGGATTTTTCTGCGGGTTCTGGCCTTGGACACCACGCTACATACACTACCTAAGGTCAATTGAAGCACTATGTGATGACAAATTGAGGGGAGGGTCAAGACATCTGAACCCTACTAGATCCGTGCCTGGGTGGAGGAGAGGTGGCACCAGTACTATGAACGACGTTGAAAAAAAACATCAGTCCTGGAACTGTTTGAATAGACTGTATGAACAAGGATTGGCAAGAGACAAAAAGAGACCTCTAAAATCTAAAATGACGTTTCCATGGGGTCACCCATTCTGTTATGATCTCTGTGTGTGAACGTACACCATATCATTATTTCTTCTGAATAATATGGATCTAAAAGATACCCCCCCCCCCCAAAAAAAAAAAAAGAAAAAGAAAAAAATCTTACGCAGTGGTTTTTAGAAAACAAAAACTCTCCCTAGTTATCGAATTCAAATATGGCACCTGAGTTTTATCCTCGAATTTTGCAAAATAAACAAGCTGAAAACCCGCGTCATTACGAATAAAGGTCGACACGCAAATGGAGCATTTTTCACTGCGTGAAACTGTGTATACTATCAGGGCCGGCGAAAGAAATTACAGGCCCCGGGGATGAGTCCTGCCCCCCATCACGTCTCGACAACATAGTCTAAGTACGTTTATATGAGTACGTGTGTCCATCAAGTCACGTTAAACCGCATCGGCTTAGTCCCTGGTGCTAGCAACTGTCTGGCCTTGGGGTCGGGAAGGCCCTTGAAAAGGCCCGGGACACCATCCCCGGCTGCCCCTCCCTCTCACCGGCTCTGCATGCTATGCACTGCATGAGGTTTCACAATGGAACCACGGTTTTCCGTTCATGGGACAGCGCCTCAAGAGGGTGCGATTTTCACGCTTGAAGTGCCACTGCTGAGTAAAAAAGAAAAGATACTTATTTTCATTCATTTTATTTCTTATTATAAAGTAGCCTCGCTCAGAGATCGACTCTGTACGCCAAATATAAAAGCCGTAAGTAAATATTACGGACTTCCAGAAATTATCGAATGAACCCGCAAAAATTCACAGTCGGATTCTCCTCCAAGAATAGGTGACGTCACCACGGGCTCGGGTGTCTGTCTCCTAGCAAAACGCGGACACGTTCCCACCCTCCGCTCAAAGCTCGATCGAAGCAAAAGCCTCGGGTCGCGAGTTGCGGATATTTCGAACAAAGACTGTTGGTCATCTACAGTCTCTGTTCGAAATATCGGTGGCTTCCGACTTTTGCTTCGATCTACCTTCACCGGATCGATGGATTTTCGTCGTTTTGGTATACCCTACGACAGCACGTCTTTGCGCATGAAAGAAAGAAAAGGTTGGAGAAAACACGTGACAAAGCGTCTGTCCACTCAGAAAGACGATGCAGGCATTCGCAGACTGGCCACAGCACTATGAAAAAGATGCAGCAACGTGGGCCTCACGTGCAGTTGTGGTACTTTATTTAAGAGCGATCCAATGAGACCGTTCTACGTGCACGAGGGAAAAGGGAAAAGCTGAGGGTTGAAAGCTGCGCGAAAGGCTGACTGGCACATAGCATTCTACACCTACAAAATATCACTGCTCATCAGGAAAGACAACTGGATGCAACCCTAGGAAGAAGCATTAGGATTTGCTTTGGAGTGCCAAGACCAACCAGAACGTCTCTTGTTCTCGCAGAAGCACGGGAACCTCCTGCGGTCGTACTTAGGAGCCAAGAGCTGGAAAGACATCTTGCTCGACTCATCACACGGCACCCCAATCACGAGCTCATCAAAAAAGTGGCAAGTAGGCGCAAGAGCAGAGCAGCATGGACCCTTAATCAACTACTGAGAAGTCTCCCAAGAAAAGGATACACACCATGAAGCAAGACCGACTTCCTTGGTTCTTGCACGAACCTAGAGTACACGTGACCATTCCAGGCATCAATAAGAAGGCTGACACAAACTCATCAGTGCTCCGAACCTTGGCCCTGACACATCTACAAGAAAAGTTTGCAGCCAAGACAATGATATATACTGACGGTTCCTGCTCGGCGGGAAAATCTGCAAGTGCTTTTGTTGTCGAAGACGTCAGGAAATGATACCGGCTCTCCCATGCCACATCATCGACTATGGCTGAATTGCATGGGATCTTCAAAGCCTTGTGCCGTATCAGAAAATCTACACCAAAAGAATGGATCATCTGCAGCCACTCCTTGTCCTCCCTCCACATGATCAGTCTAGGGAGTGACACACAACTCGTATACAAGATCCTCACTACTGTCACCGACGTCAAGCAAGCAGGACACAGTGTAGCCGTTCAGTAGGTTCCTTCCCATTGTGGAATCTATGGGAACGAGGCTACGGACAAAACAGCCAGAGAAGCCTCAGTGGAATTCCTTTCACAAAAGCCGACGCCAAATCGTATATCCAACAACGGACAGCACAACGATCCGTACACGAGTGGAAAAGGAACCTCAGACTGTCCGACTACCTATCCCACATCGATCCAGAACTAAATGGTATCATCCCTAGAAATCAACATAGGTCTATCCAAACAGCCGTCCACAGATTTCGCCTGGGACAACTCTGCACTCAGGCGACTCTACCGAATGAAGAGATCAGCATCGCCACTATGCGCAACATGTAAGACACGGGAAGATACGCCCCACGTGATCATCCAATGCCCAGCCTTCAAACAGCACCGAGAAAGACTGGAAGCTGCCCTAAGCGAGGTCGACTCGTGCCCCTTCAGTTTTTGTAAGCTGCTAGGTAAATGGCCCTGCTCTAGATTGCAAAAGAAAGCGGAGAAAGCCCTCTTCGTTTTTCTTAAAGAAAGCGGCATCGCACACGTACTGCTTCTAAGCCTGGACTCAAAAACATGAGAAACAAAATCAAAAGTGCCACGTGTCGCTCACTCAAGAGTGACACATGCTAATACTTTTCTGTGGATATCACCACCTATACCACCTACAAGAAATGGAGCTGCAGGCCACATATGAAATCACCACATAGCTCCAGCAAACACCCCGTTAAGAGAAGACGACGACGACCTCACGCTTTGGGAAGAATTGGTGTAGGAGTTGCATGTCCTGGCCATCAGCGCTGGTACCTCGCTTTTACGCAGGGCAGCAGATTCACGTGTCCACGCGGTTCACTTGCGCATGAGGGCTTTGCGTGCTACGCACTATGTTTCAAAAAGGAAGTGACTATGTTTGAAGTTAACTTAGTGTTACCCAGGCGGCATGAGAATAGTACAACGCGATGTCCTTGGATTTTTTTTTTTTTTTTTTTTTTGCAGAGTTTCCATCCTTTTCTAATGCGTTAACAACAGGGCATTTGCGTCTCTGCTGTTTAATTGCTCCGTGTTTTTGTTTTTCGTTATTATTATTATTATTGTTATTTTTACATTAAAGAGCATGCACCTACCTTTGTTTCCTTGTGCGTGAAATATATTTTGCATGACAGGTAGCGCGCGTCCGGAGTCGACCATTTATAGCGTCTAAATAGCTGTCCCTAATGCTCAAAGTTGTGGTCCGCACATTGTTGAGTTGCAGTGTACGGGCATCGTAACAGTCGATGCAGTTCTCATCGCCGTGCGCACAGGGCGCGAGTATCAGGGGGTGTCCCGGGGTGTGCCCTGCCTGATACACGAGCCCTTTGTGCGTGGTGATGAGAACTGCCTATGACTTGAAGCGCGCAATCAGGAGAGAGGGTAAAGTTTGGAGATACCACGTGACGAAGTGTATGTCCACTCGCAAGGCAGCAGTAAGGGGGTATTCGTAGACTGGCATGGGTACACTCTTAAAAATGAACTTCACCGCATAGCACGCTCCTAGCCAACCGTCATCTCGAATGACATCGTTATTTCCCCTGATTTGTTGAAAACGGGAGGCGTACGCCTTTTTTGTGACACTTATGCAGTTCATAATTGTTACAAAAATGGCGTACGCCTCGCGTTTCCAGCAAATCAGAGGAGAGAACGATGTCATTCGAGATGATGGTTGGCTAGGAGCGTGCTATGCGGTGAAGTTCTGTTTTAAGAGTGTACACAGAAGAAACCATGTGAGCGTCACCTTGAAATGTTGCCCCCCTTATTTGAGACAGGAACCAATGAGGTCGCTCTACGGGGAAGGGGGGAACTGGGGAGCTGCGCAGAACGCTAATATACTTGCATAGCGTATTGGTCCTCCATACTACTCATCCCCGTGAAGTGAGCGTGTGCGCGTCTTCTGCTGTGTGCGCCAGTGGACTGTATGAAAACAAGAAAGCGCACTTCAAACCTCAATTTGGTTCTGTCCAGGTGTGCTACACTCTTAAAAATGAACTTCACCGCATAGCATGCTCCTAGCCAACCATCATCTCAAATGATATCGTTATCTGCCCTGATTTGTTGAAAACGAGAGGCGTACGCCTTTTTAGTGACACTTATGCTGTTCATAATTCACACAAAAAAGGCGTACGCCTCCCGCCTTCAACTAATCACGGCAGATAACGATATCATTCGAGATTATGGTTGGCTAAGAGCGTGCTATGCGGTGAAGTTCATTTCTGAGAGAGTATACTCTTAAAAATGAACTTCACCTCATAGCATGCTCCTAGCCAACCATTATCTCGAATGATATCGTTATCTGCCCTGATTTGTTGAAAACGGGGGTCGTATGCCATTTCTGTGACACTTATGCTGTTGTCATAATTGTCACAGAAAAGGCGTACGCCCCGTGTTTTCAACAAATCGGGGCAGATAACGATATCATTCGAGATAATGGTTGGCTAGGAGCGTGCTATGCGGTGAAGTTCATTTTTAAGAGTGTACGCTTGTTTGCTGTGTGCCGTTCGTCTCGTTACGCCGTGATAATAATATGTAATTGGGGTAGATTTACACGTATTTTACGCTGTCCTTACTCCCCATGCCTCACCACCAGCAAATGGCAGAAACTCTCCTAAACGTAATTTACCCGACTGCGTAATTTTCAAGTGCCCGCTCATATTAAAATTAAATAACAAGTTAGGTAGAATGCCCGCCCTTAGCTGCTTGTAGGTTGGATTCGCAACACTGCCGTTTTGATCTTTTCGTTAGTCGTCGTCTTCTTTTTTTTTTAAATAAATTTGTTACCAGGATGGATGGCCAGTGAATATCACGTCGTCTCATTGAAGTCGGTCTTGGTTGCAACCGACACGTCATTACTCATTAGTGAGTTTTAGTATATCGTACGCTGGCCGTCTTTGCGTACGTAAGGATAGCGTGGTGGTTCTGCGCAATGCTCAGTTTATATCTTGCGCATGCGCAGACCCACCAACGCTATCCCTTGCGTACGCAAAGTCGATAACGTACGGTATACCAAAACTCGCTGTTATCAGTATTTCGAACGCCATTTTTTGTTCTTGGTGATACTCTGAGAAAGGATGAACCCAGAACTTTCACAGCACCACTAATACAGAGGACGGTTGGTTCTCGTAGATGTAGTTGACGAAATAAACGACGACGGCAGACCGTGTGTTGGCTGGACGGCCATTCTGGGGTCGACGCTCCGTCGACCCTTTGTCAGCTTCTGGCGCGTGCAATCTGACCCGCTATGTTTCCATGGTGACGCTGTTTCTAAAACCGTCACTAAAGTGGCCGAGAATTTTAGACGTGGTCCCTTTGTGTCTCTTTTTACCCCGATTTTTGCGGCTCATGGTTTGATAACCTGTCTTTTGTTGGTCTCTACAACAAAGCCTCTCCAGCCGTCTCTCTAGTGGATTGGATTTCATTTCTCGTTTAGCTGGTGGACAATATGAAATGTGGCAACATCCGTCTATAAGAACATGCCGCCTTTCCTATACCAATCGTAATTGGAGAGCTTGAATCACTCAGCCAGCGGATAGCATCGGGTTCCTCCTCTTTGTGGAATCGTACTATGGGATTGAAAACAAGTTCTGTCCCGCTTCGCATTCAGTTTCCTAAAAATGAGTCTGGAACAGATCACCATTGAAAACGAACCGTGTTTATGTGTCTGCGTACGCGCCGCTTTTTGTGTCGTTGTGAGCACTGCGTTTCGGTTGAAACACCGGCCTAGCCGGCTCAACTGGGAGAGCGTCGGCTCATTACACTGTTAAAACAGAACTTCACCACATAGCACGCTCGTAGCCAACCACCATACCGAATGATATCATTCTGTGTCATGATTTGTTCAAAACAGGGGGAGGAGCCTATATCTGGGACAAGCATAATGTGTCCCAAATAGGCGGCGCCTCCCATTTTCAGCAAATAAGGACACAGAATGATATCATTCCGAATGACGGTTGGCTAGGAGCGTGCTATGTGGTGAAGACCTTTATCACCCCTGGTTTGACGAAAGCGAACGCCATTTTTGTGACAACAGAACTGCACTCTAAAAACAGAACTTCACCGCAGAGCACACTGTGCGCCCACCATTTGAGGAGAGAGAGGGAGGCGTGCGCCTTTTTGTGACAATTACCGTATATCCAAATTGCCACAAAAAAGGTGTACGCCCCCTCTCTCTCCTCGAATCAGAGGCAATAACCCCTATCATTCGTGACAGTGGTTGGCTCACAGCGTACTATGCGGTGAAGCTCTGTTTTTAGAGTGTGCAAGAGTGTCATAAAAAGGCGTACGCCTCTCGTTCTCAACAAATCAGGGGAGAGAACGATGGGAGGATCGTTTTTAGAGTGTAGCCGGCTCAAGTTTATTAGTGAAAAGGTAATGAAAATTAGAGACCTATCGTCTGTCACCGGTAAGAATCGATTGGATGGTGGGAGTCAGCATGTTTCGATTTTTTATCGTTTGCACTCGAAATTTCCGATCGTCAACCACACTCTTAGAAATGAACTTCACCACATAGCACGCTCCTAGCCAACCATCACCCCGAATGACAACGTTCTCACCCTAGATTTGTTGAAAACGGGAGGCGGAGCCTATTCTGTGCCGTGCATAATGAGCACAAAATAGGCTCCGCCTCCCGTTTTCAACAAATCTACACTCTTAAAAATGAACTTCACCGCATAGCACGCTCCTAGCCAACCATCATCTCGAATGATATCGTTTTCTGCCCTGATGTGTTGAAAACGGGAGGCGTACGCCTTTTCTGTTACAATTATGAACAGCATAAGGGTCACAGAATAGGCGTACGCCTCCCGTTTTCAACACATCAGGGCAGATAACGATATCATTCGAGATGATGGTTGGCTAGGAGCGTGCTATGCGGTGAAGTTCATTTTTAAGAGTGTAGGGTGAGAACGTCATTCGGGATGATGGTTGGCTAGGAGCGTGCTATGTGGTGAAGTTCATTTCTAAGAGTGCAGGTATTGGAGCCTGACTCAAGTCTCTGACGGCAGGTCAGTAATAGTGCTTTTTCTTTCTTTCTTTTTTCTATTTTCACTGTGTGCCATTTTGATGCGTACACTGTTAAAACAGAACTTCACCACATAGCACGCTCCTAGCCAACCACCATTCCGAACGATATCATTCTGTGCATTGATTTGTTGAAAATGGGAGGAGGCGCCTATCTGGGACAGATTATCTTGTCCCAGATAGGCGCCTCCCTCCTGTTTTCAACAAATTATGACACAGAATGATATCATTCGGTATGATGGTTGGCTAGGAGCGTGCTATGTGGTGAAGTTCTGTTTTAACAGTGTATCTATTGATGTACCTGTTGTTGAAAAGCTTATATGTGAATCTTTGTTTATGTCCCACTATAATGTCGGGTATTTAAATAAATGAGGAAAACTTGAATGGGTACTGATAAAATGGCGTAGACGCAGGCAAGCTGGTGGACGAAATCGCGAAATAGAGATACGACCTCTGATTGTGATGCACACCCGGTGGGAGAGCGGAGGCCTACTACACCACGTGTCCACAGGGCGTACGAAGACCTTATATACTGCGCTGCTTGCAGTGTTTCCTTTTCTCGGTTCTGGCAAAAATTAGGTTTGCACGCACGGCACTGCATCGAAGCCCTTCTGTGGGTTACATCCTCGGAGCAGGCGTTGACGGGCCAAGCGCTCCCTTGCACGTTGCCGCGCTAAATTAGCTGGGCAGAGGGCGAACACGTGTCCATAACTAACAACTGTACATTCAAATCAGAAGGACATCATTACGGCCGTTGCTTTTTGCCGCCAATTGTGCGTACGTCATAGGTGAACTGGAGATACGTGCATTACACTCTGAGGGAATAACTATTGACTACCATTTTCCTCTGTCTGTGTGTGTGTGTTGTGTGTGTTTTCTGTTGCTTAGAATTTACTTCTCATGCACGCTGGTTCACCCTCAGAACACCCCTCTGGCTACACCACTGTAAGCAAGCGTCGAACGTCTGGAAAGACAGAAGAAAAAAAAAAGTTTCGTTGGTCATTTTGAAAATTAATCATGCGGTGTACACTATTAACGAGAAAGCGGAATTATTATAGGGATCCTTCACGAAAGGTCAACAAAGTGTTCCCACACTCTTGAAAATGAACTTCACCACATAGCACGCTCGTAGCCAAATATCATCCCGAGTGACATCGTTCTTTCCCCTGATTTGATGAAAACGGCGAGCGTATGCCATTTTTGTGGCATTATGCCGTTCATAATTGCCCCAAAGATGGCGTACGCCCTCCATTTATATCAAATCAAGGACGAGAGCGTTGTCATTCGGGATGATGGTTAGCTGGGAGCGTGCCATGCGGTGAAGTTCTGTTTTTAGAGTGTGTGACTAGGTGTTTCTTTTAATTAAATAACGGGAGCAAAAAGTACCACCAGGAGGAATGAATTACGCGGGCATCAAATTCTATGTTACCCGCATAGCGGCTGCGTACTGTGTGGGAGTATAGTTTCGGGTGCCGAAGTCAGGAGGAAGGAAAACAATGGAGCCGTATCAGGTGATACTCATTCTCCTCGCACTCTACAGTGAGGATGAAAAGCCGCAGGGCGCGCAACCAATGGGAGCGGTTATTCATAGTTCACGAGTGAACAAAGTAAAAAAGTAATACGTTACTTTTCACCACCACGGTTGAAGCTTTGCTGTTTGAAACTTTTTTAATAATCCCACGCAAGTGCAGGGCAACCCAAAGTTTACAGTTGACTCTTTCGAGGGTTAGGGACAGAGGGCCCCAACGATAGTCAAAATTTGCGAATAACATGAAGCCCTGGAGGGAAGAATGAGAGCAGCGCCGTAGCTTAATAATTGTGTAGAGTGGTCAGTCTTCGATTTAAGACTTGGCGGAAAATGAAACTCACCTAACGCGAAAAAAAAAAAAAAAAAAGAAAAACATATTACAGATTTACTCGTCTGAGCATTATGGGATCAGCGCTATTTATCTCGGGGAGATTCTGCCATGGCTTTTAAGCGCTTTTATCAAATTTAATTCGCGAGAAACTGAATTTTCCCTATTGACCTCCGAAACTTTCAGTCGACCTCACGTTTATTCATTTTTTTATTTATTATTTTTTTTTTTTTTTGCGTGTGACAAATACAGAAGGCGCATGCTGGATTTGCCACATTCTGTTGCAAAACACATTCGCCACTACACTGGTAATAGCGGGGGGGATGCGAAAACCGTTGTTTCGAGGCGCGCAAGTTGTCGGCCGCGCTCAAATCTCTGAAAGAAGCGGTGCGAGGAGGCCATGTACCTGCCCTTTCACTTTTCCAGGCTTCTGCTGAGAACGGCAGCATGGCTGCAAAGTTATCTGAAATAAGAGCGACAAGGAAACAGGACCGTTTTTCTTCCGAGCTCTGCCGACAATTTGCGCGCCTCGAAACGACGGTGTTCTCCCCCCCCCCCCCCCGGCTATTACCAAAGTAGTACGGAATGTATTTTGCAATGCAATGGGGTAAATCCGACGTGCGCTTTCTGTTGCGTAAAAAAACAAAAACAAAAAACACGTGAGGTTGTCTTGGCAAATTTCGGAGATCGATTGGAAAAATACAATAAAAGAATAAGAATTTGATAAAAGTGTTCGAAGTAATGCCAAAATCTCCCCCAAGATAAATAGCGTTGACCCCATAATGTGTAGACAAGTAAATTTTTAATACGATTTTTTATCACGTTAGGTGAAACAAGTGTAGAACCGAAACCGGAAAGATCGCGAATAATCAAATTCGCGAAAGTCAAGGGCCGACTGTACGTATCTGTATTGCGTTCAACAGTTGAAGTTTGATTGATTCTCACTGTAGTTTTTTTTTTTCTTCTTTTTTTTATGGTGCAATGTACAGTGGGCTCGTTGCTTGATTCATCGATCGGTCGCATACGTACGACTGAGATTTCGCGCCAAATGGTCTGCTGCACGTAGATGAACTGGACGCCAAGTGCAAGCACCTAAATCATATACAGGGGCCACAACGTTTACCACAGCAAGATAAGCCTGCTCGAAACTGTCATTCACAGGGATTGTGCTTGCTGTTTTGTTTGTTTGTAGCGGCTGTCATGTACCGGTGACACATTTCGTGTCAGCGCTCGGTCGAAAGGGGATTTTGACCGTCCCATTATTAGTACTTGTTGGGGATTAGGATTAAAAGTAATACTGCGCAGCATTTCCACAACTGATAACCTCCGCATTTGTGGGCGCAGTGTCGATGACCGTTGGGGCATAAGCATGCAGTATTTGTCACAGGGTGTAGTGACGGTGTGTATGCGAAACTGAAGGTGGCCTTTTATTCAAAACTGGAGGCGTACGCCTTTTTGTGACACTTATGTAGTGATGTTAAAGTGGCACTCAAGTGCAGAACCAGCGGCGTGGCCGAGCGGGTCAAGGCATCCCGTTTTTTGGTGGCAGAATTGTACGTAACTCTTTACACACTCTCTAAGAAAAAAGGGTGTGAAAAGGTGGTAACTTCTATAGTTACCACCTAGATCAGCATAGCGTCCGATAAATGGTGTAAAAGGGTGGTAAAAGCAATTATCACATATCCAAATTGCTGCAAAAAGGCGTACGCCCCACTCGCACACCGAATCAGAAGTGGTAACCCTATCATTCGTGGCAGAGAGTGAGGTAGCAGGTAGAACTTTGCAACCTTTTAGGCACAACATATGCGACAAATATTACCTCCTAAAAGGTATAACTGCTCCACCCTTTTTTCTGAGAGTACAGTAACAAGTTACTTTTTTGGTAACGAAGTAACCACCTAGTTAACTTTCTAAGAATTATTACTAATAACGTATTCAGTTACAAAAATCAGTAACTCGTTACGGGTGTAGCACGATTCCCCCGTCCGAACTCCCCCGTCTAATTTTTTCCTCGCCGTTTCCCCCTGTGCCAATTCCCCCATGTCAATTCCCCTGTTTCAGTTTTTGCGTAGGCAGCGTTTCAAAAAGAAAAGGAAGACTGTGCTGGGCGTCAGCTGTGACCCATTTAGGGGTTCAGCCCTCGGTATCTAATCAAGTGGTCAGCCCTTTTGGCGGTACCTCAGCATTCCATGAGGACCCTTCCTAGAAATATCTGATAAAACCACCAATCACGCCATCGGGAGTCACGTGGCAATGCTCCCCTCGCTGATTGGCCGGTGCACGAGCAACTTCTCGAGATTTCGGTCGGGGAGCGATTCCGAGCAAACCGAGTTGCTGGAAGTTGCCGGTGTCGGCCGACTGCCAGCAACTCGAAAATTGCTCATAGTTGCTGGAAAAAGTTCCCCCGTGTGAACGCTGCCTCAGTTGGTGTACGAGGCCTTCGCTGTCATTTCATTGCGTGAGGTATTGTCGGCAAATTTGATGGAACTAGTCACGTTTACGAAATTTTGAAAACTGTCGAGTGCCGAAGGGCAGCCAACGCCTCGTTCCGTTTCTATTCTCTTCTGTGCTTTTCGATCTCAGGTCGATACAGAAACAGTCTACCATGTAAAGCAGGACCGATGCCCTATACCGTGCCCTCTTTTATCCCCATATTTACTGCCACTTTAGTTGAAGATGCTGAAAATAACCATTGCGACTTGTCCCATCCTTCAGGTGGCGATAAAAAATAACCAGCCGTCGTTAGTTGTGCACGTTTAGTAGTACGTCGTAGGTTAGTTTATTGAGCGATATATCGTTCCTGATGTGCATACTTGTGGAAGTACCTATTATTTAAAAGAGAGAGAGAGAGAAGGAAATGGCCATGAAAGTATACCAGATAGCGAGGCCGGATGTAGAAATAGATCCATAATTAGCGAGTTTTAGTACATCGGAAGGTGTTTACGATAACAGTTCCGAAAACATGATAAGCCAATCGCCTTGTTTCTTTGAAGCGGGTGACACCACATTAGTGAGTTTTAGTATACCGTTGATAAGGTTATCGTGCCTATCGGAACCAATCGCAGTGGTGCGTGACTCAGAATCTTACCCACTGATTGGTTCCGGTTGATACGGTTCGACGCAAGCCACGTTATCAACGGTCTGCTACTCTCTATTGTGAAACTTTGATTTGACAACTAACTTGATCGTATCGTTTTCGTAGAGTTCTTCCGATGTACTAAAACTCGCTAAACTTTTAGTGCGTCGTACGCTATCGTGGTTGCGTACGTACGGGATAGCGTGGTGGTTCTGCGCAATGCGCAAAGCTCTCTCAATGTGTTGTGCGTGCGCAGAACCACCATTGCTATCCCTTACGTACGCAAATGCGATAGCGTACGATGCACTAAAACGCACTATTCTCGAGACGTGAGCGAATGCACGCTGCAATGGGTACAGAAAATTTAATGAACAAATGAAACAAACATGGAGTGTGTTATAGATGTTACTCACCAGTGTGTGACATTAAAAAATATGCACAGTCGGTATTCTACTCGCAGTTTCACGCATCATCAGTTCATCACCGCCGTCCTCATTGCGGCTTTCGCATTACTGCACAGCTCCTTCCCGCGTCGCGGTAATGATTGACGACGTAGTTGGAAAAGTTGGCAAAGAGGTAATGAAGCATCTGAACTCTGCGCCCACTGCTCAGGCACGTCTTGAATCATGGTTGAGCTGAGTTCGAACTCTCCAGGAAATGCGGTCAGCTTCAAAATGTGCCCCAATTGAGTCACGTTAATTTGTCGCTTATGATTGATGTTTTTCTACATCCTTCGTTGCTTGTATGTGGTATTCATTAGCGTATTTATGTTGCGTTTGACCTTTTTGGTGCGTCTGTTTCGTTTTCCTTTTGATTTCCGTGCGACGACACTCGCTTCTAAGTTTTTTGGCAACCCACCAAAACGGCTACCCTTTCGTTAGTTTCCATTTGATATAGAGCGGATAAATATAAAGAAATAAAGCAGCGGTACAGGGCATTGGAAACATTTGTTGTCGCCTATATAGTCGTCCGCCGTGGTTCCCATTCACGTGATATCGATGAATGCGCGGGACACCACGGAAGTTCGGCAACCATTCCACATCTACTTTGACAAAACACTTTCAGCAGGCTGTGCTTGCCTGGCCTATGCAGTTCTGTCCGGAGTACGCTGGTATATGAGCCGCACATAAGCGCCATCTGCAACGGACGCGGCGGAAGCGGCCCAGCGAGGGGCAGGCGTTCGGCCTTGGCGACCACGGTGGCCGCGCAAAAAGGAAGTAGCGGCGGCGGCTGTCTAGACGACCGAGCGGGCGTCTAGGTCGCCGCCGGATCGATACTCGCCTGCAGGTGCGCCGGCCGATGAGCGGAGGAACAGCGCGACGCTCTCCCAGACCGTTATGCACCCACCTCTAGCATGTCACTTGAGATGCCACTTCTGAACACCCCCTCTCCACGCATCCGATATTTCCCCATAGACGCATTACGGGTTCTGTGTTGTCGTGCGAGTGCAGTTAGCGCTTCGGTTTTCTATAAACACCCTAGTTCAATTGCCTGTAGTAGTCCTGTATCCTGTTTTCGTGCGTATGTCCCAGCACTGGTACGGAGGGGTACATTGGAAAGCTGGGATACGATTGCAGGAAGCGGTTACTATATAGTAACTGTTTTTTGGAGAGCACGTATGGCCTCCTGACTTAGCTGCTGCACGTATTCCCTGTGGAGTGGTATCAAGCTCATAACGAGGCAGTGCCTTGGCTGCACAGAAAGTTCTTGGCATGTCTTGCATGTTTGAAGAAATGCGAGTCTTGACGCTTTCGATGAGATGTTCTCGGGTGAAATCGTTTGCATTAACGGGCTTGAGACAAAAGGCTAAGGAGTCATCCGGCCAATTAAAGTGGATTTTCATGACGAGCCTCACGACATGTAAAGCATTCATGTAGCTCTCAAACCGTAGAATCTGTCCGATTTGTGGTTCAAGGAACAGACGGCACGTCCTTGGAGCGTGGTCCTACATATACGAACCTGTGTTCTTGCGTGCGATAGAACAAAAGGTGGAGCGATAAGAACAAGAACGCGAGGAAAGGTCGTTGTGGCAGAAGGGGAGTAGCTGTTTGGTGTCCGTCATGACTGTTTGTTGGTTCTCGTGTCTCCAGTGGAGTAAAACCACTTCAAGACTTCAGGCTCTGACCGTATATCCGTAGGGTAGCTTATGGATTTATTTTGTACCAACTTCTGATGTACTACCGAGTCCGTAATAAACGCAAAATTGCTCATAAACTCTGCTCAGCACATAGCTCAGAGATGCGTGGACCTTGGCTTTTCCCTCTGCAATTGATGTACGTTGTAGGAGGAAACACCTTCTACTGAGTGTGTAAATATCATAATTGAGTATCAATCCATTCTTACGCCACAAGTCATTTAGTCTGTCGTTCGTGTTCTTTACTAAGTTGAAATCCACTTCGTATCTCTTTCTCCTGTATCGCGTCACATTCTCACCGGCGAAGTGAGTGATTGGACCCCTGAATGTCATTGGAAGTGGGCGTTCCCGGATACGAACAACCGTCGCGTCGGTTCCACTAGAGGAGCTCCGGGTCCCGCAGCAGCTGGACCAGTATTAGTTGCCGTGAGAGAGGCGGGAGTCTGCGGCTGAGACTTGAGTGCAAAGTTCCGATGTTTTCGGGGTAGGGGCCCTTCACACCTCCTCCAGGTTCGAAAAGGTAAATTGTGTTTGTTTACTGGTGCAAGAGGCGAGTGGAAATGAGTTTCGTCGTACGGCTATACCGTGATTTCGAGTCCTCAGGAGCTTTGGCAGTGCTTCACGGACGAGCGGCGTTGACGACTGTAGTGCGTGCCCAAAGCACTACCGAAGCTACTGAGGACACCACTGATGAATCTCCTCAACGTTCGTGCAAGTGGGCCCTGTGTTTTAGAGTGGCGTTACTGTATCAGTCTTTATGTGCCTCGACGCCTTCAGCATTTGTAAGGTGGTAATGCCCCCAATACTGTGTTGAGCTCACCAGAACTACTTTTTGCTCTGGCTATTTGCTGTCTCCACGTAGAAAAGCTGGGTATATATCGCAAACGACCAGCAGTTCCAAGGCCTGCTATAACTTCGAGTTAAATATGCAACGATGGCAGAGGAAGGAATGCTCACACTTCAGTGATCTTGGCAAACTGCTCTCTATGCGCTGCTAGGATCATTGTGGAAGCTTGGGCAGCTAACTATACAGAGTGGTCCACCAACCATGATAGAAATTCATAGTAAAAAACGTAGGCCCCGGAGAGACATGCGGTCAAGGGATTTTTTTCTGCCAATAACTTTTGCCACATGTTGGTAACATTTTTAATTCATTTCAATTGACGGAAAGTTAATTTCTTGAATTGAAATTTCCCAAGGCAATCTAACGTTTTCTTTGCGGAAATGGGTTCCCCGTGGTCATTTTACTCAGTATAGCACACAATCCCACTCGTAATGCGATGGCAATTGCCGAAATAAATTCGCCGAAAATCCGTGGAAATGAGCCCTTGGTTCCGCCTCTTTTTTGACTGCTCGTAGTTTGAGCGCAAAGCTGCGAAGAAAGGAGGTTACATTGACACGCCACACGAGGAGGGAAAGGGTTACAAGCCTTACTCACGGAACAAACACGCGCGGTGAGTGCGGGAATCAGAGCTATCTTATCAAAAATGAGGTCACCCGACGGCTTGTAACCCTTTCCCTCCTCGTGTGGCGTGTGTAACCTCCTTTCTTCGCAGCTTCGCGCACAAACTACGAGCCGTCAAAAAAGAGGCGGAGCCAAGGGCTCATTTCCACGGATTTTCGGCGAATTTATTTCGGCAATTGCCATTGCATTTCGAGTGGGCTTATGTGCTATACTGAGTAAAATGACCACGGGGAACCCATTTCCGCAAAGAAAACGTTAGGTTGCCTTGGGAAATTTCGGAGTTCAATTCAAGAAATTAACTTTCCGTCAATTGAAATGAAATAAAAATGTTAGCAATATGTGGCAAAAGTTGGCAGAAAAAATCCCTTGACCGCATGTCTCTCCGGGGCCTACGTTTTTTATCATGAATTTCTATCATGGTTGGTGGACCACCCTGCATAGTGAATTGGACTGATATCAGCCCCACTATACCACCCCAGTGTGTCCAAACTGAACTGTCATAGTCTCCAGCATCGACATTTGTATTCCACAATCAAGTTAAACTTTCACAGTCTGAGCGTCCATCGTGCGAGTCGGATATTATGCGGCGTACTTGCCGAGCAAAATTTGGGAAGGGGGGGGGGGGGGTGCTGGGAAAATCCCTGTTGCAAGGTCCAGCATCAGCGAGCTGGTGGGCGCGCGTTGGTTCAAATTGGGTCGACTCACTGAGCTTGCCGGATCACGGATGCGTCCGACGACTTCCACCAGGCTCTTGGCTGGAGAGCGATTGTTTTTTGCTGGTGGATTCGGATTTGGTCCCATCGTGCCAGATTCGGGTGCTCCTTCCAGATCGACCATCCAGATCGAATTTGCCATTAGCTTCGCCAAGATTAACTTTTCCGTACTGGCCGACTGGTTCTTCGCAAGCCTGGCTTTCTTCAGTTGTATATCATTCTCCACTCACCTTTATGCTCGAGGTCATGGATAATATTCTTACCTTATAGTTGCTGGTGCACGTGAGGGCTATTCAGACAATTTCTTCATAGTCAGAGCGCGCAGTATTCCTTGCTTGGCCGGTTCGCCGGGCACAAAGGCTAGCCCATCCAAAAGTTTAATGGAATGGACGGCAGTCGGGCGATGACATCTTTAAGGGCAGGAATCGTATATCGCTTATGAGGTTTGGTAAAGATTTTCGCCCTAATCAATTTTATGTGATGTTGTTAATTGAGACCAGCAGTATATCGGTTGAGGCTGTTGTAAGCCCAACTTTTCGCTCGTATGTTCTGGGAAATAAGCGTCCCATTTTCCATGTCATATAGGCAACGGGGCCTATTGCGGTAACGCGGAACTTCCCTTATATTCTACATTGTGGCAATTGGTACTGGCAGAATCAGTCTCCGTATTTCTGACTCCCTTTACATTCTGGCTGTCTTCGTTGTACTATATAGACAAGTTATTCACGATCATTAGCTAAGACATATTTAATTATCTATTCTCGTTGAGAACAATGTGAGTCCTAGCTTCGGGTGTTAATGCATTCCTTTAGCCTGTCTGCGACCACAAAGCACCTGAGAACGTAGAAAGTTATGACCTCACAAGTCTAGTAATGGAAATATAGTTCTTTGGCATTATGCAGAATTATTCCCAACGACTACATGGGGCACTTGCTTTGTGCTACACTGTTGAAACAGAACCTCACCGTGTAATACGCTTCTAGCCAACCGTCATTCCGAATTATATCGTTCTCTCTCCCGATTTCTTGAAAATGAGATGGATCCGCCTATTTTGGACACATTATGCAAAATGCAAAGTGTCCAAAATAGGCGGATCCATTCCATTTTCAACAAACCGCGAGAGAGGACGATGTCATTCTGAATGGTTACGTCCCATTTCGCCTATTCCTATTTCGCCTAACGCGATTTTTAGGATTAAGAGGGTGACGGGGGTGCCTGCCATTAGGCGAAATGGGACTGCCAACAAGTGGGCGTTACTATCACTGATTGGCGTCAGCAGGGAATGGCTCCGCCGCTGTGTGCAGGCTGCACACCTTACAAAGTTCTAATCAAGCGTCGCGAAGAAAGCAAGGTGTCCAGAAGGACGGAGTGATGCGGTTCTGCATCAGAGCCGAGACCGCGGCACTTATGGCTCGACAGCTATATAGTCTACGAACTCTTCTTCGAACGACACATCGGGACTTATTGTCGTTGTCACCAAACCTTGTGAATGGCATTGCAAACAATATAGTTCTTTTCAGTATTTTCCGTCTCGGCACTTCAAATCAAAATGTTAAAATATCACTTGCCTTCCTACTGGTGTCAACTCCTCTGGTTGCCTTTTTGTGCAATTCGGCGAATGTTTTTCTGAGACCCGCGTGAGAATAACGCTGCATTAGTTCTAGTCTGTAAGCTGTGGCTACCCCTTCTAGAATCCGTTTCTTTTTTTCAATAAACATATCCCCCCCCCCCTTTCTAGATCAACTCGCAACTTGGCCTCTTGGCTTTCGACTGGCAAGCTAAGTGACCAATCCTCAATTGTATTTGCTCGTAGACAACGCGTGAGCAAGAAGTGCTGGTTTTGACAACGCGGCGTGGCGGCAATCAACTTGAATCGGCGAACGAAGGCTGATGTCATACGGACATCTGATGCACCTGAACTTTTTTAAATTTCGTGTTAGTGCCGCGAAGCAGCTGCGGCTATGAGCGGCGTACAGACGTGGACAGATGGAGAGAGGACAACAGGAAGTAGTGGGGTACAGGATGACAGCTGTATGCGTCCTGGGCCGACTTCAGAGGGAACTGTACCGACAGCACGTTGACTGAACATTGTTGTTAAACCATGCTCGCTACACATTAAAAAAGTGTTCAGTTTGTTCTGGCTTCGTGCTTCGAGAGTGAAAACTTTTAATGTAAAATACAACCTCCTTGTTCTACACGGCGAATGTGTTTTCGTGTTTGTGGGTGAGGTAGGCACGATAGGAGTGCAGAAAATAAGGCTTGTTCCTTAAAATGCGATTTTCAGTGATGGTCATGCACATGGTGCAACGAAAAAGGAGAACCGCCTTCTTTCTTCACGTGACACGTATATACGCCTTAGTAGGCGAAATGGGACTGCCTGGCACATACAATATAGGCGAACTGGGACCCCATGCGGTTCCGGGGGAGGGAACATGGCGAGGGATTGAAAGATAATCTGATAAAAGCATTAGGCAAAATGGGAATAGGCGAAGTGGGAAGACACGTTCTGAATGACAGTCGGCTCAAAGCTGTGTTATGTGGTGAGGTTCGGGGCAAAGATATTTGCACCATCAAAGATATTTTGATTTCAGAAGGAAAGCGTCCCCATTTCGCCCTACTTATAGAGAGGAACTGCATTACGATGTTTTCACCGCTTCTAAATGTGGACACGCGGTAACAGGCCACTTCGACATCGATTGACATCGAACTACGTTACGTCAGCTATCTTAAAATTCTTGTTTTTGTCTATGGTTTCCACCCTTACCAGCTCCGGTGGCGCAGCGGTAACGCGTGCGCTTGGAGACTGGGAGGTCCGCGGTTCGAATCCGCGGGCCGGCTGTGCCGTCTGGGGTTTTTCCTGGGTTTCCCTCAGATGTGTAATAGGCGTATGCCGGCACAGTTCCCCTGAAGTCGGCCCATGGACGCAGCTATCCTCCCCACGAGCGGATTCCGCTCGGTCTTCCACTTCACCCTTTCCTCCTGTCCACCATCTTTCCCTTCCCGAGAAACATGCCGCCTAATCAGGCAGGCAGACCTCTCGGGTTCCTCCCAACGACACTCCTCCTCCTCCTTTCCACCCTTGATGAGCAGTGAAAGCGAATGTCAATTTGTATGGTTAATCGCCTTACAAGCTATATCGCCGGTATATAAGCCGTCCCGTCACATGGACATGTACAGAGTTTTCGCCCTTCGCAAGGCCTCTACACTCTAAAAACAGAGCTTGACCGCAAAACACGCTCGGAACCAACCGTCATGCAGAATGGTATTGTTCTCTTTCCCGATTTGTTGAAAAACGGAGGCGTACGCCTTTTTGTGGCGACTTGGATATGTGTTTACCCTTTCGGCCCTGGTGTACTAAAAAAGTACACAACAAGGTTCTGTTTTAACGCCTCAATGAAATGACCGAAATAGACAAAGAAGAAGCGAAAATATATCCGAATCCGCATCGCTTGTTGCGCTGTTGCGTTCCCTGGAACAGGGGAAGAAGACTACGAAGATTGTAGTATGGGGGGAGTGAAGTATTTTAACGGGTGTGATGAGAATTTTGTATGCTATTTATGCAACATTGCAGACCTTATGCTCGCTGAAAAATTCTTGCCCCACTGTATGTATCGGATATACGTTCACGTACATATGTACTATGTTCAGTACATCGCTTTTAGTAGTCGCTCCTTGTAGTCGCTTAGTAGTATCGTTTAGTAGTCGCTCCTTGCAAGTACACTCTTAAAAATGAACTTCACCACATAGCACGCTCCTAGCCAACCATCATCCCGAATGACAACGTTCTCGCCTTAGATTTGTTGAAAACGGGAGGAGGAGCCTATTTTGTGCCGTGCATAATGGCACAAAATTGGCTCCTCCCGTTTTCAGCAAATCAGGGGCGAGAACGTTGTCGTTCGGGATGATGGTTGGCTAGGAGCGTGCTATGTGGTGAAGTTCATTTCTAAGAGTATAGGGCTCAGGAAGTACTCCTTCGCTATACAGTGTTTCCTTTGCTTTGTTTTTGTTTTATTGGTATGTATTGCGCCTGGTACACTCTTAAAAATGAACTTCACCGCATAGCACGCTCCTAGCCAACAGTCATGTCGAATGATATCGGTATCTGCCCTGATTTGTTGAAAACTGGAGGCGTACGCCTTTTTTGTGACAATTAGGAACAGCATAAGTGCCACAAAAAAGGCGTACGCCTCCTATACGCCTACGCCATTCTATAGCCAAGGAATTTGTATTTATACTCGTTGTCATTTGGGATTGATGATTGGCTAGGAGCGTACTATGCAGTGAAGATCTGTTTTAAAGTGTGTGCAGCGTGTTGTGTGGTGAAGTTCATTCTTGAGAGTGTAAGCCAACTATCATGCCGAATGATACAGTTGAATCTCCTGATCGGTCGAAAATTTTTGTTAATTTGTTGTGAGTTACGCCTTTTTGTGGCACGTTGCATTTATGTCAATTGCAAAAAGAAAAATAATAACACGTACGCCCCCGACTGTGCTCAAATCAGAAGCGACAACTATATTCGGCGCAGTGGTTGGCGCGGTGAGTTCTGTTTGAAGATGTGTAGGAGCGTTTCAACAGACCCTACAGGAATTAAGTTTTCCACTTGCGCCTACGGACTCGTACTGCCTTTAACGGCACTCTAAATATCTCTTCTTCTGTTTGAGTCCAATTTGAGTGCGAAGGAATGTTTTGCCTGCCTCTTCTTCTTGGCGCATCCGTGAGTTCGCCTCTAAATGTCCTCCGAGTATCTCGTTAATTCCTCGGGACGAATGCTTACATATAGGGTGACACTCGACGTATTCGAGGTGTCCTGCATGCAGGACGTCGACGACTCCTCTTGAAGCCCAGCATTCGTGTACAAGCGGCCGGTTACCTGCATTGTCGAAAGATGAGCGCTCGTAATCCTGGCATGACACGTGGAAACACGAATCGCTTCATTTGGAGCCGCATTAGCGGACCTTTCTGCCGAATTTTTCACGCGCTACTTATGTCGATCGATCCTGGGAGTTGGCTAAGATCTGCGGAGGTTATTTCTTATCCCGCAGTTTTGTTGTGCAACGCTGTCGACGACTCAAATGGAGTGTCCTGGAACGCACGGAACGAATGGAACGCGGCATTTGCCGCGATCGATACTCGTGGACTTAGTGTGCGTTCTTACACTCTTTACTCGCGACATCGTTGCATTATTTTTCGCTCTCTTTTTTTACCTCCTCCTGCGATCTAGAATGCGTCTGTCTAGCACGCAGAGGTGTATTTGCATTGTGGTAGAGGAAAATAGAGGTACGGTGAGGCTGGCCT
The DNA here is from genome assembly GCF_037126465.1 of Ornithodoros turicata. NCBI lineage: Eukaryota > Metazoa > Arthropoda > Arachnida > Ixodida > Argasidae > Ornithodoros > Ornithodoros turicata. The sequence goes on from NC_088201.1 coordinate 34,167,724, forward strand.
CAGAAACAAGCCTTCACGTGCCTAAGAAAGTGTGAGCGCGAGTCCTGTTCGTTGAATGAGGCCCCTTGGCAAGTCGTCGGTGAGCCGTGCCGGTATGGCCGATGTTAAGCCGTTTCCAGTGGCGTGCTTGACCGGTGATCGGGAAGTGCGGGTTCGATTCCTGCTGCTGTCTGGCTCGGCTATCATTTCAATCGTTAGCGTAGCATTCATTTCTACCCACAGCTCACTTCGACCACGAGTTACATTAGAAACGGAGAGGGCATGTGATGCGTTTGGACCCTGAGACTATATCGAAGCATCGTGGACTGACTTGGCAAAATAAGTTCAGCCAGAAGCACTTATTTCGCTAAACATCTAACAGTAGCAATCTGGAAGTAGAGCGCAGCCCGTCTGTCGGGGACGCGACAGAAACATCATCTGCAACACGCAAAAACTTCTCTGCAAAAGAAGGGTGACGAACAACAGATATTCGGGAAGCAAATTGTATTCGCCACGATCTACATCAACAAGGCGTAACAGATACCGCGGTAGCCCATGACGATTTGCACAAAACTGCCATTGCCATACCGTTTCATTTCTACTTTCTACCGTCATTTCTACCGTTTCATTTCTACTCTTCCTTCAAAAGTGCAGGCCATCGCGCATTTTCTTATACCTGCATCTGAGCGCCAGTTGCGCCGCTTCTCTCGTCATTTCGTCCGTCAACTACGCCCTGCTACTTCGCCCACCACAGTCTTAAAACAGAACTTCACCGCATATCACGCTGAAGGCCAACCATTGCACAGAATCGCACCGTTATCACTCCTGATTTGTGGAGAGCACGGGGCATACGCCTTTTTGTGATAAATACAATGGGCGTGTTAAGTAGAGGCTCCAGAGCGCCGGGAGCGCGCACCTTTTTACTAAACGGTGTTACTCCTTTTCCGGAGCGTTGCGCTCTCGATGAACTCTCGCGCTTCAGCTTGCAGGTCGGAGCGCGTAAGCGCTGCTCTGCTCCGTGACGTACGGAGGAAGGAGGAAGCCGGAAAACCAACGAGCGGCCTTGGAAATTTCGCCTGGGCGCGTATCGCGCTCGTGACTCTGAAAGACCGTTTAGTAGACGCACCGGAGTACGAGGGCCAGAGTACACGCGCGCGTTCGGTACAGCCGCTACTTAACGCGCCCAGTGAACGCCCAGCGTCACAAAAAGGCGTACGGCTCCCGTTTTCATCAAATCATAGGAGAGAAAATGTCATTCCGGGTGACGGTTGGCTAGGATTGTGATATGCGGTGAAGTGCAGAAGACTGCTTGTGTTCCCATACCGGAAGGCGAACGCCTTGCCATGATGCCAAGAGGCGAAGGAAGTTTTTCAGCAGGTTCGGCATACGCTTGCGTCCGTGACGCTGATCTCACACCCACAGCCCGATGCACCAACATATCTAATGGTCGACGCCTCCAATGCCGCGGTCGGCGCTGCCTTGTACCAACGTATTAACCGCGACTTCAAGCTTATTGACTTCTCTCAGAGTTTGAACATAGCTCAGGCTCCTTACAGCGCCATCGGATAGCAACATATCGGTAAAACACTCGAGGCATTTCACTATCCTCGCACACTATGCCCTCATCAAATAATGCACCTATCGTTTCTCGCACAATTCAGCACAAATATCCAACGTATCAAGGCATTCGACAAATTGCCAGTCTCTACTATACGCTGTCTACTCCACGTTGTTTGCTGCGTTTACTTGTGCTAGTATGATATACCAACTTCCCCACTTCTGTACTTTAGTCTCTACTCTGTCACCTGCTCTTTCCATTAGACTCCGACATAATTGCCCATCTGCAGTCCAATGGTTCGGAACTTGAGCGTTATCGGACGAGTTCATCAACACTACGCCATAAACGTAACATCCTTCCGGGCACTACCACATCGGTCACATGTGATATCTCCACTGGTACACCACGCTCCTTCGTGCCCGTTCCTCGACGCTGAACTATATATTAGAGGCACTCCACTCCCTCGGCCACCCTGAAATCTGGGCATCACTGCAGCTCATTGTTTAGCGTTACGTTTGGCCCTGTATATGCGTGACGACGCCAAGTGACTGGGTGGATGTCCTGCGTCGCCTCTCAACCGTCACCCGACACACGGAGGCTCCATTATCCATATGCCCGCCCCCATTCCAGCGTTTTGAGAACATCGACATCATGGGCCCTCTTCCGAGTTATCGCTGTTACCGATACATATTGATATTCGTCGACCGGTGCACTCGCTGGTCGGAAGGTGCACCAGTGGCAGATATCGGAGAGGAGATAACTGCGTCGACGTCCCTGTCAGCTTCAGTGGCGTGCTAACACAGTGGAGGACACTGTGAAAACACGATGAATGAACGAAATCCACGGCCACGTGTTGTGCGGTTGCTTTTTTACACGTGCTACACTATAATGATACGAAGAACACTAAAGCTTCGCCGGGTTTATAATCGGGTACAAGCTTCCCGTACAAGTGTTTTTCGTATCATTAGTGCTTGCGGACGACTAGACTCAACTTTTGACGTGCTACACTCTAAAAACAGAACTTCACCGCATAACGCGCTCCTAGCCAATCATCATCCCGAATGGGATTATTATCTCCTCCGACTTGTTGAAAATGGGAGGCGTATGCCTTTTTGCGGCACTTGTACGGTTATTTTGTCACAAAAAGGCATACTCCTCACGCTTTCCACAAATCGGGAGTGATAACGGTATCATTCTGTGCAACGATTGGCCTTCAGGGTGCTATGTGGGGAAGTTCTGTTCAAAGAGTGCAATGCACGCAGCAACAGGATTTGTGCAGTATTACGGGAATAAGTAAATTGCCCAGACACTCCAACTTGACCCGAGCAAAGCTGGTGCCGATTCGCATAAAACGTGAAAAGGTATCGGCATATAGGAGAAAGATGGGCCGACGACAAGGCTGCTTCATCTCGCAGTGAGGCTTTTAGAGGGGAAGCCTATCGCCAGACGCCAATCTCTTCGTGGGGAGGTCCTTCGAAGAAGGTAGAAACAAATGTGTGCTTTTGCAGACCTGTTTGTCGGAGTCACTCGAGCTGTTAGCAAGTTTGGGATAAAATAATAAGTTTGGGATAAATAAGTTCGTTACTTGGATAAAATACGTATGCGTGTTAGGTTACACCTGTGATGTCACGAACCTGTCGGGGTTCGAAGTCACAAATGTTCGTAAACACAGTTTTCATTCAGGAAATTCGAAAAACATCGCCAATGTTCGACTGCACTGCTCATGCGCGTCTCTTACCCGGATACACAGCACATGGTCTAGGACTCGAAAAGCTGCCACGTGTTGGTATTATATCTGCAATAGGTTTATCCAGAATCGCAAGCCCAGGGGGGGGGGGGGGGGGGGGGGGGGGGGATATTGGGGTTCATTATTACCGTTACTTTGTATTAGCAAGATGTTTCATTCCCGACATGTGTCTAAAGCTGAAAAATCAAACACAGGACAGCATATGGCAGGGGGGTGTCGGCAGACATTCGGGAGGGTGTAGGGGTGGTCTGGAAACTCGATAAATCACTGAATGTGATGCTGTAAATCTGTTTAGTAAGTCGATGTGTGTTCATTTGAGCTTTCGCTATCCAGGTGAAAAACCTACACTCTTAAAAATGAACTTCACCGCATAGCACGCTCCTAGCCAACCATCATCTCGAATGATATCGTTATCTGCCCTGGTTTGTTGAAAACGGGTGGCGTACGCCCTTTTTGTGACAATTATGAACAGCATAAGCGTCACAAAAAAGGCGTACGCCTCCCGTTTCCAACAAATCAGGGCAGATAACAATATCATTCGAGATGATGGTTGGCTCGGAGCGTGCTATGCGGTGAAGTTCATTTTTAAGAGTGTAGAACATGCCTGTTACGGGCACCACCTACACTCTAAAAACAGAACTTCACCACATAGCACGGTGAAGGCCAACCATTGCACAGAATGATACCTTTCTCACTCCCGATTTGTGGAAAGCGCGGGGCGTACACCTTTTTTGGAACTGCAAGTGTTCCAAAAAGGCATACGCTTCCCGTTTTTAACCAATCCTGGTGCAGAACGGTGTCATTCGGGATGGTGATCGGCTAAGAGCGTGCCATGTGGTGAAGTTCTGTTTTTTTTTTTTTTTTTTTTATCTTTGTAGCGAGCTGTCGGGATGCCACGCAACGACGACGTTGCTCGAATAAACGTCTTTTTTTTTTTTTTTTTGCGTGCTGTGCATTCTTAACCTTTTGGGGAATCTGTCTAGAAATTAGAAACTTCGTCGAAACGCACGAACCTTTCCGTGTACCTATGTGTATTGGGATGCCATGGACGACACTAAATGCGCGGAATTCGTTGCTGTGTTCTTACACGGCTGGTTATCCAATCAGGTCGCTCTACCGTCGCCACCAAATAGACCAGATCTTCACTTAAATGCTTCACTTCGGCATATGTTTCGCCACCAAAGCGGCTTTGGAGCGCGCGAACCTTAAATATGACGATTATGATCGCTATCCTGATCTTCAAGTTGTCGTTATCTCGTAACGCATGCTAAATGCATCACTTTGCCCGTAATTCGCCACGCGCTCCCGCGGGAAGGCCAATCGCAACGTTTATTTGAAATCTCGGACTATCAAAACTGTTTTCACGTGCTGTCGCGTGCCGTTTGGAACACGCGAACTTCAAAAATAATGATAACGCTTGCTACGTGAGAGTTCAAGATCGGGGCTATTATGATACTGGGCTGGTTCCTGGCAGAGTGGCAGTATAGAATGTGAACTTTGTAGAGGACGATGGTCTTCCTCTACACGAGTCCCGATCGATGATGATGGAGTCTTCTGGAGGGCCTTATGGTGTGGCCGCTGTCCGGGCGGGCATCGATGGAACTGATGATGATGATGAACCGATGATGATGCGCTGGCGCGCGTCATCGTATTGCGCGTCATCGTCCTCCACGGCCGCCACAACTTCCAGCCAACTCCACACCAGTAAAAAAAAATATATATATATATCTCGCGTATTTCAAGTAGTAGTTTCCGAATGCTTTAGCGTCACGTATAGCGGAATTTCCGTTCTATCGAATGAGGTGTTGCAGCTTTTTTTATCTGATCCGCCACGTTCCGAAAATTGTGAAAAATCAAAATTTTCCATTTTAAAGCGTTGCTACCGGAAAAAGTACGTATTTCGCGCGGAAACACAATTTTTTTTGTAAACATGCCTAAGAATGCTGTTCAACGGGCAGTTTTAGAATAGGGTATACGTACCCAAGCGTTTTGCGTCCTCGAGGAAATAAGTGGTCTTTTCACGCATGTCCAAAACCCAAACAGTGTTTTGCGCAGTCCGTAGTGGCGGCTCCATTTCTTCGGCGCCCCAAAGCGCTTGAATACTCTATTCTAAAACTCTCTATTGAGGGACTGTGTTTACTTACCCGCGAGTTGCAAGAGAAAGACGTGAAAACAATAACAAACAGAGCGGAAAGGGCTTATTTTGTGCGCAGTACTAGAAGGTGAGGGAGAGACGCATTCTGCGTAAAGTTAGACGGGGGTTTAGTGCCGCGTCTTTTAATGACGTCAAAATCGTCTTCGGTCGGTTTATGGGATAAAGCACGAGCCAAATAATAGGCGAAAATGTGAAGGACACGTTTCTCACTTAACGCTATACATACTAGGTCCTTCCAAACCTCAGAGAAAATATATTTTGTGCCAAGACCTCGACATTTTCTCACCTGCGTAGGCTCTTACACGCGTAGTTTATTTAATATTATGGAGTTTTAATATGGCGTCTAGACGCTTGAGCATGCTATGCGTTATCAGTTAAGCATCACGCTTCATTTTCGTAGCGCACCCACAGTTTGAGCACGGCGCAGCGCGCGCTCACGCAAACCATTGTGGCACCGTCTGTCGTGTAAAACGAAAAATAACACAATGTCTACTTTCAAGAACGCAGCAAGCCATGTGCCAACACATTCCGCCCAGTCCAACGCCATTAGCACCATTACAGTGTCGTGTCTTCCTTTGCGTGTGAGAGAACGGAACGCAAGCGACCTGTTTACGTACGCACGCTAAATTCGAGAAATAGCTAAGAAATAGCGAATCGAGAAACACTGAGGCTGGTCGCAAAACTTGCGTTGCCTGCGACGCATGCGCAGTGTCAGCAACGCTATTTCCTTGCGCTCGTAACGCGTTTGCGTATGCTGGAGTACGCAATACTATAACTCTGTTTGTCGGAGATGGTCGAGAGACCCGACTGGATCGTCCGCCGTGGGATGACCCTGCTTTATTTTTCTCAATCCGCCGTACTTGCAGTTTATTAACCGCCGTCTTTTATTCTTTCTGTTTGCCAGCAACCATGCACTGGTTGGACAACAAATCACGTGTTTTCATCCCTTTATCGAAATACGTCGCTCAGGTGCAACAGGTAGAGAGAGAGAAAGAAAAAGACGACGCCATTCGAGATACAGACGCTTCGTCGTTATTTGAGGAGTTTTTCGTCTAATGGGGGACTGTGGAGTATCAACGAAGCTGCTCGACTTCGTTGCATAGTTTCAGACGCCAAATGATGAGCGTGTACATCGCGCACATAATCAATCAGTGTCTGCACTCTTAAAACTGAACTTCACCGCATAAGAGCCTCCTACACTCTTAAAAATGAACTTCACCTCATAGCACGCTCCTAGCCAACCATCATCCCGAATGATGTCGCTATCTGACCTGATTTGTCGAAACCGGGAGGCGTACGCCTTTTCTGTGATAATTATGACCAGCATAAGTGTCACAAAAAGGGCGTACGCTTCCCGTTTCCATCAAATCAGGGCAGATAACGATATCATTCGAGATTATGGTTGGCTAAGAGCGTGCTATGCGGTGAAGTTCATTTTTAAGAGTGTAGTCAACCATCATTCCGAATGACATCGACTTGTTGAAAACAGGAGGCGTACGCTTTTTTGGGACAATTATGCCGGACATGCTTGTAACAGAAAATGTGTACGCCTCCTGTTTTCAACAAATCAGGGGGAGAGAACGATGTCATTCGAGATTATGGTTGGTTAGGCGGCGAACCTGCCCCTGCGTCTGATTTTTATTTGATTGACATTACTAGTACTACATTCCTGCCAAACTTTTCTGAGCAAACCCTACATGGCTGATTTGTAATATTGGTGCCTCCAATGCCAACAGAAACAGACTGCAGTTCGGTCGCAAGCTTTGTGATCACCCGAGTGAATTCGAGCAAAGATTCTTCTGGACATTTGAGGTACTCGAATCGGAGCTTTTTGGCTCGCCATTTTCCGCAGCTGTGGACAACGTTCTACAAGTCCGCTGAAGTTGGTTCGGTGCAACATACGTCTAATTTAATAATAGTTCGCGACTTCACGTCGCGAGACAACTGCGTCAACATACGTCTGCGAGCAGGTGTTTTTTCTGTGATGAACCTGAATAAGTCCAAGTTACGCTCACAACTAACAAACGAACACCTCAATGCTGTCCTTAAGGTTGCAACTGCGCAACCACTTTCACCTGATGTGACACAATAGTTAAAACAAAGATGCGCCAAGTGTCCTCGGTACAGCAAATAAAAATGATTGCTGACCCTGTGATTGAGCAACGCTAAGTAACGCAAGTACGTGTATATATCGTTTTATGTCGTTTTAAATGTGCCATCTATATCAGAAACAGCCTGAGAAGTAAAAAAAGGAGTAAAACGGGGAGTAATTGCAGCTTCTAGTCTCCTAGATTGCAATTATTCCTCATTTTAGTCCCCTAACCCCGAAATTTACTCCCCAGGACTGCAAATAATCACTGAACTTCACAAATGGTCTCCTGAATGCAACAGTCTACGTAAATACGTGCTCTTCGTGAATTTCATGGAATGAGGCTATATAACTTACTTAAGTTAGCAATTTTCCACCCGCACAGAGGAAGTAATAGTTAGCGATATGTAGAGGAGGTGGTGTTCCTCTACGTGAGCCCCAACCGGCGACGGTGGTATGCCACGGACAGGCGATGACGGATGGCCTATCTCCATGGCGCGCCGGTGGAACTGAGGCAGGTGCTCCAGGCGCGTGGCCATCTTCGTCGTTGTCCACAGGCCGCTACATCACTCCCCCCCTCAGACGCGGAGCGGCGATAAAGCAGATGATGTCCGCGACTTCACTGGAGGAGGGCAGCGAGGGCGACCGTGGTTAGCATGCATGGTTGAACAGGATAACGGCACGGCAGACGGTGGCGAAGCATCACAGCTGATGAGTAATCAGATCCGGTAGCCCGAGAAGAGCGAGGAAAAGAGTGAGGCGCTGGTGAAGTGGAGGTCCTGGGGTGCCGCTACCGGCACGGGAGCCGAAGCTCTGAGAGTCCCAGAGCAGGAGAGGGTGAGGCTGTGGGAGCCGTTGAGAGACGCCGAGACGCCGGCTGAAGCGTGCTGTGGCGTCGGCTGCCGCGACCGGCAGGTGAGGGCGAAGCTCGGGTGTCGCGGCCGGCAGTGAAGGAGCGCCGGGGTGCGGTGAACATCGGGCTGAAGCGAAGGGTAATGAAGCTGTGATGCGCGTGTGGACCGGTTGGTAGTGCTTTGTAGGAGCGAGGTCGCTATGCAGCAGTCCGCTTGTCGAGCTCAGGAAGTCATTCGGGAATGAGCAGATGATGCTGAATGCAAGGCACGGATGAGAGTCGTGGTAGCGTGTCTGGACAGTTGAGTTTGAGGGTACCGCCGTGCCACGGATCTACCGTACCGGTCGGACAGGTAGTAGCAGAGGGGCTTCCAGGCTGCGCGGCAGCGTACCATCGGTGCAGGACATGCGGGAAGGTTGCCAAATTTGGGATGGTAAAAGGGCCGAATTACGCCGAACATGGTGTTCATAGTTCGGGTCACCAAATGTAGAGGAGGTGGTGTTCCTCTACATGAGCCCCGACCGGCGACGATGGTATGCCACGGAGAGGCGATGACGGTGGCCTATCTCCATGGCCGCGCCGGTGGAACTCCAGGCGCGTGGCCATCTTCGTCGTCGTCCACAGGCCGCTACAGATTGTTTCTTGAGAAATTGTGCCCTATGCATTTCGAAAGATTTCATATCGCTCGACGTATCACGGTTGACGGTTTAATTCAAAGTATTTTCATTCATGCACACGAATTATGTACCTGGGACTCTTAGAACACAGCGTGAAATGCAGTCTCCACTCTATGACATTCATACAGGGTGTTTCAAAAAACGTGTCATTCGGACTTTATAAAAAAACGGGGCGACGGAAAAATACAGGGTAAACGGCTTTTGTGTGGCAACTGAATTTGCCACCTTGAAAAAATATTTTCATTTGATTTTAATTAAAATAAATTGAATTTCTTTAATTGAACTCCAAAATTTCCCAAGTCAACCAAACGTTTTTTTTTTTTACAGAATTAGAGAGCCCGTAGCGAACTTAGTGAGATCCACTAAGAAATCCGCTCGATATTGCAAATGGAACTGCCCAAAAAAAGTCCCGAAATTGAGGCTTCAAAGTTTCGGGTATTCAACGGCGCACCAAATCAGACGCAAAGATTCGTGGAGAGGAGGACATGCTCCTGCCCCCATGAAAGATAGAAGGTCGAAAAAACACAGGGCGGGAAAAAAGAGGCGGAATCATTTTTGTTTGCCGCTTATCAACGTATGGTGGAATGTCACCTGCCTTGTTATCTGCGCGTCTTGTGCTGCACGCCGGTCCGGCGATAAACTGTTCTAGCTTCGTAGGGGCAGGAGCATGTCCTACCCTCCGCGCATTTTTCCGACTGATTTGGTGCGCTGTTGAATACCCGAAACTCTGAAGCCTCAACTTCGGGACTTTTTTTGGGCAGTTCCATTTGCAATATCGAACGGATTTCTTGGTGGATCTGACTAAGTTCGCTACGGGCTCTCAAATTCTGTAAAAAAAAACGTTAGGTTGACTTGGGAAATTTTGGAGTTCAGTTAAAGAAATTCAATTTATTTTAATTAAAATCAAATGAAAATATTTTTTCAAGGTGGCAAATTTAGTTGCCACACAAGTGCCCTTTATCCCGTATTTTTCCGTTGCCCCGTTTTTTTATACTGTCCAAATGACACGTTTTTTGAAACATCCTGTATAGTCACATGCATTTACTGCCTAAGGGGACTAATTTTTGTGGCAGTTAGTCCCCAAAAGGACTAAGGTTACTCTTTTTTTTTGTTTTCTTACAGTGTAGTTCCTCCATGGCTCAATGCGGCCTTCGGACACGGATGAGTTCGGCACCCCCTGGTCTATATGAAACACGATGTTGTACGAAACACCCGAAATTTCGACAGAGTTTTAGGGGTGCCGATATTAGACTCCTGGAATATGTATATCGCTGAATATGTATGTCTCTCATACAACAAGTGTTTATGACAAATTGCCGAAAATGCTCACGAATGCGACAACTGTAGTACAATGCAGTAGAATGTGCAGTGCCGCAGGAATATGCTCCCCGTTATCTTCCACAGTACACACGCTACAGTCTGGTGATTGCATCTATCCTCGCTCCCTGTCGTCTATAGCCAACGAAAGAAGAAAAAAAAACGTAGCCTGATAGTTCCAGTATATTTTCCAGTGCTTGCCCCGTCCGTCCAGTGAGACGAACATGAGTAGCTCCTGTCGATTTTGTTACACGTAACTGCATCGTGATGCGAACTGAAGATGTCAGCGGTAATTGAGCTATGCTTTGTTCGAAAATGCGGGGGAGAGCTCGGACAATTCTTATAATCACGCCTATTACCCGCATTCCCCTGCCTCCCCATCTCTCTGCGCCGCAAGGAGCGCTGTGTGTGCCTGTACACGTGGCCGTTTTTCCCCTTCTTGAAATGCGTTGGTGTCACCTTCATCGACCATCCTGCTGTTTGTCGGAATAACAGCTTCATCGGTGCTAGAAAAGTGTCCATGGTGTTGCCCGTGCGGTTGATGTCGGATCGTCTCCATAGCCACGGCCGCGGAAGCACGGTCGTCATTGGCGGGCTCTTAATGACTACGTCACGTCGTTTAATCAGGGCTTTGTTGCTAGGTGGCGTTGGTACGTATACTACTCCACAGGGTGTTTCCCTACAAGCGTTACTTCCTCCACATATGGAAAACGGGAGTGCTCCAGTTTCCGGAAGATCATTCCGACGTTCACATATCTTCACGAGGTGCTCCTCTGAACACGTGGTCAGCTTCACTAGTGGCGCATTCCTTCTCTTTGTGTCTCGCTCCTCCCATCCTTATGTGCCGTTCACTATGGGGGAGGCCTTGTTTTTGCCGATCGATCGCTCCGCCTTCGTGGCCTGACCAAGGAGCCGGCTTCAGAGGTAGCGCTTGTTTCGCCGTCGCATGATTTATATCCATATCCCCATAGCAATACCGCTGCTATCATCTGCAATGCTTCAAAGTTTTGCTCCGGACACTGCTATATGTATGTCCTAGGTGGCGAATACATATCCAACCTTCAAATTGATATTTTCCCAAACCACCACCTTCTGGATAGAATGTTCGAACCACTGGGCGCACGTGATCCTCCAGAATGGCTCAATAGTACATTGGCAGTGATGTGTCCACCGAGGAGAATCAGCGGGCCCAGATAATACCAGGACATCGCGGCCGAAACCATCACTGACCCATCTCCGTATTTCACTCTGGGAACGAGACGGTCCGGCTCGTAAGCCTGTAAGAGGCTTCTCCACTTGTATACTCTCCCAGATGTGGGAAAAACACGGAAGGTGGACTGACCAGGCAACATTACACGTGTAACGTCATCCAAGGTACAATATTTGTGCTTCTTGCACCATTGAAGAAGAAGCTTGGCTTTCGCACTGGTGACCATGAGATTGGCAATGGAAGCCTAAATACTCATCCTGTGTAGCTCGCCAGAAACAGTTTTTTTTTGTGTGAACAAAACGAGTATAGAAGATTATATTCGGTTCTGCAGTGAGTTGGGCAGATGTGGTTGTACTACTTGTGAGTATAGTCCGTGTCACTATCCGAACATCCCTGAAGATCTTGCAAATGCAGTTACTCCTATTCGGTGTGGATAGTCCCTCTTTGTGGTATGCCGACATGATGCTGGATACCGTAGCTCTCGTTACACGAAAGAGACTCGCTATTCTGGTAACGGAGACATCGGCAAGGCACGTACCAATCGACGATTTGCCCTGTTTCAATACCCATTGCATAATGTCGTGTCGTGCATCTGGCGTACACTCTTAAAATAGAACATCACCACATACCACGCTGTGCGCCAGCCATTGGCACGAATGATATGGTTAGCGCTTCTGGTTCGAAAGTAGAGAGGGCGTACGCCTATTCGTGGCAATTATCATATATCTAAATAGCCACATAAAGGCGTACGCCCCCTCTCCCTTCGAATCAGAAGCGATACCCTATCATTCGTGGCAATAGTTGGCGCACAGCGTGCTATGCGGTTAAGTTCCGTTTTTAGAGTGTACTCGTAGGTTCGTGTTACGGCTTACATAATTCAAGATCACACCATGCTCCTCTCTATCAAATGCAAGATACACTCTTAAAAATGAACTTCACCACATAGCACGCTCCTAGCCAACCATCATCCCGAATGACATTGTTCTCTCCCCTGATTTGCTGAAAGCGGGAGGCGTACGCCTTTTTGTTACACGTATGTAGAAATGTTAATTGTGGGGCGTACGCCTTTTTGTGACAATTAACATAACTGCAGAAGTGTCACTAAAGGCGTTCATCTCCCGTTTTTAACCAATCAGGAGGCCGAACGATGTCATTCGGGATGGTGGTTGACTTGGAGCGTACTATGTGGTGACCTTCTGTTTCAAGAGCATACACTCTAACAGAACTTCACCGCATTGCACGCTGTGCGCCAACCATTGCCACGAATGATAGGGTTATCGCTTCTGATTTGAAGAGAGAGAGAGAGGGGCGTACGCCTTTTTGTGGCAATTTGTATATATGAAAATTGCCACAAAATGGCGTACGCCCCCATCTGTCTTCAAGTCACAAGCGATAACCCTACCATTCGTGGCAATGCTTTGCGCACAGCGTACTATGCGGTGAAGTTCTGTTTTTAGAGTGTAGGGTGTTAATTGCTAATGTTCTCTGGTACATTGGAAACGATGATCTGATACATATGAGCTCGCCTCGCGACGGCTCTGCAGAAGGAGGCAAGCTCATATGTATCAGATCATCGTTTCCACCCGGTTTGCGCCCGGGGCAGGGTAAACGTGAAGCGCCCCCCGCCCCCCTTTCTCAGTGCCGTCAGAAACGCTATAAAAAAAGAAAGAAAACTGCACTGCAGAGATTGTAAATTCAAATTCTCTTCATTCCCGCTTTATACTGTACAAACACCCTGCCAGGGCCTGCCGTTCTGCGCGCTCTCTGGCGAGGGCGCCCCCCCCCCCCCCCCCCCCTTCCCCATCGCTACGGCTCTGCCCTTCCGTCTCGCGCGCCTCTGCTCGTCGTTTCCAATGTACATGTTTCTTCGTTTCAATCAGAAGAAGAAGCAAAAAGACATCACCTGATGTGCATTCTTTGATTCAGTGCATTGCTTTCTTAGTGGATACTACTTTACTTTGTGGTCTGTCGATAAACAAACATTGTTAGTCAGTGAAGATGTATATACGTACATGAATTGCTCTGTACGAAATGCTACGGACATGTATAATTCCCACCGTAAGAACAGTGAGAAATAGGATCTGCAGGGGCAAGGAATGCGCATTCAAAAGTTCTTAACTGTAACGTTTCGAACGAACTTTCAATTATTTCTACTGGCATTTCGAAAGCAATGCATATTCATGTCGCATCGAAGCAGCTTTAAGCGAGAACATGCAGGAGAATATGCATCTGCGCGAGATTAACTATAAAAATGAAGGCCCAAGGTCACCTTTGCGCTTAGAGCTCAAACTCAAATGAAAGTAAGCTAGTCGTCTCGTGTAGTTTTCTTAGGTGGAGTGTCTGCGTCTTACGTTGTTACCTAGCCGAAGAACACGATGTCTCAATGCACACGCAAGCTGTCTTTCGGAACGAAAACTAACATACTTGACTAACGAGCTTCAGGGTGCAGCAGCTGAGGTCGTTCTTCCCGGTTTTAATGTTTCATCGCAGGAAATTTTTGCTTGGAACGTTTTATATCAGAGGCATAACAGCTGTTAATTCAACGAAACCTTGAATCGCTTACAAAACTAATTACCTGCACATCTTTGTACTAAAAAAAAAAAATAAGAAGAAGAAGAAAGAAAAGATCGAAGGCTGTGATACACTTTGTTCGCCGCTTCTTGTAAATTACATCGTAAATCGGGCAGATCAGAAGGTGACTCCGTTCCAAGCGCGTGTCTGTGGCACACGTAAGCAGTGGAGTATGCAGATCAGCAGGGCCAATGTAAGCACACCCTACGTCTCGCCTGCGCGACCAGCAAACTGTTGAGGGCCCAGCTAGAATGCAAATTACGAGGCAGGTGCGCGATAAGACGTTGCCGACGCCCTGGTCACAGTTGGTTTGCTGGCTGTCCCTGCAACACCCGGTCAATGACCCGCGTGTGTAGGTTGAGTCATCGTCTCGTGCGTAACCACGTCCAAAAGATGTCGCGAGCCATACTCAACGTCCGCTAGAAGTCAACCTAGCCCTTTTTAACTCGGATCTTCTCTGGTCCATTCGTCCCAATGCAAGGCACGTGAATGGCGCTTGAGATAACTACGCAGGCGTGCGCGCCACTTGTTGGCACCAGCTACCTCTAAAATGGCCAGACTGAAAATGTAATTGTCGACCCTCTGTTTTGCGGCAAGTGTGGACGTATGCACGGACGTTGAAAAACAATATTTCGGAACAGTCGCTATTATAATGCTGCAGATTATTTGCACACTCCGGATCTCTGTCCAACCGAGGGTTCTCTATATGGACTGTGAGATTAGTCCATCGCGCACCACGAACGCTCATATAACCGCGTTATTTCATTCATGCGTTATTCTGTTTGCTGTCATGGGGCCATATTCTCGTCAAACTAATCGACCTCGATTACTTTGTGCCTCGCCTGTCATTGGTCGTCTCGTGAAGGAGTGAAGAGCAGGAATGAATGTCATGCGTCCTCAACCAATACTCGAGCTCTTGATCCTGCCATCTTCGTGATAAAGTTGATAAAGCGTGACGAGTGCAGGATCAGGTACTCGGCTACTGGTTGAGGGCGCGTGACATTCACCTCTGTTCTTCACGAAACGACCAATGACAGGCGAGACACAAAGCAATCGAGGTCGATAACTTTGACGAGAATAGGGCCCCTGCACAGTTTGACCGAACGTTAGTATAGAGGAGCCCAAAAAGAAACTTGAGAAGCAGTTTAATTATCGTCCATTCCTCAGACATTAGTCCATTTTCGAACGTTAGTGTGTGCGTGGTTGACAACAACAACAACAACAAATAAGTAATGACGATGTAGTGGGATGTTTCGCCGCTGAGGCGGCACCCTATCCCATTGCTTGAGGGGGAGAAGATGATGAATGATGATGATGATGATGGTGGTGGTGGTTGAGCTGACGTATGTGCTTATCTAAAGCAGCTTCCTCCAGTGTTTTTGTGGCTTTTAATTGACTTTCAAGTTTTGTGCCTTGTTTGCGCAGCGTCTTCGCCTTGCAACGCGACCCTGCGGGCAGGGCCTGCACACCTGGAGTGGAGAGCATCCGAGAGTGACACTGGCGTGTGCGCCTTCTTGATCGCTGCACCTTCGGTGCGCCTCGCAGTTCGCGTGGCATTGTCGAAGCTGCAGGGTCCCTCTGAGCTACGTCTGGTGGACGGACCGACCACCACGGCCTTGTGTGCTACAGACTCTGTCAGTACAGGTGTCCAGCTACCACAAGTGCTGGTGTTTCACGGGCCCCGCTTACGCATTGAGTTCCTACCGGGGGGTCCGGACGCTGCCTTCGCCGCAGATTTCAGCTTTGTCCCTGCGGTAATTGGTGAGTACACCTTTACTTTCTTCTTCTTGTTCATGGCCATCATCTGAATGCTTCCTCTCACTCTGCCTGGTTCCGGCAAGGATCCCGCTTCATAAGATCGGCCGAGTTGATTCGCGAATGTACGTATCCGTGCTTTCCCTTAGCAATGCATAATGCAGTACTCAGGTGCAGTACCTTCTTTCTGCAGCTTCGACGTTGATGTGTTGCATTGGTGCCTTCCTGACTTCCGCGTGTGTGGATAAGACTCCTCAAAGTGCAGGCTAACTGGTGAAACGTGACGAAAAGCAACCTCGAGACAGAGGGTGGTTGTCTGTGTGTTTCCTCTCCCCGGGGTTATTTTTCGTCCGCGTATGTCTTCACCGCTTAAGTCACTCCTCCACTTTTACTTCATCTGGATCCGCATCAAGTATTTTCATGCAGAGCTGGGTCATCACGTTCTTTTACCGTATTTTCACGCGTATTAGCCGCACCGCAGATAAGCCGCAGGACTCGTTCTTAGATACATTTTGAAAATGTTTTTGCAGATAAGCCGCACTCGCAGATAAGCCGCGGGTAATACGACGCGACTGCTTTGTGTGCTAAACCAATGATGCACATACAAAATCAACAGAGACGCTCAACGCTCGTGAGCGTCGTACTCCCTGCCAGCTGCCCCGTTCTGCCCTGACGACTTTTAGTTTGAAGCCGCTGTCGTGGCTGTGCCTCAGCGTTGGAGCCATGCCCCACCTCTAACTGCCGTGCCCGTGTCCACGAATGCTGCTGCTCTCGTCAAATGAGAACTGACGCTTAGCTGACCACGTTTTATCCCGATGACAGGTGTATGAACCCTTCCTGTGCGTCTGCCGACAAAGGAGACCGCGGGGAAGGCCATAAACCCTGTCCACATTCCGGTGTTGGCATGAAGTATAACAAAGGAGGTCAGTTCTAGTGTTCTACCACTAAGATCGGATTGTGCCCTTGTTGCGTGTTTTTCGTGGATTGACGGGTTAGTCCACTCGAATGTGGAGTGGACCCGCCCATGTTCGGTATTGTTCGTGCACTGGCAGGGCGGTCCTGTTCCGAAAAACATGAGGAACTGTCGGCCCTTTCGTTTAACCCGGGGTATGGGGAAGGTACCAGGGAAAAATAGTGACCAGATAAGCCGCACCCACGGATAAGCCGCAGAGCGTCCGCGAAAACAATAAATCGCGCATAAGCCGCGGCTAATACGCGTGAAAATACGGGTAATTGACTTCCAGGCGAATGTCCATCACCAGAGGTTTCTCAATAGGGCAATCGTCCCGCCCATTTTTCATGATTGAGAAAACCTTCATCAACGTTTGCACGTTCGTTTCGTGTGCTGCAAGGCTGGGACTTGAATGTTTTTTTGTTGTTTTTTTTTTCTCGACGCATTCTGTGTCATGTAAAACAACATAACAATGAGCATCCCATACTGTCACTGATGAGGTGATACTTGGCTGTACTCCTACTGCTTTTTTTTCATCAGTAATATGGAATGCAGGTTTCTAGCTGTCGTAGTGCCCCAGATAAAGCGCAGTAATTCAAATACCAATGAAACAAAGCATGATTTTTAGTAACGCAGGCAAAGCGTAACGATTTCTGCTGAGGGTACTCGCAGCTTTAGATACTTTGCCTTTTATATATTTGATGCTGTGGTTATCCTAGATAATATTGTTCTGAAAATCATCTCCAAGTAACCTTTGACTGCTAACAAATACAGTGGTGTCGTCCCCTGTCTTCAATGTAATGATTAAAGAGATCCATTTATTTCATTTCTTTGTTTGTTCAGAGATAATCCTTTTATTCTTTTTTTTATTCGTGTAGGCTGTTCACGTCCTCGTTTGCCATAGTCACAAGACAGTGAGCACTGGAACCACAGAATAGCAGAGTGGTGTCATCTGCAAATATAATTACTAATTATACTAGAGTGACAGGTCATACTAGAGATGGGACGAATCCACGAATCTTACGAATCTCGAATCTTTGGAATCCTTTCTTAAAAGAGAGTTTAAGAAGCCAGGAAAAAAAAAAGCACTTGTACTGAAAAGTGTTTCGAAGCAGAATTTGATATCTGTATTTAATTAAAAAGAAATTAAATAATAGTTCACTTTCAGGGTTCATCGACTACAGGAAACACATAAACTCTCGAGTGTGAATTCTTTCCATAAAACTAAGAAACAGTCAAAAGCAAAACCATGTCACTTTTAAACTTGTAATGTCGGAGCTTTATGCTGTGATTTTGGCGCGCCCCGGGTCACCCCAAGCAAATCAGGCTTTCGGCGGACTCTGGAGGCGCCAATTTTAAAAAGAAACAAACAAACATAGTTGGTAGATTCGAAAGATCCGATTCGCCGTTTTGGGCACTGGGATTCGGATTCCCGAATCTCGAATCCCTGCCTAAGATTCGACGATTCGGTTGCCCCATCCCTAATAATTAGCATACCTGGCATACCTGCACGTTTGGACAGTACCATTTAAATACATGTTGAAGAGCACTTATAAAGCTCCCAGAATCTGCTTTGGTCACAATCAGGATGACGTCATCCTGCTTGGGCGCTGAGGTGTCCTACCGGGAGGATTCCGTGTCACGGTGAAGGGGAAACCGATGGCAAATCTGAACAGAAGAAATGGTAAAAGGGGTGGTAGTGTATATACGAGTACGATCCAAGCGGCCAAATTTCGTAACCTTGTAGGCTGGGTCTTCCTTGACGATTAAACGAGCTTTGTAGATTAAAGGGGTTGCGACAGTTTGTCCCATGTTATGCCGTGTCACGCCGTTATGTTATGTTATGCCGTGTAAGGCATGTTATATGCCGTGCGCCCATGTTATGCCATGTAAAAGATTTTTATTTGCGTCGATGTGAACCTGCATTCCAATATTTACAGCAAAGAAGAGTAATAGACGCGTAGAAAATTGGCATCGCGAATACCGAAACTCATCCGGCTCTGCCATTACTGCAGGCGTCCCAGCGAGGCAGCTCAGGAGAGGTCACGTGCTTACGAGAACCAATGGGAATAGCCGTAGCCCTTGCTTCTCTGATATCATAGCTCGACGCGTACGTGTGTTCGAAGGTTTCTGTCTCGCCAAGTATGACACGTAGAAAACGAATTATTATTTATTCAATATGCCCAAGCATGCAATACAATGCGTGCACGCAGTGGCGTCGCTAGGATACGCGTCACTTGGTGCGGGAGCTCTTTGCGTCACCCCCCACCCCACCCCATGCCCCCATTAACGGATGCTTTTCCGTACCAAGCGATTCACGGTAAGTAAACATATTACACCACACTCAGAAAAAAAAAAGTACCTCACAGAAGGCTCCTCATGTTGTTTTTGGCGTCATCGTGGCGACAGTATTGGTGCGGCGCGCCACCCCTTCTGTCGCTTCACCCGGTGCGGACCGCACCCCCCGCACCCCCCCTAATGACGCCACTGCGTGCATGATGTACAGGGTAGCTACCTATAAAGGTTTACCGATACCGGCGCGCCGTACTCACCAATTACTCAATGCATGTGGAAAATTCCTATGTCCGCATAGAACTCTAATTGGTACGTTTCATTGTGATAAATTTCAAACCGATTCAACAACGCAATCCGATGTTGCAACCAAGAACTTCCAAATCCCTGTGGAAAAACAATGAAGATGGAAGCCATGTTGAAAGAGCAGACGACTACTTGGCAGGCGCTCCACCAGCTGGCGCCACAAGGCCGGCTTCTGCGAAGGGCTTCTGCTGGCCCCGGCCGCCCAGCATCCTGGGGTCTTCGCGGTCTTCGCGGTAGATCGTAAATGTGCCTGCTCTCATGAGTTCGTTCTGACTTCAATTCCACTTCACATCTGAATACCAGAATGATGTTGGTGATGACTCGGTAGACTGAATAACTGATTAGTTAAAGGGACTATCGCATCCAGAAAGGTGTGTATGAGACCGATACCGTAATGTTCGGCATGGTTTCACAGTCTACTTGCGAAGTTTCTCTTCCTCATACAGCTTACTTATTAAATAAACGAGTTTTAAAGATTCGCACTCCGTCTGCAGCTAAGCCAGAATGACGTAAGCCCTGCACACGAATGGGAGCGCAGCGCTGGTGATTGTCTCTGAGGTCGTCTGCTTTGCGTTCACACCTCAATACAGGGTGTCTTTTTTTTTTTTCGATACAGATTTTTCATTAAAAAACTGAGGGCTATAGACATCCTGTTTTCACTTCTATCATCTCTGGGTCGGCGGACGTTCTTGGCCATCTGTTGCTCAACCGTCGAATGACTAATTATCTAAAAATCGTTAATTAACTTTTTAATTATAAAAACTACGAAGTTGTCCCAGTGAGAACATCTGTTCCCTTTGGCCACCTGATACCGTAACCGTTTTCAGTACAAAAATCCGTTCGATAGATCGTCCACAAAAAATTCGTGAAGGAACACCGTTGACGCTTGAAGGAACACCGTTTTTACTTTATTTTGTTGCGGTGTTCTGCGTCTTTCCTTCACCCCCAATGTGAGAGGGTGAAAGAGCACACTATCGCCTCTTGCGTCCTGGAAAAAGATTAAAAGAAAACAGAAAATGCAACCCAAGATAAGGGCAGTTCCGATAGCGTTACCCGATACATTTGTTTTTCTTTTGTTCCCGCAAGTTAAAGCTCATCTTCGACGCATGAGGAGGCACTGTGCTCCTTCACACGCTCACATTGGGAGTGACGGGAATACGCGTCTCTGGAGATGTGCCATGAACAAAATAAAGAAAAAAATTGTGTTCCTTCACGATTTTTTTGCGGACGATCTAACTAACGAATTTTTGTTCTAAAAACGGCTACGGTATGAGGTGACCGAAGGGAACAGATGTTCTCATTGGGACAACTTCGTAGCTTTTATAATTAAAAAGTTAATTAACGATTTTTAGGTAATTAGTCGTTTAACGGTTGAGCAGCAGATGGCCAAGAACGTCCGCCGGCCCAGAGATGATAGAAGTGAAAACATGATGTCTATAGCCCTTTGTTTTTTTGTTTTTTTTTAATGAAAAATCTGTATCGAAAAAAAAAAAAGACACCCTGTATAGTAAGTGAAAAGACCTCCGTAAATACGCCGGCTTTCGCTTACCAGTGTGAGTGCTGACTGACGTGACCATGTTCCCTGGAATGGAACACGATGTTACGCTCTTGGCTGTACAAACACGTACGACGCTAACCAGAAACAGCATTCCACGAGCCTACCTCAGACTTATCCGCGACCTACAGACGCCAGCCATCACTCCCGCTCGGTGGTCGGACGCCAAGGTCTCTCTGCCGCTCCCTGATTGGCCTTGTCCGCGCCAAAGGGCGCTCACTGATTGGCCTTGTCCAAGTGACGTTTCCAGAGATGGAATTCCGGAATGCCCTGAACATCCGTCGTCTGCTGTTGCCATGCGTTACATCAAATTGCATACAAACAACTCCACTAGTTCGCGTCGGATGTTCGACGTCATTATCGGTGATGAACGAGGAGAAAAGTGGTACTGTAGTTTCGGAATAGACCGCGACGAATGCGGTAGTCCCTTTAACGTTTTGTAACATTTTCCTTTTAACTGTGTGTGTTCTGCTCCGTGCTGTGCTTTATTAGTTATGTTGGAGCGTGTTTTTTTTTTTCTTTTTCCTGAAGTGAGTAAACTGGGTTTTTCTCAACAACGCCGTCTTTGCGGAGTTAATTTTGGAACTTACAAGGGCCGTCGTCCAAAATAGAAGGGGATAAATCACGCAAATAAAATTTACCGCGATGAAACGTACCAATTAGAGTTCCACGCGGACACGGGAATTTTCCACTTGCATTGAGTAACTGGTTGACTACGACGTGCCGTGGCATGGTTAAGCTTTTATAGGTAGCTACCCTGTATAATGAACCACACATATCAAAGTGTCACAACCCCTTTTAGATACTGTTCGTGTTGTTTTCGGCATCAATCTGAATTGAAGCTGGAGCGGGCAATAAAAATTGTGGCACCGATCATTGAGTGACTGGGTTGTTTGAAATGACGAGAGACTGAGAGTTTGGCTTCCTTAGTCACGTCGAAGTGGTGACTGTTAGAGGGGCGTTTCCGCACAATCTGATTGATTCTGAAACTAGACATGGAATCTCAATAATAATCGTAATACAAGGGTCGCTCAAGGTTGTGAGGTAGCAAATGTGAGGTAGCAGAAAGGGAGAAAATCCTCGTTGAAAGTCATTCCAGTTTCTAAGAAATCCTGAAACGAGCACTTACATTGAAACATATCAATAACCGAATTTTGCTATCCAAATGAGCCGAAACTGGCACCGCGCGGCTCAGGAGCGCATGACCTTCTCCGTCGGAGGTTTATGTGGGCCGCAAAGCGGTTGATCTGGTCAGCAGGTCAGCACCTACTCCAATCAGCTCCATCGCTCGAAAGCACGTGGCCCTACGTGACCCTCTGACGTGGAATGAGCGCTGTCCTCTCTGCGCTCCTGATCCGCGCGGATTCAGTTTGGGCTCATTTGCATAACGAAATTCGGCGATAGATATTTTAGCGCACGTGCTCGTATCACGATTTAAATATGTATATATATGCATACATAATTGCTTTCAACGAGAATTGTCTCGCAACAACAACAACAACTTTATTTTCGACCATGGAGAGTGGGGAGTTTCATCGCCACAGGCGATACTCTACCCCATTGCTGGATGGAATGGGGGGAATAAAATAACGAGCCCCTTCACAATAAGGATCGAAGTCCGATGGTGTCCAGAAATTTCAGAAGAGCTTTGAGCGCAGAGCGTTGCTGGGCACATTCTTCTTCATTGCCCTCACTACGAACCTTCCCGAACCACACTCTCCGAGTCTCTTCGTCAACTGGACTCTCGCCCTTTCTCCCTATCGAAATTGTCTCGCATTCTGCTATATCGCACTCGTAAAACAGGGCTTCGCCGCATAACACTTTCCTAGCCAATCATCATCCCGAATGACACCGTTCTCTCCCCAGATTCGTTGAAAACGGGAGGGAGGCGTACGCCTTTTTCTGACACTTGTGCAGTTACGTTAATTGTCACAAAAAGGTGCACGCCCCGCGCTTGTCACATATCAAGAGTGATAAAGGTACACTCTTAAAACAAACTTCACCGCATAGCACGCTCCTAGCCAACCATAATCTCGAATGACATCGTTCTGTCCCCTGATTTGTTAAAAATGGGATGCGTACGCCTTTTTTGTGACACTTATGCAGTTCATAATTTCACAAAAATGGCGTACGCCTCCCGTTTCCAGCAATTCAGGGGAGATAACGATGTCATTCTAAATGATGGTTGGCTAGGAGCGTGCTATGCGGTGAAGTTCTGTTTTAAGAGTGTATCATTCTGTGCAGTGGTTCGCCTTCAGCTTGCTATGTGGTGAAGTTCTGTTTTGAGAGTACACTTTTGCACCAAACGTCATCGTGACGTTGGTAGACAGACCGAAACCGAAACAGATCGGAAGGGGAGAGCTGGGTTCCACGAATGGGCAATTGTTGTTAGGGGCGCGCGCCTGGAGTTTAGCGGAACGACGCCAGCGCCAATTTCTCCCCTGTCGACGGAAGGCGAAACTACCGTCCCGTGTATGCCGGAGTGTGCTGCTGGGCGATTCCACGCGAAATGATCCAGCTGACCTGCTCGGCCCCCACAAAACGATCCCGAATTTTTACGAAATTTTTTTTAGCAGTCGCTAATAGTGCAAAACGACACACCACGAAACATTTCTTCCCAAATCTCAATGTGGCGGGTGCTAGACACGAGTAAAGTTCGCAGCGCTGGCGAAAACCGTGCCTGGCGTGAACGGCAGGTGCGGCTCATAGAAAGCACCTAGAACTGTGTGGTTTTCTTTTGCGGATAGAGGAAACTATGCTCTACACAGCATCCAAATCCCGGTTGTCGTGCTGTAATCGGTGCAGGGATACAAAGGCCGGAAGTTTCGCAATTTTCCTCCTACTTCGCGATTTTTTTGTGGACAATCAAACCATTAAATTTTAATGAATATTTTTTTCCTGCCAAGGCCCCAAGGAATACTTCAACAAGAAAAATCGCCAGACACGTAACTTTCACAGTCATTGCAGGAAAAAAAGAGGAAGTATGCGATTTTTCCAAAATTCGCTACAATCGAGCGTAAAACACGCAATGAAGAGGTCGGAAGATACGCCTGAAACCAACGCAGTTTTATAGAACGAGCCTTGCTCTACAACATACTAAAAAATCTCGAGGGTGTTTTTTCGTATACATGAGAAAATATTTTTTTGTAGTAGAGGGTATTACGACCACAAAAAGAAAAGAAAAAGGCCAACAAAAAAAGCTGTCACTAAACGTCATCCACACGGGCGACTTCCTGTCTTTCGTTCTGACAGTGAAAACCCCGGAGCGGCATAGCTTTTGTAGCGAGGACAAGTCCTGAGCGTCCTATCATCAACTCGTGCACTCCAGTCCAAAAAATGTATCCCAGTACAGTGAATATGTCTCTAAACCCTATAAAAAGTAATTTCAGTGGGGCTTTGAAACAACAGTGTTGGCACGAGACTGTCCTTTTAACCACTGAAGTCAGTAACGCACCTTTGGCTTCCATTTGAGCATCATTTATTCAGTTGTTAGAACATTGCTACAGAATAAAGCAAATGTTGATATTCAGATAATATAAGCCACAAGTTTATTCGGTCTCACTGAGCTCATTGAGGAGATATGTAAAGTAAAAATACTCTAGCTTTGGGATTAATTCTGAAAGAAACGAGTCATCCCGAGTGACTACCACAGTCTGTGTCTCCTTCGGACTGTACACAAACAAAACACCCCTGGACAGGTTGAGAACATATAACTGGACTTGGATTTGAGTGTAGTAGCAATGTTGATTCCTTAGTGATACCTGTCCAGTACACAGCTCTAGATATTCTACCAAACATCGTGCACCATCTTCAAAAATAACGCTCCTGTGAAGTATGCTTCCACGTTCTCCACCTTGCCGAATCCACAAAATAGACGCAACATTGCCATAGCTAGGAAAGCACGGCGGCACAACGCAGAAGTAGCCGTTCTCTTGCTTTCGCTGGAAACAGCTGCGCCTATGGCCTGGCTGGCGCGAGACGGTAATTACTCCGCCACCGCGAGTGGCGCTGTATGCAGTGAACTTGCACGCCACCTGGCCGAGGCGTTCCACCCTATTGAAAGAAAAGTAGGACCGAAGGTCGCGTCCGTTTCAGAGACCATCGTAATCCCCTCAAGACCGTGGCTTTCGGGCGCGACCTTGTTCGCCACTACGTTTGAACGTAGTTCAACTCTACCAAATTCGTGGCACTGTCGAACACTATGACGTCATTTGTTTACAAACAGGTAGAGGTCTATTACTCGCCTAGTAGTTACATACATATATTCTCTTCGAGAGTATGTCCGCCAGGCCGCATAACCCACCTGCAAAAACGGTATCTATGCTGCTCCCATATCTTTCATTCTTTCTTTCTTTTCTTTCTTTTCTGATGCCTGATTTCATTAACGCCTAGTGTTCTAGCAGCTGTAGCCGAATAGTAATCAGTGCTCTATGAATCTTACGAGGTCACCCTCCGAGTGCGGCCAGTCTATAGGTATATCGCCGAAGAAGTAATGCCTACCGACCCTAAAAACAGAGCTTCCCCGCATAGCAGGCTCTGCGCCAACTATTGCCACGAATGATAGGATAACCGCTTCTGTCTCGAAGGGAGATGGGGGCGTACGCCTTTTTGTGTCAGTTACCATATATCCAAATTGACACAGAAAGGCGTACGCTCCCTATGCCTTCGAATCAGAAGCGTTAACCCTATCATTCAAGTAACTCAGGGCCTACACTCTTAAAAATGAACTTCACCACATAGCACGCTCCTAGCCAACCATCATCTCAAATGATATCGTTATC
This sequence comes from Ornithodoros turicata, assembly GCF_037126465.1. Taxonomy (NCBI): domain Eukaryota; kingdom Metazoa; phylum Arthropoda; class Arachnida; order Ixodida; family Argasidae; genus Ornithodoros; species Ornithodoros turicata. The sequence continues at coordinate 34,193,521 of NC_088201.1, forward strand.
TGCCCTGATTTGTTGAAAACGGGGGGCGTACGCCTTTTCTGTGACACTAATTGTCACAAAAAAGGCGTACGCCCCCCGTTTTCAACAAATCAGGGCAGATAACGATATCATTTGAGATGATGGTTGGCTAGGAGCGTGCTATGTGGTGAAGTTCATTTTTAAGAGTGTAGCTAAACAACCAGTTCCCGAGTTACATCGTTCTTTCCCCTGATTGGCTGAAAACGGGCGGCGTACGCAATTTTTGTAGCATTATGCCGTTCATAATTGCCACAAAAATGGCGTACGCCCCCGGTTTTCTATAGTTGGCTATAGGTTGGCTATAGGTCCCCGGTTGGCTATAGGAGCGTGCTATGCGGTGAAGCTCTGTTTTTAGAGTGTATAGATGAGTAGTTTTTATTCAGTACCAGGGGAAGTAACGAAATATGCTATTTATTGAGGGATAAACGAATGTCGTTTAAACGAGTGGGAAAGTTCACATGATTGAACGTCGACGTTGCGGGGGAACCTGCTCATTGACTTATCCTAATCACTAGTTTAAAATAGAAATGATTTATCTATTAATATATAGTTTTCTTTTTGTTTACTTTCGTTACTACTGTTTTTCGCACCAAACTTTTTTCGTACTTGTACAGATGACCAGCGCTCTAGCCTATACGATTCCTTGTCCTCTCTATAGCAAGAGCGGAGGTAGACATAATATTTTGAAACTTGCATCGTTTCCGTAACCAACACCTTCACCATGTATGTTTTCGTCATCGAATCATCCTGTTGGAACACTCCAAGCATCATATTTCAAATGAATTTCCGCTACTCCACTCCATCGAGTAGAGCAGTATAGTCGTCGTAACTGCTTGCTCGTAAAAGTTGATCCCCCTACTACACTACTGTAATTTGCAGAAGCGATTAGTAGCCAGGAATTTTCCCAGAGCCCCCCCCCCCCCAATAAAAAAGGAACCTTCCAAAAAGACCGACAGAGCCCTAAAAGTCAGCACATATGGGTCTCACACCCCCCACCCCTACCGCGAGATGAAACTCCTGCGCAGGTCCCTCTTAGTAGCTATACTTTGCCCGTTTTTATAGTCACCGAGTGTTTCACTCGAAAAACAAGAAAGAAAAGTGGCCTCGAATAGAGCACTTTATTAATCCGAAGTCAGTTGATGAGGCATTGCGATTTCAAGTTAGCAACAAGCGGTGTCGCCAGCCGACGACTAGTCTTCTTTTGTTAGGATCGGCGCGTTCTCTGCGTCTAAACTACTGTGGGCGTTTTCTGTCTGCAGTCTAGACGTCGCGCATGCAGTGTTGCAGCATCAGGCCGCACTTACTCTGCTTGCAGTGTCATGTCCGCAGGTCGAGACTTCTCTTTTATCTTTGGTGACCCCCATTCGGCATTTGTTATTATCGCCTTGTTTCGGTAAACACTTTAAAATAACCGTTTATTTATTTTTACATTTTGAATTGAGTTTGAATGTTTAAAAAAAAAACAAAAGAAAACTCCATAGCTACTAATGCTGTTCATGCGCATTGGTTGTTTGGACTTAACACACTGGTGTGATTCCATGTGCGGAACTCTAGTACAGTCTCAAGACAGAACTTCACCACGTAGTACGCTCGTGGTCAACAATTGCACATGATGATACAGTTCCATTCCTGATAGGTGAAAAGCGTGGGGCGTACGCCTTTTTGTGAGAATTATTATAACTGCACAACTGTCACAAAAGGCGTTCGCCTCCCGTTTTCAACAAATCAGGGGAGAGCACGATCTCATTCGGGATGACGGTTGGCTAGGAGCGTGTTATGTAGGGAAGTTCTGCCTTAACAGTGTACAGAGAGGGCTGGGGACTTTAAACCTGTCTTCGCAAAACGCATTCAGTGGTACGGAATAAGCTCCAATGTATTTGCGTGACATGAACACACACGTAACGATTGGAAACATGGCGAGAAGTGCTGCACGTGCCGCTATTTTCGAGCGCCTCTGTTTACAAAGTCTTGCGACATTTTATAGCCTTGCCATTCTTTGGGAGGAATGCTTTTCTTAGTCATCATTTTATGGACTCTGTGTTATCGCTTCTTGTGTCTGGGATGACGTATTTCCTTTCTTAGAAAGCGACGGTCGTATTGCAACATCCGTGATTGCGATAGCTGTCGCCTGTACATCTCCCTAAACGTATAATGCGATACCCCAAATAGTCATTAGTACGTTTTACTTACATCGAGTTTCGTTTAAATTAATGTCTAATTAAGAACAGGTGTGAAAGTCTCAAAGGTGTCCCCGTCTAAAATAAAGGTGGGACCCTGAAGGATACGCATCATAACCCCCCCGCGTTTTGTTGTTACTTTTCCTGCACGTGGGCTGTGGCGCGGCGCACTCTTTCTCTCTCTCTATCCCCTCGCGTTTCCTGCAGTCAACTGTCACGGCAGCAAAACATTGCAGGCCCTCTCTTGTTGTTTGTCTCGTGAAGTAGTTAAGTGACGAACTCTTCCCCACACCCATTAACTGGTTATGCGTTGCCTAGTCTAGACATCTCAAGTTCATTGGCACTTTGCCTTGTTACGTCTGCTCTACGAGGGTCGTGACAGAAACCTGCGGGTGGTTATTTCCAGCGCGGTCAGGTCACACGGATTGCACTTTATTCCAACCTTCACTGGTTAGTGAGACAAACATTTCTGCGTTTATTGACGACACGCCTTCGGTTTTTCCTCCATTTATTGTGTTCGCCACGTCAGAAAGTATTGGGGGAAGCTTTAACTGACTGCAGCGGGGGCGCTACCACGGCCCCACCGTGTTAACAGTAACGTGCTGCGGTGATGAAAGGTGAAGGAGCCACATACCGTGTATATTCCCACGAGCGAAATTTGATTTGATTTATTCCCCAGAATATTCCAGCAGGAGTTGCGCAAAACGTCCTAGCTTCATGCTGCCACGTGACCGCTCAGCGTCACGTCTTTTTGCGCGCTTCTAACCATGGGAAATATCCTGCAGCTATAAGCCACAAGATGTTCCGTAGCAGACGACAGGGCCGACGGTGCCGTCTGCTATGTGCGCAGTACTGCGCTCCGGGTAATCTGACGCCGTACGAATGCTCAACATGAGACACGAAGGAACTTCCGCCCCGTGAGCAGTATTTTGCATTTTATTCCACTGCAATATTCCTTTTGAGTACGCGGTAACGGTCTTGGTCAGGCGTGCAAAGGTCCTGACTACTCTGCGAGGTGCTCCGGTGATCGTCACCTGCTCCGGGTCATGTTTAAGGTTGAAAACTGAAATGGAAGAAAATACGTATAGGGTTCATGCACAAAAAAAAAAAGGTTACCGTGAGGCCAGCGGAAAGGCATCCCCATTGTTTTTGCAGAAATCATTTGCCGCAACACTTAAAGAGACACCGAAACTAGCAAGCCGTTGTACCCAGCCAGACCGGTGCATTGCGCAAAGCACTGTCAAAGGAAAATGAAAAGAGAACAGACATCAATCTTTCTTTATCTCTTAAAAACACTATTCCCACTGTGGCGCCGGCTGCATCGGCGCGTCAACTTCCCCTATGGGTGCCAATAGCACGCCTGTGGAACGATGATGACACAAGCTCGGAACGGTCTTTTATGATCTGAGAAAAGAAGACAGACAACGGTTCCGATATTTCGGACAAAGATTTCGCGTAGGCCCGAAAGAAACCAGCACTCCACCTGGCAGCACACGACATTTTAGGTTGCCGTGTTACTAGTTTTTACCACAAAACGGGGCTCTCTGCCTGAATCTTGGAGAGCATGCCTGCAGGCAGATGTTCTCCACAATATTTCAAGGTATTCGCGCTACCGTTGATGTTCAAGGAACGTCGCATTTTAACAGCTGGTGTAGCGACAATTCCCTACGACCTAGGCCAGTGGCATTCAAGAAATGCTTACTCAAGTTTTTCAAGCACGTATAGCACCGTGTATGCCTCAGCTTTGTACTGTAATATACTGTATACTTTTTGCCAAGATTTCCCTTCACCAAAAAATGGTAAATAAATGAATGATTTTGTATTTTATTTTTTCAAGCGGGAGAGAAATGCATGCCACCGGCTGCGGACCGCCCTCACCTATCCCTTCTCTTTTTTGTTACTTTGCATTAAACATATGCCCCCCCCCCCCCCCCCGCCCTCACTAGCTGTATAGGTAAAACGGACGACCAGTAATTGTCTAGTTCTTGAGGAAAACCGTTGTCTAAATGATGGTCAGTGTTGCTTTTGCGCTGAGCGCTCAACCATCTCGTCGGTTTGGAAACTGGCTTTCGTTCACTCTCTCTGAAAACAGAACTTCACCGCAATGCACGTTCTAGCCAACCACCATCCCGAATGACATCGTTCTCTGCCTGATTTGCTGAAAACGGGTGGCGCGCGCCTTTTTGTGACACTTATACAGTTTGTCACAAAAAGGCGTATGCCCCGTGCTTTTCAGCTTCAGGAATGATAACGGTAGTATTCTGTACAATGGCTGGCCTTCAGCGTGCTACGAAGGTGATTCCTCTGTGTAGCTGCGGTGGAGAAATGGTTCACTCATGGAAGAGTTTTTTTTTTAATTCTGTGTTAGCGCCGCGAAGCAGCTGTGGCTATGAGCGGCGTACAGATGTGGACAGATCGATAGAAGACTGCAGGAAGGAGTAGGGGACAGGGGGGGTTAGTATGCTTTCAGGGCCGACTTCAAGGGGAACTGTGCCGACATTCGTCTGGAAAGTCTTCGGAAACCCAGGGAAAACTTCAGACAGCAGAGCTGGTGGTTGGATTCGAACCCACCACCTCCCAGTCTTCAGCACAACCTTGGCTGCTACCAAAGATTGATTGATTGATACTGGCAAAGATTGATTCAGGGGTGGACAGTAATAGTAATACTTTGTATTATAATACTGTTACTGTAATACTATTGAGTATTTGTATTATGTATTATAATACTCATTTTTGAAATGTATTTGTATATGTATTATAATACACAAAATCGAAGTATTACATGTATTATAATACTTTTGAAGCTGTAATACCTTCCCAGAGGTCATAGGTACGACCTCCTACGTGTTACCGGTGCCCTTTGTCATATTATACTTCTCCTGTTCAATCAAATGATGTGTGAGCTCTTCGACCCTACACGACAAAAGGATCAATCCTCCGGGAGGGTCAAGCTCTTGCAGATCGTGTCCCCGCGGTGTTGTGGGGCTCCTCCCTAGACACCGGCTCTGATTGTAACACCATCCGCATCGTATGTTGGGTCAAGCATTCCCACCAGCTGCAACGGATCTGGCGTCGAATGGTACGAAGCTCAAGTCAACTCTCAACTTCTTTCCTAATAAGGAAGGTTTCCTTTCACAGCGGCTCCACTCTCTTTTTCTGACTTTACTCCCTCATGGGCTATCGCATTAACAAGTAGGCTTGCACAGCAAAAGTCGTATTTGTGAATGTAATATAAACAACACTGTTAGTATAACGATGTAACAGGCCGGCAAAGTGAGCCGGTAAAAATTATGCCGGGCGTCACGACACCAAGTGCGAATAAAATTACGCTTGACTTTACAACTTGCTTAATTTGTTCACTGCGGGTCTATAAGGGCATCAGCTCTGTTCAAACATCACTTTCGAATTATTTCAGCACTTAGCAGTGTACTGTATGCCACAGTAGTCCAAGTCCACGTACACTGATGTCTTGCCTGAAAAGGCTGACGGGATGTTCGCTAAAATAACCCAATGGGCCGTCGTATGCATTTCTTTAGTGAGCATTTTTCCGTTCCAACACTTTCGCCCTTCTAATGACCGTCATTATAAACGTCATCGTTAACCGGTCTTTCTCTGGACGTTCCACTTTTGAGCGTCTGCTGTTCTGTCTGGCTGAACGGAAAATGGCGAGGAGCGCGAAACGTTACACGACCCTGCAACTTTGTTACCCTGGGGCTCGATCGAACTGTGAGGGATGCCAGACGATGGGAAGGTGTTCGCTCCTCGTCGCTTCCTTCCCTCTGAGAGAGAACGAGGGAGCGGGACTTTTTTCTTGTCCGAATGAATGCGCTATCGACCAATCGCGTTCCAGGCGGAGGTTACGTCACTGCGCCTTTCTGCTTCCAACAGTGCTCTCCCTCTACGTTACGGGGCAGACGGGCCTCAGACATCGGCAAGAAAGGGAAAAGCGAGACGTTTGCGTAACAGAAAACGTTCTCCTGCAAAACAAGAGGCGGGAAAGAAAATAGATTAAAGCCATGAAAAGGGCAGGCACGAGCCAATGGGCCCCTGCCCTCGCTTGTTTCGAAGCAGTCCGCTGTTCCGTCGTTTTAACGACATTGCTTTCGTGAAAGAACACAAATGGGCACGCCGAATACAGCACTAGCCATAAAGCCGTCGCCAACGTGTTTTTTTTTTTTTTTTTTTTCACGGCTGAGGAGCAGGTCTCGTGGCTATTACATTCTCCGACGTCTCGCTCAACGGAAGATGCCTCTCTCTGTCCACGCAGGAATTGTCGCCCAGCGTGTTTTTTCAGAAGGATTGCTGATCCAAGGAAAACGTCAAAAAGGCAATAGTGCAATAGTTGTTCACACAGGCGCACTCGTGGCAGTTTTTTGCCCTGAGACGTAAAATACGAACGTATGCATGGTGCTGCGACTGTGCCACGACAACATCTTCGCGTGGACTAGACCGGAGCGTATCTGAAGAATAAATTGCGTGTTCTTGGTAGATGTATCTCCTGTTTTCACATGGTACGTACTTGGAATTTGACCGACCTTCCAGTGAATTGTTAAAAAAAAAAAAACGTTGGCCAAACATGTCTAACCCCCCCCCCCCCCCCGTACGTTTTTATTTCACTGTGCAGCTTCACTCATTCAACAAACCGAAGCGCTGTATTGAACTGCCTGGAGCGCTTAAAATATGGGACATCCCCATGTGTGACAGCTCAAGCTGCTGGCAGAAATGCATGGGAGTGACAGTTGAGTGGCTGGAAGCGCTGTCATTTCGCGGCTGTTTCTTCTTCCCTTGTCACGTAGCTGCACGTGGCGGGTTCTTCCCAGCTCAGATGTTATTCGTAGACTTGTTGGAGCTACAGTCACTGTAGTTGGAGCATTTGCGCCCTACGCAAGGTATTACGCGAGAATAGTCATATTTCATGGTAGTACAGGAGATGGAGTGGGTGTGCAGTTCCTCTTACTCTGGGAGATTTGAGTCCCACACAGTTGTGTAGTATCTTTTTTTATTATTATTATTATGCGTGAGATGCATTTAGCGTCTAATCGTAGCACCTTTTCTCTCTCTTTTTTTAAAATAGAATTTCAGAAATTGCTTCCCCGAGCGAGCGTCTCGGACTTCAAGCAACGCATGCTTACCCTAATGTGCCAGGCTAGTGAGAACGTATACGCCACAGCACGGGAACCTCGTTCGCTCTTGTCTCTTGGAAATTTCGGATGCAAAACAGCCGCGTCGTCGAACATGTACGGATAGCGCAACGAGGAATATGACAACGTAGCCCAGGTATCTGTGCGGAAAAGGTGTACAAATTAGAGTTGTCTCGCGACCGTCGACGTAAAGCCACAAATTATCATTATCGGCTTTCGCGCGGATCAGCTGGAATTAAGGCTTAACAGAGGATCATTTGTATCTGCAAAGCATTTGCATAAGGAATCGTAGCACCGACAAAAAGCGGCTTCCACTTTTTGGTCACGCCAATGACTGTCGGGAGCAGACGACGGGAAGAGAGAGAGAGAGAAACGAGCAGAGGGCACACAATGTTCCTGCTGGTTCCACTATTTCAACCAAACCGCTCAAGAGATGTCGTCATTCTTCAAACACAGTGTAATAGTACAATCTCCCTCAGAAAGTACGGACCAGCTGCCGTGGCATAGTGGTTAGCATGGCCGCTTTCTGCTTTCTTGCGATGGCTGCGCGAGACTGGGAGGTGACGCGGGTTCGAATCCCCACACCGGCTGTGTTGTCTGGGGTTTTCCCTGGCTTTTCCGACAGACTTTCCAGGCGAACGTCGGCACAGTTTCCCCTGAAGTCGGCCCAGGCCGCATGCTAACCCACCTGTCCCCCACTCCTTTCTGCTGTCCTCTCTCCATCAGTCCACGTCTGTATGCCGCTCATAGCCACAGTTGCTTCGTGGCGCTAACACGGAATAATAATAATAATCAGAAAGTACGGGAGCTCTAACAAGGCGACAGCTATAAATGTAGAGGCTGCCCGTGCACAGCTTCTCTGTTGCTCCCTCCTTGAATGCACCGGAGGAAGGGCAGCTATCATGAAACTTCAAATTACGATCTGTGCTTTGTGCTCCGCTGACAAATTTCGTAAGAACCGCGCACTGAGACAATGGAGCACAGGGAGGCTCCTTTCATCACTCATATCTCATTCTCCTTGCCATGGAAAGTCATACATATATTACTTTTACTGAGGACACGGGCCTTGCAAAAAGAAATCATATTAAATATGCGCGAGAATAACGAAGAGCGCATGCTCAGAAGAAGCATACCTTCCGCTGTTGCAACGCCACCAAGACAAAAGAAGGTCTGCTAAATGCCTCCTCTTCTTCCTCTTGGGATGTCGTCAGTGACTGCCCATGCGGCTCATAGCGGCTCGCCGTGACGGGCGCCGAAAGCACCCTCGTGATTGGCGGACTCTTAATAACTATGTCACGTCGTTTCAGAGATTTAAGGCTTTCTTTAGCTAGGTAGTATCGGCTGTTGTCGCTAGTGTGGCGCAACTGGCTGAACCGTGTTGGCTTTGACAACGGGTGGCTCTACAGTCTACACCCATGGAATCACTATGGAAGTGACCGGCTTCTGGCAGAGCATTCTTCCACGCTGCATATCCAATATGACTTCGGTTCTATTCAGTTCGGTTCTTCGGTTTCATCTTCCAAGTCCCGTACCCTTCGTCTGGTACACCTCACATTTAGTGTTAAAAGTAGTATGGGAGGCGCATCGCGAATATAAGCATAGTTATGTCATAAAAATAAAAACAAAGAGATAAATATACATTTGTAACACTCATCCATTTTCTTTTAACAGTCTGCACCGTGCACATTATAATTAGGGTCTGCCTTTTTCTGGTTAAATGCCCAGATTTTGGAGGAAAAAATCGGGTGCCATTATTAAGTCTGTAATTCGAGGTGAAATCGGGTGTTATCGGATTATTTTTGCTCTTTCTGTCCAGCAGGTGGTCCGCAGTTAGAGATGCATGTATTGGTCAAACTTGCCGACATGCCGGTCGCGTAGCCATGCAGAAAATTATTTCGGGAGGGGTTCTATGGGCGGGCAGTTTACATGGGGGAGGAGGATTTCACCCCCGCTACCCTCTCCCAGATGCACTATATCAACGGTACGATTTCTGGGGGGAGGGGGGGACGAAACCCCACGTCTGGCTACACCACTGCGACATGCTGTAACATCAAATGTGCTTCTCATTGTTCATTGTTGCACTGAAATAATATTTACATCAGACATGCGTTCACATTGCTACCAAAGATTTGATACGTGCTTGGAAGTCCAGGAGACATCGGGTTTAACCCGGATAGGCAGGGAATAATCGGGAGGAATACCGTTTCAGCCGAGAAAGTCAGACCCTAATTATAATCCTAAGTTCTGGGAAGAAAAGAGTATTCTGTTCCTGAAATGGTATTTGTGAGCAAGTATACTAATTTAATGTGTGCAAAGGTGAACTCAGCTACGGATACATCATATAAAGTAAGCAAATATGGCACATCAATTGGAACTCTCATGCCAATCAAACGGGTTCGATCCCGGCCGAGGACGCCAGCAACTTGGTGGCAGGGTACAAGGGTACAAGTTTCTCGCTGAGCTTTCGGCGCACGCGCAAGAACCATCGGGTGGGCAACATTAATGCACAGACTGGCCACTGTGTAGTCGCTCATGATCATAGTTGTCTCGCAACGTAAAGCCGCCAATTATCATTATCATATCAGTCCAACAGTTAAATCTCACTCTATTCTTGTGGTGAACGATATTATTCCATATATACTGCGAAGGGGTATTCACGTCAAACGCAGCACTTACGCGGATGAAACGCAGTACAATACGTTGCCGTATGTCAAGTTTTCCATCTGTTATAAAATTTTACACATTTCGAAATCTGCAATTCTGAAGCAGATTCCAGGAATCTACTTCAGAAAGTAATTGAATACTCTATCCCTATATCCCTTGGCCAGATACCCCACGTAAACTATTGTTCTGCCTTACGTATGATGCGATGTGCTTTTTTTTTTTTCGTTCTTTTTTGCAGTCCGCGTATTTACCCAGTCTAAAGTATTGGAGTATCCAGACCCAACCCCGTCGGGACTAACATCTGCATATTTTTCTTTTCCATCTCATTCTAAATCTATTACTTTTGAACAGTAACATCTCTGACTGCCGCTCTAACATCTCGCTTTGCGATACTACACTGTTAAAACAGAACTGCACCACATGACGCGCTCTTAGCCAACCATCATTCCAAATAATATTCGATATTCTATCCCCTGATTTGATGAAAACAGGACGAGGCGCCTATCGTGGATATGCATAATGTGTCCTCATTGTCAACAAATCAGGAGACAGAATGACAGAATTTTGTGTTATGTGGTGAAGTTATGTTTTAACCATGTATCCCGCTTTCTCTCTCTCTCTCTCTCTCTTTCTTTATTTATTTTCCTTTTTTTTTCCAACCATACTGCCGCCGTTATTTCGGCGAGAAATACTGAGGACAGTACGTTTACCAGGAGCGAATTGAAGTCTTCTTTTGACAGGTACATGGAAGAGTTTTTTTGTTTTTTATCGAGTGACCGTTCCAACGTTAGTATCTTAATTGTTTTCTTTCATAACTGTCTTTGACTGATTTGAAACCGTAATACACAACCTGAGTAGTGGCTGCACAAGGCTGCACAACTGAGTAGTGCAGCCTTTACTGTTCCATGAATAAATATTAAGTTGGAATTGGAATACATACCATTCGTGTCATCACGTCAGCCCTCGTGCGCTGTTACATAGGCGAAGCGTCGAATGCCAAACACTGCGCAAAGTGTCGATCCATAGGCTAGTGACAGCAGAACGTGGTGCAAACTCATCCAGTGAGTGTGGCTTTTGTTCCTTACCTGGGCATTGATGTTGGAGAAGGCGGCGATGTCGATAAAGCGTTGAATTCTGAGTGATCCATGAAAAACATTTAGGCAGTTATCTGTCTTACGTTCTGCACGGTAACAACGGCAAAATATTCACTGTTTCACGTGGTGGAATCTTTGTAGTTTAAATTGTGCGCTGTTGCTTAATTCCACGTTTACGTTATCAAAAGTGAAATGTCTCGCAGTGGTCCATCCGCGTAACTTTCTACAATGAACAAAAAGCTGCGCTAACTCATGCTACTCGTTTATGCGCGTTCCCAACTTCCTTTTTGTAATATGTCCGCTGCAACTTAATTAACTTACTCTGCAACATTTTATCAGTCACTTCTCTAAGATATGCGTCCATGCTTCTTTTCTTGTCGGCGACGCGACGCGGATGTGGAAGTCGTGCTCCACGCGCCCCCACAAATCTGGCTGCATGGGAAAGCTTTTCCTTTCCACCTTGCTGTCGCCACGAGGGAGTTCTCTCAGTGATAGCGTGGGCAGCGCGATGAACTTTGATATTCACTTTCGGACACCAGTGAGGGATCGCGCGTCCTGGGTGGACTTCACAGGGAAGTCTCTGGAAAACGGAAGGACACTTCACATCCTGTGTAGCGGTTCGAACCTGAGTCACCTCCTGGTCTCGCCTCGGAAGGTTAACCAGTGAGGCTGCTTTCGGGAACGTGCTTAGGCAGCATACCCCTGGGTCTTGTCGGTCATCATTAAGGGGTGCACCAATTGTAGGCACTCTGTTAGTGATAGCTTTTTCGTTTATGTGTTTCTCAAGTTCATTAAGAGGGATGCAGTGCCAGGCAGAACTATCGACCCTCGTGCACTCGAATGAACAGTGTTACCCCTTCTCAAGGGATCCAGAACACCCACACATAGTCTCATTAGCCAAAGGAAATGGGGATGTACTGACTTCAGGGACGGACGTTTTCACATTTTCAAGCAGATTGTTAATTACTATCACACTTTGTTTACAATAGTTAAAAGCTGCAGGAACATCTGCGCCCTCAGCTTGCCCTTTTTTATTCGCGTCGTCTGTCCCCGACCGCCATTGTTTGTGCACGCTGAAAACAGAACTTCGCCACATAACACGCTCAAGGCCAACCATTGCACAGAATGATACCATTATCACTCCTTATTTGTCGAAAGCGCTGGGCGTACGCATTTTTGTGACAATTAGCATATCTGCGTAAGTGTCACAAAGACGTAGGCTTTCAGTTTTCAACATAACAAGGAGGAGAACGATGTCATGATTGGCTAAGAGCGTGTTAAATCTATTCCAATTACTACCTTACCTTCTGTTTTATTAGTGTACCGGTGGTTGGCGTGCGCTAGAAAGTAAAAGCTTTTTTGCAGGGAAATGTAACACAAACAGAAATGGATATCGCACACTCAGAATACCTGAAACAGAAACGTAAACGAAAATAATGTACAGTAATAATTCGGGTACGGAGCGACCCGTCCTGTCTTTGTCCTTGTTCCTTGTCGCTATATGCCAGTAATTGGGGTACTGCAGGACCCGAATCATTACAACCTTTTACCGTATCACTTAGACAAATTTATGAAATAAAGCTGAATTAAATGAACTAAAATGAACTGAAGAACTAAAGCTAAAATGAACTATCAAACTGAAGCATATAATTCAACGATGAAAAGAAATTAACTGTCTAGCTTATGACGAATAGCAATATGTACAGATTAAGAATGAAACATTATGGAATTAATATTTTTGTTTTGTGTTTTAATTTAATATTAGTGAGTTTTAGTATATCGTGCGCTATCACCTTTGCGTATGTAAGGGATAGCGTTGGTGGTTCTGCGCACTGCGCGAAGCTCTCTTTCTGTTGTGGGCATGCGCAGAACCATCAACGCTATATGGTACGTATGCTATTGCCTCTGCGTACGATGTACCGAAACTCTATATTGTTTTTACTTTAGTCGCGCGTTGCTTTTTCCATATGCGCATATACGCGTTTTGTATTTCATTTGTCTCCCCCCCCCCCTTTTTTTTTCTTTCCAATCAGGACTTTGCACCTCCTCGCCGGAGGTAGGTTATATATCCCGTGTTCACGATACTTGTGTTACCTGATGAAGTGTAGTTTCTACACGAAAGCTTGTCTACTAAATATTAATTCCATGTTCTTTCATTCTTAATCTGTACGTTGCTGAAGCATATAAGTAAATACCTAAATAATATATAGTAAATCGAGGAAGCATAGTTCTTATACGCTTATAGTGAGTTGCAGGTTCCTAACACGAGTAGCATCGTGAAAATCATGTCCATATATTAACTGTTCAAAGAAACCACGCATGTATATTTTTGAATAAATGTTGTCTGTTGTGTGCACGTATCCCTGCAGTCCTGAAAATAGGTTTCAGAGTATATACGTAAAATTATTAAGTTTTGTCATGGTCTCAAAGCTTACCAAAAAAAGAAGTATGAAAACAACGAGCGAGGGGGGTGGGCGCTACCGAAAACTGAAACGGAAACGAAAACAGAAACAAATATGGGCCAGCAGCGGAGGTGGAAACGGAAACAAAAAATATTCTATTGCCCTTCCCTGCTTTTTTGTCACTGCGGTGAGCAAACTTTCAATTCCAGCTCATTCGCACAGACTCCTGGACTTCGTCTTCCATTTTGTTTCGCAAGACTCCGAAGGACAATTAGTCACTAGCGTCAATGTTTCCAGATGAGGGACCCCTTACGAAAAAGTCAGATCTGATTTTTATCTGACCTGATCACAACTTCCAGATCTGTTTTTGATCAGGAATTGGGACATTTCCAGATCTGTTTTTGATCAGGAATTGGGACATTTCCAGATCTGGCTTTCTTGTCAGGCCAGATCTGGAAATGTCCCCATTCCTGATCTGTCTGGTATCTGGCCTGATTAATATGCCAGATCTGTTATGTGTCAGGCCTGATCTGGAAATGTCCCAATTCCTGATCTGTCTGGTATCTGGCCTGATTAATATGCCAGATCTGGAAATGTCCCAATTCCTGATCTGTCTGGTATCTGGCCTGACTAGATCTGCTTGTATATCAGGCCAGATCTGACTGCAAACAGTGTCCCACATAAAATATTCACAAAGATGTAAAGAAGGTGGATATCACACCACAAAGGTAGAAAACAGCATATGTATGTTGTTTTCTACTTTTGCAGTGTGGTACCACTTTTTGAAACCATTGTGCATTTCAGTAGGACACACTGTGTGCGGCTAGATCTGGCCTTATATAGTTATTGCAGTTGTGTGGTAGGTCGCAGTACTTTTCTCTTATACCTCATTATTTAATTTGGAAAGGCATACCAGCTAACACATGAACTTGTGCATTAAGGGCCAGAACTTGTGCATTGGAAATAATTGCTTTGCCGCAGGATCTAAAGAAATGTGTGAGGGTCCTTGACTGTGTCTGCTTATCGCCCAACTTTACAGAACTGCATTTGTAGTGAACTCCACTTTTACTGGTTAGCATGTAAAATAAACGTGAACAGTCGTACACTGATATCTGTCGTTGCTGTTTGACGACCGGGACTGAGAGACCTTAACTAGTTCCTCCCCTGTCTCTCTTCTCCATTATTCTTTCTAGATCACTAGTCGTTCGCACCGGACATTAATTGCGACGGTTAATTATCACGAAAGATTCGTCCAACGTGAAATGCATCACACAGGACATGCTCGTAAAGGGCACGATCATTCCAATGAGTTCCGGAGCCGGCCTGTCCGGACCTTATATGGTCGTCAATCCGGATCGGACCTTGTCTGGTCGGATCTGGTTCCAGTTGATCTGGACAGGTGTCCGGATAATACTGATGAATCCGGACTAACACAGACTGGTTTCCGGATCTGCGTCCGGCACCTGTCGGTTAAAACCAGATAAAACCGGATATACCATGCTCGCTTTCAGATCTGGCCCGATCTGGCCTGAATCCGGGCTCGTGTCCGGCCGATCTGGAATTTTCGTACGGGAGACCGCAGCGCTCGCTTGGCGCAGCAGTCTTTCAGATTCGCTTGCTAAAAAGGGACTCGGTGTATAACAGCTGTTATGTGTCTGAAGCCTCCAAGTTATAACATTTTAGAAGGACATAAGAGTTTCTACGGGTTTATAAGTCACTTTTAGGTCCCTTTCAATGTGGACGTTCAGGACAATCTTCAAGTCTCAAATTCGAGGGCTTTCTTTTATTTATTTTTCCATTGTCGATGACGGAACACCTATGACAGGCACTGAACAGGGACTAGGAAAACTGTGTGTGGATTTACCAACGCGCGCACACAGTAGGCGACTCTATCAATGCGGCTTTATCGATTGAGCAAGGCAGTGGTCTTTCGAATGATGAGGCGCAAGGGCATTCCACATGACACGTGCTGACCTCTCTAGGGCCCCGTTCGGAAATTTCAGCGCTGGGCGCAGTTTTAGCTTCAGAATGCGAGTTTGTCCTCTGATATGAAACGTCCCTTCGGTACGGTCACTTGGGAGTCCCCTGTGCGTCCTTTCATTTATTTTTTTTTTCTTCTTTTCTCATTTCCAATTTGCGCGTCTTGCATCAATGGTTCTTGGACCGACTACAACGAGAGGTCATGTAACTGACATGTGGTGTGCACTAACCAAAAAAATCAATTAAAAGCATCCACATCAAATTCAAGGGTAGACTAAGACGCCATTTGGCTGACCTTTCCTCTTTTTTTTTCTTTGTTCTAATAAATATATCCCCCCCCCCCCCAACAGACGCAGACATTTTTTCTTTCCGTCCTGTCTTTACTTTGGGAATCGTTTTCACAGAAGAAATGAACACCAACCATGCAATACTGGCCAAGTTCTGCATGAGTAATACCACTGTAGTAATACCGAAGTTGTGCGTCAATGTTTACACCACATGCTGTGAGCGTCATACAGTATATTCTGTCGTCCGTTTGGGAGACCCTTTCTTGTTGTTCTCTCTCTCTCTCTCTTTCTTTTTTTGTACCACTTTACATCAGTTCCATAGTGGTGCAATAGAAGCGGACATCCCTGTACTTTCTAATAATTTTCATAAGTGTTTTAGGCGTATTTAGGCGCTTTTCTTTACATCAAAAATTTGACTGCTAGCTGTACTTATGTTGCTCCTATTTACAATCATTTTTACGGCACAGTTATTGTTAACGTGCTAAGTAGTTTGTATCGTAGTATGCGATACAACTATAGTGCCACAGCTTCGTCGCTGGTATTTGAAGAACTGAAACCAACGCGCAATGTTACGTCCTTACGTATTTCAGTGAATTTCTTACGTTTATTGTTCGAAGGACATCCGCAGAAAGTTAAGTGCCAGTTTAGAGGCGACCAGAAAGGCAGCACTCTCGTCGAATTTGCTCGCAAAAAAAAAAAAAAAAAAAAAAGACACGGTTAGGGTCTGTGCCTTTCGTTGCGCGCGGTGTTGCGTTACGTCGGTAATGCCGTCTTATATGTGCCACTCTCAAGAACGAATGCTATTCGGTGCTTTCGAAATGAGCCGAAAGGCGAATGTTCGCGCTCATAAGGTTTTTGTAGGGCAAGCACTTTCTGCGGCAAGGTCCGGAGCCAGCCAGCCGGGTTGCAGCAGCTAAGCGGATGGCGACTGTCTACCCTGGCGGCACGCAGTGGGCGCGGCCCGTCTGGCTGCATCGCTGCTGGTGTGCTCTCCGTTGAACCTGTCTGGCTGTCAGCATGTGTGTGGAAAGAGGAGGCCGCCAGTTTGCGTAGTAGCCGTCGGAAAGCGCTGTAAGGCTAGGAAATCGTGGTGACATTAAGCGATGGATGGAGCACTTGTGGAACAAAGGTAAGCTTTCTCAGCCGGTCGTTCGCTGCGATGAGTGCGCGCCGGATGGCAGCAGTCGACAGCACTTTGCGAAATTTCCGCGGCGCACTTTCCTTGCTTATCTCCGCATATCCAGGAAATTGACGTCGCGCAGGAGCTACACGAGGAATTCTTGAGCGTCCTGACCGCCGATACGACGGCTAGTGTTTATATTTTTGTCGCGCAAAATCGGTCCCTTCCTGATGTTTGCGGCGACGAACAGCGAACCTCTCGTAAAGTCATTTGTGACGATTTACGCAAACAAACACGAAGCCAGTCAACACGTGGTGTGCCTCTTGTTGGCTGGCGGCGGCGGTGGAGGGGATTGCGTATTAAAACCGTCCAACTTTATATTTAATGTAAAACCCTCTTTCGATTTGACAGGGTGAAACATACAAGAACGGCATGTTGATATGTACGGTTCTAGAGGGAGAAAATTTGACACAAAAACAATTGCACATAAATGAAAGGATGGTTAGGAAGCAAGCGAGGTAGTGACACTGATACATATTGAAAAACCCGGAGACGAGAGACAGGAAAAAAAGCGCACACAAGGTCTCAAACCTTGTATGTTGTATGTCCTTTTTTGTGTGTCCCTACTCTCGGCGTTTTCAATATCTAATTCAACATAAACCGAAAAATGGCTCGAGTTTTACACAACCATCTTGACATTAGTGTTGGCAATGTCAGGTTGATTACATGTATCTATCAGACGTTTCTTAGGCATCGTCTCCTGTTGACGAAGAATCTGCCTCGAGAACCTAAATAACGCATCTTCTTTATTTAGTGACCTCGTTTCCTTTCTAATTTCTCATAGAAAGATGGGTCACGCCACGTAGCCTCAACAAAAGTGATGTATACCTCCTGTGTAGTTTCAGAAACGTGACAAGCTACGACTTCCTGTTTCTATTCATTTGCATTGGCGCTTTGGAGCCTTCAGGAACTATGGCGTGTCAAATAAATCTCCTAGGAATGAGCACAACGGATATTTCGCTTTATTCACCCTGGATCCCCAGTGTTGGTACCTGATGCGAGCGATGTAGAGTATACGGCGAGCATAAATTCGTCTCGAGCACGCGAACACAATGAAAGAAATTCACGATTCCTGGAGTCCCGCGGTGGCAACATGACGACAGCCGTAAATCAGAAAAGGGTCAACGAACCGCATGCAGCTTCCAGCGAAAGTGAAGATTCCAAGTGGTATTGAATTGAGTAGTGCAATAAGGCGTGCTCCTCGACCTACACTCACTCGCTGAAGACTTCATTGATGGGTCCTGACAGGGGAGCTATTCTGCACCCGTGCGTCACAGTTCCCAAAATTATCCTCACGCGAGCCCGGCCATTCGAATGCGAGAGTTCTCAGAGTTTAAAGGTTACGTCACTACTGGGGAGACGGGGAACACCTCGGCTTTGACCCTTGCCGGTGTTATGTTTGCTGAGGCATTTAATGAATCGTAGGTTAATAGGTTAATATTTAAAAAATAATAATGCAATGTCGTGATGAACGAGCAAATGAATGAGTGTGTGCAAGTGCCGTTGTGTGAGATAGATGGTCGTCCTGAAGTGTAGGAATCGTCGTAAGCTTTCATGAGAGAAATGTTTGTGCTCGCCAGATTGGGGCCATATCCAACGTTGCGTTATAATTTGCTGTTTTTAGTTATCGATCTTTTGTTTTGTGTGTGTCTCATTTCCTAGATCGAAGGAACGTGTCGCTCAACAGGATTCTTGAGCTTTTTGTTAACGTTTTGAATCCTTTAACTCTTCATTGAGCACAAAAGTGCGGGAAACGAGGGCAAAAAAGCCGTGAGCCTTTACGAGGCCCAAGCTCCCCAACTTTTGCATGGCAATCACAAACTCAATGACAAACAACAACAACAACAAAAAAAAAAGAAAACGAAAGAAAGAAAGAAAAATGAAATAACATGTATGCACTCATATGAGAAAAAACAATTTATCACAAATTGTTCAATACGAACAAAAAAAAAATCAATTTAGAATAAGCATGAGCTTTACAATGCAAAACAATATAAATACAACCGATATTTGACCGATAGGATAGTGGAATGCTACAAGAGAACTGGTACTCAGGTCAGGAATTGTTTCCTGATGCTCCAGATGTTACCTGATGTCAACTGTGTTATCAATGTTACCTGACGTCAAGTCGTTCATTAACTTTGGTAATCTATGTTTGATTAACTGAAAGCCGTAACCTGTTCTACATAGCGGTAGTAACCAAGGAGATGGATCCCTGAGCGGGTATGTGCGACCTCTTTCTTGCAAGGAAAGTGCATTTATGAAAGGACTACCTGTCTTGACCGATTTTAAACAAAACTGTAACAAGCGGTACTCATAGATGTCACTAATTCGTAGAATTTCATGCTTAATAAAAAAAAAATTGTTCCACATGATCCCTGAAATTTAGTCCTATAATAATACGCAGGACTCGTTCTTGTGTCATTAGAATTTTTTGAATATTAGTTATTGATGTCGTACCCCAGATTAAAACACAATAACAAAATTGCGAAAAGAAGAGAGAATAGTATAACATTAGTTTGGCTTTTCTGGGGAATATGTGCTTACACTTGCACAGAATGCCAGAAATTTTAGACAATCTTGTTATGAGATACTCACAATGATCACTCACTTTGAAATAAGGTAGTGAGTGGGTGCTTTCGAAAACTACGCATCTCTCATATTACTGGTACGGCCTGGGACAAAAGTTTACTGAACACCCGAGTATCACATTTGACCATTGGGACAACACCCTAGCAGCAAACAGGAGCAGACGCAGATAGTGAGAGATGGATAGAGTAGCGGGTCAGCCATTTCTTATTCAACCTCTTCCGGATATCTAGCAGGGGGCGGATCCGATGAAGAAATACGCCAGTGCCGTGCCAGTGCCGTGTTCCGTAAACTTTTGTCCCAAGCTGTATGATCATTGCGGTTATTGATTTCCTTCTTACCTTGCCCCCGTGTCATTAACTTATCACGAATCGCGGACACGCAGTCAGCTTATCGGTAAAACAGGGAAAAGCCCGAATAGTAGGGAAATCGTACCCGATTATTACACATAAAATACGTAAGTCCCCTCGGAGGCGGACCTTGGATTTTTCTTGGGGGGGGGGGGGGGGGCGGTCGTGCCTTATACAGCATCCTACTGCACTACCCACGGTCAATTGAAGCGCTATGTAACGACGGAAATTGAGGGGGGGGGGGGTCAGGTCATCCGGACCCCCCCCCCACACACACACACACACACACATCCGTCCCTGAGTCCCCTCCGTATACCGTTGCGCACGTGCCGTGGAGACAGGGGTGGGGAAATTACTTTTATTTTTTATTGCGTTACCATTACTCATTGCAGTTTTGTAAGGTAATACTTCCGTCATTGCTTTTCATGCTTAGTAATGCATTACTCATGCATTACTTTCATCAAGTAATGACATTTCTGTGGCATTACATGTAACTAGAAGTCTCTAACGCAGTCCTCACTGGTGTTTGATGCGCGTATTGTAAAGAGACGTGATTAGACTTTACTTCGTTACACATATTACCGGTGAACATAATTAGAGTTTACGCAAAATAAATAAGTAGAAATGATTTCGTCCACATATGAGAACGGTATACATAGTCTAAATGAGCTATCACGGATTAGACTAATTGCAACGTAGAAAGTTTGTGTTCAAAAGTATCCACCTGGGCTCCGTTCTCGTCCTTGGTGACCTGGTCAACAACAACAACAGATAAATTAATGATGGTGAATGGGGAAATTCGCCACATGACACGCGGCCCACTATACCCCAAGGTACAATGTGACCTGGTCAGTGACAAAGCTGGCTATAGGAAAAACCAGCTTGGGGATTTTTCCTTACCTGTACAGTTCGTAACTGCTGGCTTTAGACAGCGCGAGAACTTTCAACTCGAGTAATGGCAATGAAAAAATGACTAGGAAGCAAGCGAGCTGGTGAAGATGATGCATAATGTAAAAAAACCCCGAGACTAGGGAACACGAAGGGACAGACACAACATGAAGTTACAACAGTACTTGGACGAAGTCTGGACGAAGTCTGTACGAAGTCTCACAGACTTCGTGTTGTGTCTGTCCCTTCGTGTTCCCTATTCTCGGTTTTTTTTTATACATTATGCATCGAGTAATGGGTTACGCATTACTCGGCCAAAATGTAATGACACTACATTACTCCTCCACAAAATGTAACTCATTACTCTCCATCTATATGGGTGAAAGTGTGGGGACCAGCTCCCGTGGCATAGTGGTTAGGTTGATTGCTTTTCACGCCGAGACTGGGAGGTGACACGGGTTCGAATCCTGTCACCGGCTGTGCTGTCTGAGGTTTTCCCTGGGTTTTCCGAAGACTTTCCAGACTAATGTCGGCACAGTTCCCCCTGAAGTCGGCCCCGGACGCATACTAACCCCCCTGTCCACCACTCCTTCCTGCTGTCCTCTCTCCATCTGTCCACGTCTGTACGCCGCTCATAGCCACAGTTGCTTCGCGGCGCTAACACGGAATTTAAAAAAAAGAAAGTGTGGGGGCGTCACTCAGCAGCCGCTGCCGATGATGGTTACCA
Source organism: Ornithodoros turicata (assembly GCF_037126465.1). Taxonomy (NCBI): domain Eukaryota; kingdom Metazoa; phylum Arthropoda; class Arachnida; order Ixodida; family Argasidae; genus Ornithodoros; species Ornithodoros turicata. The sequence continues at coordinate 34,215,018 of NC_088201.1, forward strand.
AATGCAACAACGCGAAAAGGAAAAAAAAAAGAGGTTGGGGTGAGGAGATGTTTTCAACGTCCGTCTCGCAGTGTCCTCCAGTTTTGTCATCTCGCATTGCGCAAGCGATTGTCTCAGCTGGTGAATTTGCGTTGTCTAGCATCACATGCAGCGTTATTGATCCGCGCCATTTATGCCCGCGTCTGACTTGCGAAGCCGGCGAGACATTTGAACGCAGCAAATGGATATAGGTTTTGGAGGGACATGTCGCTCGCGAGGAGGAGGAAGCCGCCAGTGCTGTTCAACCCGTTCGTCTGGAGCGACCAGACGAGTCAGCCTTGTTTTTGCTCTCTTTTTTTTTTCTTCTTCTTCATTTTGTAGACGGCGTCGTTCGCTGCTGTCCTCTTCCTCAGTGAGTCACGATCCTTTTCCACTTGACTGCGCTTCCAAGGGGGTTTTCTTTCTCCAACTATCTAGGCTCGTTATTTATTCGTTACCAATATTTGCCGCATTCATCGGGTCAGCGGACGTCTGACTTGTGGAAGAACGATCGGGTAGAGACGAGATTGGCGCATTCGTGTTGCAAGCGCACACTCATCTCTGGGAAGTGAGATTTAAGAATACGAATAAAAAAAAAAGTCTGGGAAGTGAGACACCAATTAAATCACTCTTCAGACACGTTCTAAATGGCTTAGAGAGGGTGTATTACGGCAGTTCTTTCATTTACGTTACAAGAATAGACGTCTAGGCTGAAGTAGACACAAGGCATAGGGAGTTAAACATACCGTATGTAGGTCGCTTCCAAGGTTGTGGTGGAAATTGGTTGCCAGTTTAACTTGAATGGTATATGTCCCCCCTCATCGATGTTTTTTTTTCTGACTTCCTAAAATTCTATTTATTTGAAACAAAGGCTGACATTCCCATTCACGACTCCTATACGAAGTTGGGAATGTTTCCGTCCACTGTAGCTGTATGCTCTCTCTCTGTCTGGTATAAACGCATCTAGACTTCATCGATGTAGAGGAAAGCCTGAGCTTGGGCAGGAAAATGAGACGGAACAACACAACCACAGCTGAACCAGCAAAAGTGATTTACTATACACAGACCACAATGGATGCACATGCACGCTGAGAAGTGAGCTGTACACTTAGATTCTGCGATTTTTTCGTTGTGATTTACGTTAGACTTTCTCTCTACCTGACTTGTTTCTACTAGCATATACCCCTTTTTTTGGAAAAGAGCATCTGCATCAAATTTCGTTCCCATTTCCTTTTCCTCTTTGAGGCCTTATGCGCCTATATTTAACAAGGGCGGATGTAGTGAGATGTAATTCTAATCAAATATAGTGAGATCTTTATTCTTTTCTCCTAGTCTAATCCTGTTGAAAATTCGCACCAACACGCAATACTTAATACTCGGTTATCGCGTTACGCGGAATATCTATTTGTCGCACGAATTTCTGGCTAAGTTCTCGAGGCTTAATATTTCCACGGCGTTAACGATTGCCTTCTTGAGAACATGACTCCTTTTACATTTTGTTATGAATGTGTTAAATTGATCGATACCCCCTCGACGATAAGCTAGGCTTCTTTAAGGTGTATTGAGAACTGTAAAATTCTCTCCCGCTCTAATGTAAATTACGTATACCGTATCCCAAACGCGAGGCAAATGCCTCTCAGCAGGAACCGTATAGAAAAATAAGTAATGGTTCCGATCCCTGGTCCGTCACTCTATATACTCTGAAGAAAGAGCCACGTGTTATTAGTACAAAGACAAATGGATATTGCCACATGGCGCAAGCACGGCCTTTTCTATGCGTATATTAAGATATACGGATGGTATTAGGAAGATCTTGAGTTAGGTATATGTCAGCGCACTGATATATTGCGTCCGCGTGTGTGAAAGTGGCGCGGATATCCGCGGTCGGTTCACTGCACTGGTACGTGCCGACGAAAAGAGTCTGGCAGGCTTCCTGTGTGTCTGTCGCTCGTCCAATTGTTCTGCGGCTCTGACGCGTCAACAACGAGACACTGTTTGATATTCAGCTGCGTACACACAGCCATTTTGTGGGAATTCAATTGGTACGACGTTGTTGGGAATCCTCAGGTTGTTTGTGTCATTAGCTTTGTTGGCCTCGTTTGGACTCACACGGTGAGATGCAATGTCTTATATGGAAGGTACGGAATATTAGCGGTGTTTCGTATACGGCTCTTTTGTTCCATTTTGTTGATTGGAAAAAAGTTGGTTCGCTGCGCAGAAAGGGGTGTTTGTATACGAGGAGACTAATACGATGCGCAGTCCCGCGTCAATTTCCCTATACAAACCTCTCACTTGGAATTTGGTAACTCAGCCTTGGGTGGTAACTCAGCCTCGGGACAGTTACCAATTGATCCAAACGAAATCATAACTGTGCTATTGTAAAGGACATACGCAAAGATCGAACCCATGCGACATTTCCTCGGCTCACTCCTTGCATTGCTTCCTGGGACTCCTAGCCAACCGTCATCCCGAATGCCAGAGTTCCGTCCCGTAACTTGTTGGAAAAGTACTCATTTATGTGCCACTTATGCACTTACGTTAGTCGCCACAAATGGGCGTACGTCCCGCGCTTTCTACAAATGTCGTTCTGCGCAATGGTTGGCCTTCAGCATGTTATGTGGTTAAGTTTTGTTTTAGGAGCGTGCGGGATCGGATACGACGTGTGAAATTTTGCGCTCCTCTTTCGTCACTCCGTGCAAAGGCGGTCAGTTAATTCACTTCCAACACTAGGCCGTAAAATTAACAGCCACCCTTTTGCCAGTTATTTGCGGTCTTGTTATGTGCGTCTTTATGAGTGGAAGAGAAACAGGGCGTTGACTGAAAACAGCCCACGTTGTGTTTACGTTGTGACTGTGGGACGCTGTACACTTGGCTTCACCACACAACAGGCTCCTAACCACCATTCTGAGTGATGTCATGCTGTTTCATGCTCTGTTGTTAATGGGAGGGGGCGCCTATCTTGGACACGTTATACATGTCCAAAACAGGCACCTCCTGTATTCAACAAATCAGGATACAGAACGATATAATTCGGAACGGTGGTTGGGCTAGGAGCCTGTTGTGTGGTGACAGTGTTCGGTTTGATGTCGAATCTTTCCTCGACTTGCGTAGAAAACTAGGATACCTAGAGGTGCTGCGAGGACGTTGGAGCCGTCGAGAAGTTGCAAAGAAAGTTTTGTGGAAAGGACGTTATCGAGCTTTAATTAAAGGGAAGTCAAGGTCGACCACGCGCCAATGCCGCCATCTGTTCCTGGAAACGGGCTTTCCAAACACCACTCACGCGCGCGGAAGAGCGAATCAATGCGACGCCGTCTGCGACCCGTCTGGATCGAGTTCCGAGTATTCGGAAGTTTCTCCTGGTAGATACAACGCACGATGTCATAACTCTCGCAGGGATTTCTTCGTATTAATTTGCGCGTTCTTCTTTGCTTTGTTTCAAAATCCTTATTCGTTAGGCACACTTTTGAAACTCAACTTCACCACATACCACGCTTCTAGCATACCATCATCACGACTGACATCGTGCTCTCTCCTGTGGTTTTTTGGAAAACTGAAGGCGTACGCCCTTTTATGACACTTATGCAGTTACGTTCAATACGGCGTACGCCCCGCGCTTTCTAGGAATCAGGAGTGAAAGGGTATCATTCTGAGCAATGATTGGCCTTCAGCGTGTTATGTGGCGAAGTTTCTGTTTTAAGACGGCAAGCCCTATCACCACCACCACCACCACCACCTTCTGTTTTAAGAGTCTAACGCTGATGTCATTTGTCTACCTCCTGCCCAAGCTTAAGGAACTGCTTTTCGGTGCCTTCGAGAGTGCTATAGACAACTTGTGTAAATGCATTGAGGCAATTCCTAGGTTGTTACGAAAAACGTCCGGGCAACTAATCGAAGACGTACCAGTAAGTGGATAATTTATGTGGACAGTCTGCGGCGATTGCGCGACTTGACGTCAGACAACACCCACCATGATGTAACTCACTGAGCGCCCATTGCTGTCATACTAAACTGTAATTCTTGTACGAGTTGTGCCTGAAACTTGTTGAACTCCTTCTCGACGTCAGTGTACCCTGACTGACAACACAACCCCCGAAAACTCACCAACGTTCTCTATGCGTGGAGTATACGTACTTGTGTTCAAATGTGTTACTTTGTAATTGATAACTCTTGGGCAGCGGTTTGACGCGTGACGCAATTTTCTGCTATCGCCACCAGGCACGAGTTTGCCCCGGAAGTGTCTCGTGGTGGGTGAAACGCGGAAAAAGCCGCCTACACTCTTAGAAAAAAAAGGTGCAGTACTTACATCTTTTAGGAGGTAACAGTTGTCGCATATGTTGTGCCTAAAACATTGCAAGGTTCTACCTGCTACCTACGAATGATAGGGTTACTGCTTCTGATTCGGTGAGCGAGGGGGGCGTACGCCTTTTTGTAGCAATTTGGATATATGATAATTGCTTTTACCACCCTTTTACACCATTTATCAGACGCTATGTTGACCTAGGCGGTAACTATAGAAGTTACCACTTTTTCATACGTTTTTTTTTTCTTAGAGCCATTCGCAGAATTCGCGGTCACCCTCCCGTCGGCACGCTCCACCGCTATACCGAACTGCTTTGCGGGAAGCGACCTTACAGGACAGGAATACAATAAGAAATTGTGTTTACGCCAATTAACACCAAAACTGAATAAAAATTTGAAGATGTCATCGTCTAAGAAGTAAGAACAACATGTAAAGAACCCCTGGAAACAAGAATGGCAGTAGCAGAATGTACATCTAGTGCACCCAGGTCAAATGAATTTTAATGCATTGCGCCTATGGGGATTTCGTCGATTTTTGCACAGGGCCCATTTTTGGACTATGATTTTTCGACAAAGAAAGTAAAATTTTTGAAATGTCATCGCCTATTTTGAATCTGTACATCCTCCAGGCCACATATCAACCACCGCACGGTGTGTGAGTGTTAACCCTGATGCACCCTGGGCCTTTAAAGATGCGTCCCAGACAAGAATCTGTTCTTAGGCGTCCCGCGCACTAAGTTCTAGTATTATCGTAATACGCATGCGTCTAAACTCGGAAAGAGTTCGAAAGGCGAAGGGCTATTCGTTCCGGATATCCAAAGGGCACACCCGGGGTGCAACAGGGGAACGAGACCCGGGTCCGATACTCCGGGATATTTATATCAAGTTATCAATCAAAGTTGATCAAAATGTCACTTTGGCGTCAGGGACGGCCGTCTGGACGAGGATTTGAGCAAACGCGCCGACCGTGGGTGCAACAGGAGAACGAGACCCGGGTCCGATACTCTGGGATATTAATTAATAATACACAGACTAAATAATTAGATGATGACATCTCTGATATCAATTTTATATCAAGTGTTATTATCAATCAAAGTTGATCAAAATGTCAATTTGGCGTCTGGGACGGCCGTCTGGACGAAGATTTGAGCAAACGCGCCGACCATGGGTGCAACAGGGGAACGAGACCCGGGTCCGATACTCTGGGATATTAATTAATAATATACAATCTAAATAACTAGATGATGACATCTCTGATATCAATTTTATATCAAGAGTTATGATCAATCAAAGTTGATCAAAATGTCATTTTGGCGTCTGAGACGGCCGTCTGGACGAAGATTTGAGCAAACGCGCCGACCGTGGGTGCAACAGGGGAACGAGACCCGGGTCCGATAATCTGGGATATTAATTAATAATATACAGACTAAATAATTAGATGATGACATCTCTGATATCAATTTTATATCAAGTGTTATTATCAATCAAAGTTGATCAAAATGTCATTTTGGCGTCTGGGACGGCCGTCTGGACGAAGATTTGAGCAAACGCGCCGACCGTGGGTGCAACAGGGGAACGAGACCCGGGTCCGATACTCTGGGATATTAATTAATAATATACAGTCTAAATAACTAGATGATGACATCTCTGATATCAATTTTATATCAAGAGTTATGATCAATCAAAGTTGATCAAAATGTCATTTTGGCGTCTGAGACGGCCGTCTGGACGAAGATTTGAGCAAACGCGCCGACCGTGGGTGCAACAGGGGAACGAGACCCGGGTCCGATACTCTGGGATATTAATTAATAATATACAATCTAAATAACTAGATGATGACATCTCTGATATCAATTTCATATCAAGAGTTATGATCAATCAAAGTTGATCAAAATGTCATTTTGGCGTCTGAGACGGCCGTCTGGACGAAGATTTGAGCAAACGCGCCGACCGTGGGTGCAACAGGGGAACGAGACCCGGGTCCGATACTCTGGGATATTAATTAATAATATACAATCTAAATAACTAGATGATGACATCTCTGATATCAATTTCATATCAAGAGTTATGATCAATCAAAGTTGATCAAAATGTCATTTTGGCGTCTGAGACGGCCGTCTGGACGAAGATTTGAGCAAACGCGCCGACCGTGGGTGCAACAGGGGAACGAGACCCGGGTCCGATACTCTGGGATATTAATTAATAATATACAGTCTAAATAACTAGATGATGACATCTCTGATATCAATTTTATATCAAGAGTTATGATCAATCAAAGTTGATCAAAATGTCATTTTGGCGTCTGAGACGGCCGTCTGGACGAAGATTTGAGCAAACGCGCCGACCGTGGGTGCAACAGGGGAACGAGACCCGGGTCCGATACTCTGGGATATTAATTAATAATATACAGACTAAATAATTTGATGATGACATCTCTGATATCAATTTTATATCAAGTGTTATTATCAATCAAAGTTGATCAAAATGTCATTTCGGCGTCTGGGACGGCCGTCTGGACGAAGATTTGAGCAAACGCGCCGACCGTGGGTGCAACAGGGGAACGAGACCCGGGTCCGATACTCTGGGATATTAATTAATAATATACAGACTAAATGATTAGATCATGACATCTCTGATATCAATTTTATATCAAGTGTTATGATCAATCAAAGTTGATCAAAATGTCATTTCGGCGTCTGGGACGGCCGTCTGGACGAAGATTTGAGCAAACGCGCCGACCGTGGGTGCAACAGGGGAACGAGACCCGGGTCGGATACTCTGGGATATTAATTAATAATATACAGTCTAAATAATTAGATGATGACATCTCTGATATCAATTTTATATCAAGAGTTACGATCAATCAAAGTTGATCAAAATGTCATTTTGGCGTCTGAGACGGCCGTCTGGACGAAGATTTGAGCAAACGCGCTGACCGTGGGTGCAACAGGGGAACGAGACCCGGGTCCGATAATCTGGGATATTAATTAATAATATACAGACTAAATAATTAGATGATGACATCTCTGATATCAATTTTATATCAAGTGTTATTATCAATCAAAGTTGATCAAAATGTCATTTTGGCGTCTGAGACGGCCGTTTGGACGAAGATTTGAGCAAACGCGCCGACCCTGGGTGCAACAGGGGAACGAGACCCGGGTCCGATAATCTGCGATATTAATTAATAATATACAGACTAAATAATTAGATGATGACATCTCTGATATCAATTTTATATCAAGTGTTATTATCAATCAAAGTTGATCAAAATGTCATTTCGGCGTCTGGGACGGCCGTCTGGACGAAGATTTGAGCAAACGCGCCGACCGTGGGTGCAACAGGGGAACGAGACCCGGGTCCGATACTCTGGGATATTAATTAATAATATACAGACTAAATGATTAGATCATGACATCTCTGATATCAATTTTATATCAAGTGTTATGATCAATCAAAGTTGATCAAAATGTCATTTCGGCGTCTGGGACGGCCGTCTGGACGAAGATTTGAGCAAACGCGCCGACCGTGGGTGCAACAGGGGAACGAGACCCGGGTCCTATAATCTGGGATATTAATTAATAATATACAGGCTAAGTAATTATATTAGCTAAGACCGGACATTTGCTCATCCGTTCGATTTTACCCTGACAGTTTCATAATTTATTTTCATCCTTTCCATTGAGTCATCGTATAACGAATAATAAATTGTTATATTCCTCAAATCATTTTTTTCGAACTTTTTAGAAGCAATACATCGTCCAACAGCTGCTAAAAGACCAGCTTCAGTCTTCCTGCGATGGGGGTAATGGTAATTGTTGGGTAATAACTTATAACAGACAATAATGACTCCATTGACTCAAGTTTGTGATAATCTTAGATGCTGTCAGTCATTGTAGCCCTATATATCCACAACTCGCTTTTCTTTGTTGTTTGGAGGTATTGAACCAAAATTGCTTAGTCGGCATAGTGCACAATCCTTCTAGTGCTCGCTATCTGTACAGAAGAACACCACATCACATCAGCACCGCTCCCTGAGGTATGAAGTACAAAATACCTTTCCAAGGTTCACCGACCAGGAATATACGGATAATCTTCCTAGCATCTCACCATATATATACTATGTAGCTGTTGAAGCATTAAAAAAAGAAAGAAAGAAAGAAAAAAGAAAAGCAGAGTTCACGGCACGAAACGACCACGCTTATTCTTATACTGCGCTATGTTTATACACTTTTACACTTGTCAGTCACGCGAAATTTTCACTAGTTAAATCAGTCTGCTTCGCAACTATTAAAGATATCTTTTGAGGTGAATGAACGACCAATAAATGCCCTGCGCTCCTGCTCAGCTTTTATTGATATATCCCATTACCAGTTGAGTCCTATCGTGCTTGTGCACGTGTTTGAATTATTTTACTTGTAAGGAGCTTCAGTCATGCGCGTGGTTGAAAACATGATGATCCCCCAAGCCACAACAAAGTGTGTACTCCTGCAACAAACATTTCATACTGTGCTACAAACCAAACACGACACATAACGATTTCGAACAATTCAGGGAAAAGAGGTACCGATGCCCCGGCTGGCCGTGCCCTTCGGTCTCTCTTGGCCATTTCTCCTTGTTTACGACACTTGCGAAAACAACAGGAACGCAAAAAGCTTGGTGAGCATTTTTACGCCTTGAGCGTTTGGTCGGTGAGACTACCACATTGATAATTGTACCACATTTGTAGCGTGATTGAACGTTATCTGACAGGTATTTGAGATGTCATAAATTAATATAGTTGTCTGTACATTTTACACTGACGTGCGAATCTTTGAAAACCGTGGTTAATTTCGTTGTTCTACTCTGGAAGAGTGATTGAGGTTCTAGTACAAAGGCATGGCTCCTTCAATTTTACAGAATATAATAGGGAAAGTCGCAACGTGCCACTGGCATGGTGGTTGTCACTGGTGGCATGTGACGATACATTTTGTATTTACAGCATTTTAAATATACCTCAATGACGTGGTTGACCCCGCTCACTTCTGGAATTCATTCACCCTGATTTTAATGTTCTTCGTGTTTTAATGTTTCTTCTTTGCGGTAGCGAAGTATAAGTAAATTAGACGCAACAATGTTTTATATGTGAAAGGCACAAGGCGCAGACAATTGTAGTTTACACATGCTGTATGGGATTTATGTGCTTTTCACAAGTCATTGCAAATGCATGGCTATACCTCAGAACTATAAATAATATGGGCATAATTTGATGGTTGAATTTTCCTGTGACGTACACTACCTAAAAATTTCTACAGGCCTTCCACGTGACAGAGGTTGTAGCCCAGTTCCCTGTCCCAACTCCCATGAAGGGAGAACAGGATGCACGGACAATGCCATTCTTAGGTTGAACGCGACAATGGAGGAATGTCTGACTCGCCGGGAGAAGCACTGCGACGAGTGAATTGGGGTCGGTTGAAATGAGCCGGTTGTTTCTTGCCAAAGAACCGGGACGCAGAAGTTGAAATAAGGGAATTGTGCACCCCGCTGGACAGTTTGCTCTGGAACCACAAAAAGGAAGCAGCAACCTTCTCCCCAAATACACAAAGCAAAGGCATCCCAGTGGAATTTTTAGTTTGGTTTTCTGCAGTACAAGCTAGAAATAACAAGTGCGATGCAACAAAGACGTGAAATGTAGTGTTTCCGTGTTTTCAAGTTCCTGGCCTGATACGGGCCTGAAACGTTAAGAGTCATATGCACGTACGAAAGCGTGATGTGATGTGATGTGATGTGATGTGAATAAAGTAAAAATGGGAATGTTAGTTTCGACGAAGTCAACGTACGAAAGCCGTGATGGGCGTCTGCAGTTGTTGTATTGTATGCTATTCTCAGAGTTGCACGCGTTACTCTAAAAACGTAACTGTTACTATAACTCTAGTGGCAGAAGTGATTTTTACTATGTTTGCACAGTACGTTCTCCTGGGACAATAGTTTATTATTACTGGGTCTAGGACATTTCGGTGCACGGACGTTTTGGTGCAAAGCGTTACAGCGGCGGGGGCTGGAGATCACTGCAACGTCGGTTCCGGGAAAAATGGTCCCAGGAATGGCTGCCACGATGTCGACATATCGTAATAAAACAAAGGGAAGAGGGCGGCTTGGCATAAAATGTAGTGCTGTAAAGGAATTTGGTTTACATAGAGAAGAACGTGCTTTTTGGTTTACTATTATAGGTTTAATACCTATTCTGCATGTGATCGTGGTCTGTCGGGAACCGGAACAAATGTTCCCGGAAAAAATGTCCCCGGAAGAAATGTCCCCGGAAAAAATGTTCCTGGAAGAAATGTCCCCTGGAAAAAATGTTCCCCGGAAAAAATGTCCCCTCGAGAAACATCCACTTTTAGTACGCCTGGAATTTTTGCGAAATCCCCGGTTGCGATATTGCAGGTCTTGAAGTCCTCGGGCTAAAAATAAATACTAAAATTCCTAACCACTTACTAAGTGTTTTTACTTGGAAAGCTCGACCTACCTTCACTTACGATTTCTCGTAGCGAATACACTACAATCAATTGTCACGTTCGTTGATACAACGTGCACACTTCGCTGGGATATTCTTATTTTGTTTCCTTCTTATACTAAGACGTATATCCTGCGTGACGTCGTACTGACTGAGGTGCAATCAGAAGGCCGGGATTTTGAGACTAGATTTTAGGCCTGATGACACAGCTATCTTTTCAGGTTTGAGGGAATTAACGTCTCCCTAGTATTTTTCTTCATCAACACCAACATCAACATATAAGCGGGACGTACTTTTATCTGTACCAGCTCGCGTGGAGTAGCGGTTTGGATGATCGCCTTTCACGTCGAGACTGGGAGGTGGCACGGGTTCGAATCCTGTCACCAGGTGTGCTCTCTGAGGTTTTCCCTGGGTTTTCCGTCGGGCTTTCCTGACGAATATTGGCACGCTTATCCCTAAAGTCGGTCCAGGACGCATACTAACCCCCTATCACCCTCCCTCCTGCTGTCCTCTGTCCACGCCTGTACACCGCGTACAGCAACAGTTGCTTCGCGGCGCTAACACGGAAAAAACATTTTCTCTGCTAATTAGCACAAAAGTGAAGTGTCCCACAAAGTAGTACGCCGTCCAGTTTCAACAAATCAGGAGAGAAGATGTCATTCGGAATGGCCAGGAGCATGTCAAGTTCTGTTTTAGAAGTGCGCAGATCGACGTGCAGGGTGATGTGTAAAAATAAAATGTGTGTGGGGGGGGGAGCAACAAAATTGACAGGCAAAAATGTATTTCAATATGTCTAGCGGTGTCACATCTCGGGAGCCCCATGACTGTACAGGCCGCTTTGTTGCAAGACACAACGAAGTAAATTCACAAAAACTGACCCACAGCGACTCCCTAGGCAAAGAAATGCTATGTGTGAGTAATTTTAAAATGGAATTGAATACGAATAAATTAAGCGACTCGTTTAATAACCGTAATTGAATACATATACAACATATATTGGAATACAAACATGTACGGTATATGTATGCCTAAATATAGCGCTTACTCTTTTTTCCCTACATGTGCCGGGGGGGGGGTATATGTTTATTCACACAAAAAGGAGATGCCGGCCTTGCATGTGCAGCTTCGGGACTATTCAAATATATTCGGTTTAGTAGAAGCATCAATTCGATTTGGAACTCGAACATTGAATTCCATATTTGATTCGGAAATGGAATAGTATATACGATTACTTGCTTTGGTGCTCAAAAATCCAAACGTTCACACCGTCCTAGTAGAAAATCAACGTCCGAAGTCAACCAGTCCACGCCTACCAAAAGTGAATTTTCCTCAGGGGACATTTTTTCCGGGGACATTTCTTCCAGGGAACATTTTTTCCGGGAACAATTTTTCCGGGGGCATTTTTTCCGGGGACATTTTTTCCGGGGACATTTCTTCCTGGACCCTGGTCTGTCGTGGCTTTTAAACTTTTGGGGCATTTTCTTTTTTAATATTTTGCGCCCCATGTTGTAGTCGCTGCTGTACAGATATTCATTTTTCTTTCCTTTTTCCAAGAGTAGATGAAGAATTTCTTTGTCATTTTGTAGTATTATCTCGAAGTGGGTATATTCAAGGTACTGATAACTCAACTCAACTCATTTTATTGCAACAAACAATATCAATTATGATATTATACAATTTTAATTCAATTTGTTGAGGACTTGTCGGTTACCGCTTTGGTGTAAGCATTTGGTTAGACGTTATTTCCCTTGTATTCCAAAAAGCTTACCAAGTTACCATGTCGCGTTCCCGTGTTCTGGTGTCGATAAAAACTCTGCACCTTCCCGCTGCCCTTCAAGTTTCCATAAATGGAACAAAAGTCTTAAAGCATGGAATAAGCCATTTTATCATATTATGGCCATCCCCGGTGTGATTCATTGTGATGAATTATGTTAAAAATAATGCGGTCCGCAGTAAACGAAACACTATACAAAAAAAAAAATTGACTTGAGCGACAAAAGTAACACGTTTAATGTACTCCGACTTGCACTACGCATAGGTTCAGTCAGTCAGCTTTTGCTCTCGAATTACGAAAACAAAAGATTGAGGTGAAACCACAGAAGCAGTATACAGGGTGTATGCTCTAAAGTGTCCAGAAATCATATTTAAAGCGAGCGATAAAAGAAAACCAAGTGGTACTTTTCTGTTACTTGTGTAAGCAACAGGTACTGCTTTCTCAAGTAGCTAAAAAATGGAGCTCGTTTATCTTTTATCGTTCGCTTTAAATAAAATTTCTGGACACGTGAGAGCAAGCACCCTGTATAATTGTCAATCACGTAATTTATTATTTGAAATGATTTTATTATTTTAGGACACCGCAATAATTTTATGGCTAGCGAGTCTAACAGCTTTTGGAGGGGCACCACGGTAATTCTATGTCGTTGTTTAGGCCTTGAAAATACGCGGCCATCACCGAGGAAAAAGTATGTAGAAATACAATGGGAATAACATCTAATCAAATGCTTCCACTCAAGATCTAACAAATGGAATTCAAATTGCATAGTATCCGTACCTTGAGGATACCCTTTTCGAGATAATACTCACTACAAAATGACAAAGCAATTCTTCATCTACTCTTGAAAAAATAAGCAAAAAATAAATATCTGTACAGCACCGACCAGAACGTGGGGTGTAGAATATTAAGAAAGAAAATTCCCCAAATGTTTAAAAGCCACCAGAGACCACAAACACATGCAGATCAGGTCTTAAATTTATAATACACAAAAAATACGTAAAGCACGTTCTTCTCTATGTAAACCAAACTCCTTGACAACACTACTTTTGATGCCAAGCCGCCCTCTTCCCTTTATTTTGTTACGATATGTCGACATTGTGACAGCCATTCCCGAGACCGTTTTTCCGGGACACGTCAGCAACGTTATGCACCGAAATGTCCGGATCCGATGATGATGATGATTATTATTATATTATTATCATTATTATTAGGTATACTGTTGCCACCAAACACGACACATAATTTTTGAAAACAGGACGCACGTAAAAATCCTGTTGAGCATTGGTCCGCCCTAAGCATTCGGACGGTGCCCAAATGTCCGGTGAGCAAATGTCCTGGATCCCGCTGGGTGTAGAAAAAAAAGGTCGGTGGTTGCGTGGGCGAAAAATAAAATAAAAACGGTCCCGCAGGCTCCTGCACGCTCAAAAATGCGAATCCAGGGCATTTGCTCACAGTACGAAAGCTCAAAGCAGACAAATGCTCACCAAGTCTTTTGCCCGCTGTTTTCTCAAGTTATGTGTCGCGTTCAGTGACACAGTACAACAGAAAAATGTTTCTTTCAGGAGAACACACTTCGTTGCGGCTGGTGAGGGAGGGCGGCTAGAGAGGAACATCAAATTTCAACGTCATGTTTTTAACCACACGCATGACTGAAGCATACATGTGCACAAGCATGGAAGCGTGGTAGGACTCCCGTACTAGCGGGTTATGTCGGTAGAGGCGAAGCATTAGTGTAATAATCTAGTGTATTTATCGGCCTTTCACTTACTCCTAAAGATATATTTAATAGTTGCGACATCCTCTTGGAACTCTTTATTTTTCGGTCTTGTTATAATCCGCCCTTCGACTTTTCGACATAAACTCATTAAAAACAAATGTGTCTCCGAACTTTAACAAATCGGGAGAACAAATGGTAGCACCACCTGGTCAGTTGTGATGTGTTTCATGAGCCGTGCGAAACCATGCGCTTGTACTTTTGGGCGCGCAGGAGCCTGCGGGATAATTTTTTTCTTTCACATCCACAACTACATTTTGTCCTACTCCCGTTAGTCCGTACACCAAAATGTCCGTACACCGAGACGTCCTGCACCGTGGGGCGCGGACAATTGCTCACACACACACAAAAAAAAAAGACTGCTGAGGCCGGACAATTGCTCACCACAGAACCGTTGAAGCCGGACAATTACTCACCGGGCCTCTCACCACACTTATATTGTGATTTGATTTCGCGTTTATGGCGCTTGACTTTTTAATGTTAGATACACTTCATTTTTAGCTGTCTAAGTTGCTTCAAATAGCTAGGAAATCCACCAGTGAAGACGGGGAGGCGAGAGGTCGTTCAGGCGAGAGATGCAGGCACGCTTGAAGAGTCTTTGTCAGGACCTGCGTCCATGGGGCGTTCTTATCGGATTTTTTTCATGGGGGGGGGGGGGGGGCAGCCCTGTGCTTCCAGCGGGCGGGGGGGCAAAGCATGCAACCACCTTACCGCATTCCGTGGCGCGGACTGATTATGATAATATTATGACATCTGAGAACAAAAATCGTGACATATAAGTGCGGTGAAAGAGGCGGTTAGCAACTATCCGGCTTCAGCAGTTTTTTGGTGACCAATTGTCCGGTGAGCAATTGTCCTGGATCCCTGCACCGTAATGTCAAACACAATAATGGACAATGCTGTTGAAATTGTCAATCCGATAGTCTGAGACGGCCCCGTAGACGACTGAAAAAGCAAAGGAGGGGACGACACATACACACACGAAGCTCGTTCATTGGTATCGAAGAAGTGAGCCCAGTACGAGAAATGTACCTCTGCAGGAAGAAACAGTGACCTGCTACATTTCAGAGAATAGCGTTTTTGAGTACATGTCTGTGGTTTCACGACGGCCTCTGTTTCGGTTTTCTTTCTGTCCTCAGTGACGCACTAAAGAAGACGACATGCTACGCTGACACATTCTATTTGTCCTTGTATTATTGATGACTTCGATCAAAAGTGAACTGTTTTCACCTTTTGCATAGATTGAAATCTTGCGAATACACTTACTGCGCAGTAACTGATACTGCACTTTATAATTGGATATTTAAAAAAAAAAACAGATGATTATATTTTTCGTGTAATGACAAAATTTCTTCTAACTGTAACATTTGTTAGGAGCACAGCTAACAATACGGAATACACGCAGATATCGAAATTTCCCCGTATACTGTAGGGCGATCAAGACAAGAAACCTGGTACCGAAACCAGAACTTTACTCTGAAACGAGCTTGTTTGTTTCTTTTTTTCCTTCTAAAACATAACTCGCTAGGCTGTGACATATTCTCATTTTCTCATGACGATGCTCACTAAACCATAGCGGGCAGTAAAGGTAATGCGGTTCTTTTTTTTCTCTTTTTTTTTTTGTATTCACGGACATCGATATACCGCGTAGGCGCGCACGGGACCTTTCTCTTTTCTCCCATAGCAGCTTGGACTTTGTTTTCTACACACCATGCGCTATCACTCAACAAAGTTCGTGAAATTTCTGTTTGGCAGTCCGAGAGAAACCTCGCAGACGATTTTGTCAAACGCGACTCCTTTGCAGGGGGAAAACGACTGGCAAAATCTCAAAACACACGACACGGCCAAGCTCTACTGGTTTTCACAGCTTTGTTGGTGTACTTGAAGATCTAGGCCAGAAGAGCACATTGTACTCCGTTGTGCGTATGGCAGCGGGATTACCGACGGGGTATCGAAGAGCACAAGGGAAAGGATAGGAAGAAAGGGGGAAAAGAACATGAGGGAGAGTTGAAGGTAGATACGCCACGTGGTGCCACTTTCGTGAACTAAATCGGGGTGTCCGCCAATTCTGCTCATGTGTGTAGGACGACCTGCTCGTTCATCTTTCTTGTACCTCATAATCCTGGGTCTGGTTCATTTCTTGTGCGACTTCTTCCTTGCGTATGTCCGCGAAACACCATCAACCTATGCACCATCGCGATCCGAGTATAGGTGTGGGATTAGAAATCAGTTGTGAGAGCAACTTTCGCCACCTATTATAGGGAGACGCGCAGGGATGGACCGATAATTCTGTGAGTCACCAACAACCGCAGCATCCACTGTGATGCATAAAATTTGCTTTCATATATTCTCCTCATCGAGGCAGAGACGGGTTCACAAACTCTTCTACAATATATTGAAGCAAAAGCCTCAGGGCTGGAGGAGCCGATATTTCGAACAGAGTCTGTTCTTCTGTAGGGTGATTCCACGTGAGATCAGGCAGGTTGGTCCCGACGACCTCCCGGATATACGTTGAAGCATAGCTTATGGAAAGCATTCCAGGACAAAAATTAATTGAAAATTAATTGTGGAGTTTGCGTAAGAAATAATTACGTGAAACGGCAATTTTGCGCAGTGTTGTTTTCATCAACTTTTGGACGTTGTATCTCTGGGGCCATGAGGCGCAGGGGGAAAATATTTTTGTCCCAGAATATATAGGTTGTCGTTAGTTGGCCGCGTACTTTCTACGGTCGCAGCTGTGACAGATACACTTCGAAACGCTACGAAAGGAAACGCTTCAGAGCTTGTTTCTTGTCTTTCGCCAAAGCTTTCAAATATCCACCTCATCCACCTTCCAGCCGATATTCCGGGTGACAAAAGGAAATGAATGGACAACTGTCCGCACCGTTCCATGGATACAGTCGTCACATGTGTGGGAATCCAGACGGAACAAGGACGGTAACTGTCGCCAGGACGGCCGATAGTGCGCGCAAAAAGGTAGTGATGCGCCCTTAAGTACCTGCTTTTCCACGCACGTCAGTGTTGGGCATCGTCTGCATTTTCGTTTACCTACAAGGTGTGTTTCAAGCTCAATAAATTGTTCTGGAAACTGTTTACCTTCCTCTGTGCAGCAACTGTATAAGCATGTGCAAGCAACATCATGTTATACTCGGCCACATAAAGAGACCCTGCAGTGAATTCGAAAGGTTTCCCCATGCTATACAAAGTGATAAGCCGCATCTGCATGCGCTCTCCCTATGGGCATACAACTGGTGAGGTAGGGGTGATTCTAAGGTTGCTGGCTGTGCTTTGCCCTTCTCTGATCCACAAAAAAATTTGATGTTTTTTTCGGGACACGTGGAACAATGTCTGTAAGCAGTATGAACAACGTACTGAGTGGGCGGATACCTGAAACGGACGTCCAAAGTTGACAGTTTCGCTGAACCATGGTTAAGCAATTCGCCCCTGAGAGCTTTGTCGTCGAACAGCCTGTTACATTCTTGATACGAGTAGAAAGAGGTTGTAATGACGAACATTATGATACCACATTCACTATGTATCGGTAACATAGACACGAGCACTGAGGCGTCTAAAAAGCAGGAAAATCTGCAGATGGAGTGACTTTGAGAATTTTTAGGAAATTATCTGTCACAGCTGCGACCGTAGAAAGTACGCGGCCAACTAACGACAACCTATATATTCTGGGACAAAAATATTTTCCCCCTGCGCCTCATGGCCCCAGAGATACAACGTCCAAAAGTTGATGAAAATACCACTGCGCAAAATTGCCGTTTCAAGTACTAATTATTTTTTACGCAAACTCCCCAAGTAATTTTCAATTTATTTTTGTCCTGGAATGCTTTCCATAAGCTAGGCTTCAACATATATTGCGTATAAAAAAATCCGGGAGGTCGTCGGGACCAACCTGCCTGATCTCACGTGGAATCACCCTGTACTGTTCTCTGTTCGAAATATCGGCGGCTTTCGACCTGAGGCTTTTGCTTCAATCTATATTTTCACCGTGTCACTGAATCGATGTTTTTCGACGTTCTGCGATAGAGTTCGTTTGTCCGTTTCTCTCAAATATGAACTAACGTGCGTTCTATATAGGCAGCACATAGTGCTGTGCGTTACACGCATTGCTGAAGAGCTCACCGTCTTCTCAGGTCGGCAGTGTGGCGATATCGGAATTTTCGTGCTGTCGGCTCTCCTTTTCTCACGGAGAGTGACGGGAAGCTGGCGATCATGGCGAGACTAGTTTAGTATTGACCTGGCTGTTGCTTGTTCACGCCCATGTCTCGTGCGTATACAGTAGGTGGCAGGCGTTCGTAATGACGGGACCTTTAATTTAAATAAGTCGAGAAAGAAATGTGGCACGCCTGTCTGTCCCGCCAAAAAGGATGTTCTCGATCGCAAAGCATCTGGCAGCGTCCGTGACTGAGGAGAATATCTAGTGTTGTTCTTTTTTGTTTTCTTGTCTTTCATTGACCAGACGAGCGAGATCGCTGGGAGCCGGAAAGTTGGCGAGCTCTGTCTAGACGCTAGACAGATCGTTTTCGAACGGAGGACAGCTCGATTGTTGTAATGCGAGTTCTGGCTAGAAGTCTGTCTGCGATCAAACGGCTGGCTTCCTATTGCCTACGAGGTTTAGAATTGCTCTGTATGGACCTTGTTGGTTACTTTCTCCTGCGTTGCGGATGATCTTGAAAAATGACTGTTTCTTCCAGCACTCGGCAATCTATACCTTCTTCGTAGATTTCTCCTCGATGAAAGTTAAATTGCATTCGGTCCGCCATGATACGTAACACGCGCCCCGGTGTCACGGACCGTTACCGTGCGGGGGAGCCACGTTCCTGCGATGAAAACACATTGCAGCCGATTACATTCAGTTTCAATTCCAATCAAAACGTAACATGTTGTCAAAGCGAGAATGTTGGCGTGGTGCATATGAGTTAAAAAAGCTGAAATGACTGCATAACGCATGAAATCATGACCACTATTGAATTTACCGAGAATTGATGTGGTCACGTGTGATATTGAGGGAAAACATTCATTGGTTGTCGTCTCGTCGGACGTAGAATGCTGCATATAGCGGTGACGCAGATTGAGATGACGCAGACGACAGAGGAAGGGCGTTGTCATGGTGACGAGACGGGCGCAGACGAACGGCTAGCCCGTTCGCAGACAGCCAGTTGGGGAAAGCCCGCCTGAGCGCTGCCGCAGCCTATTGTTTGGGCTGGCTTCCTCTCGTCGCATTTCCAACACTGTCTGCAACCGGAGAATTTCTCACTAACTCCTCCTTGCCTATGAGCCACCATACTGTGAAGTCACTTACGTTCAAGTAGAGTATCAGCTCCTTTCTCGCACCTGCATGTGTGCAAGTTCCTCCCAAGACACATTACGATATTTGTTCTGTTCCGTATGAAATACCGCTGGCACGGCAGACGTCGAAACTTTCGTCAGTGCTCTGTGGAGTGCCCAAAAAACGATGTAAATCTATTTACAGATTTGTTTCGGTAAACTATGCAATATTAAAAACCGCTAATTCACATGTCAGTACTCTATTCCGCCATTTTCCTGAGGTTTTGGGGCATCGCTGATGCTTTGAAATTAATTGCAGAAGAATCTAGAACAAACAGAATACTTGTTATGCTCCGAAATTTTAAAAACGCTGTTACTTGAAGCCTGAGTCTGGGCAAGACAAGGCTTAGCAGGCGGTATATGTCATTGGAAATGCTACGAGGACAGCGTTTTTTTTTTTCTTTTTTTTTTCTTCTTTCAAGTTTTCACGATTTCTAGACAAAGAAGTGGACCAAAGGACAATTTGTCTTTGAAAATTTAGTGTATGCTATGTCCTGCGACATGTAGTGTTGTAGCCAAAACTGTTTTCATTCATTTTTTGTTTCATTTCAAACGCTTTATCCTGGAAAGTCCTGTACATTGCTTTCCGAGTGACGACCGTCATCGCACCAACATGTGGAGTGATGCATGAATGTAGAAGACGACATCGCAGACTGCGCATGTCGCTCCTTTATAAAATCATAGACACACATGCACAAACAATGTTAGACTATTTGTGGGACTCTCCACGTAATACAAACATGTAGAATTTAGTCCGTTTACAGTCGAGAAAGAAGATTACTCTGTGACGTACACAAAGAGGCATTGATCGTCCTGATTGCGAACCGATTGATGAAATTCGGCTGCGTTTTTATTTTTATTTCTTGGATTGCATACATACGTTCATGCATGGTTGCACATTCCTCGATGCCATGATGGACGTAGCAGTCCATGAACAATGGTGGCTGACGGCGTGCTTATATCTTGGAGATGCACGAAAGGAACACTGTTCCTGCGATATTCCTACGTGTATTCCTACCGATACCTGTGTCGTACCCTTCGCGCGAACCGAACTTTGCTGTCAAATTTTGCGCTTGTTCTCTGTAAATCTATGGTTCCGAGAATAACGATCGTTCTTTACTGGCTTCCCAGCGGGATATCTGGCGTTGTACGTGATTTCCCCGTGTGTTCGACATGCTTTCTTCCTTTATCAGTTTCTCTACATTTCTTTGTGCCGTCTTGGACTAAATGAATTTGACACGGCAATGCCGAACACTGTATTCTTTTATCATGTCGTCGAAGCAGCGCCAGGAAATCTTCCGAATCGTTTCTTGGGACGTGAATGCAAAGACTATTTATTGTTTTTGACTCTGGTTCTGAAGAGTGGTCACTTGTGGGGTCGCTTATATTGAATATGCTCGCAGCTTTAAAAGGCATATAGCCACTGCAGTAGAGACTATAGCGCTTCTAAAACTGTGTGCGATCGTGTTCTCGTCGCTCCGGCAATCGCACACGTCGATCATTACTATACGGCGCATAATGTCTGACCCGTATTCTAGCGGGGCAGATGTCCTCACGAGCTTGTCTGCGTCCGATCCAGATGACGAAATGCTATGAGTCGACAATATGATGGCAAAAAGAAAAGAAATGTGCCTTCTCTTCTTGCGCAAAATTTTCGAGGAAAACGCATTTCTCGTTCTCATAATCGGTGTCAAATAATCGTGCAGTGCACTAATTCCTCTCTCTCTTCCGTTTCCCGAGCACTTTTGCAGCATATATGGATATATGTATCTGCATATACGTGATGTATGCATCACTTTGTTTTATGCTCTCTCTTGTGACGTTTCAGGGCTTGCGGGAGCAGCTTCGGAACTATTCCAATATTATTCGGTTTGGAAGAGACATCATTGCGATGCGAAATTCGAATATAGAATTCCATATTCGATTCGAAATTCGGATCGAATATACAATTATTCGCTTCGGTACTCGAGAAATCTGAATGTTCGCATGCGCTATATTGTTAACGCGCTAGCAAGTCGACTTCTTGGGACATATCTGCGGACGTCTAGCGCCGTTCTTAGCCAACGGTTAGTGTCTGCTATTGCGATCTCACCGTAGAGTGTCACAGCCACAGTACGTGCACGTGTGTAGACGGCGGCTGCGCCAAGGTCTTGCTTCTTTCCACTTGTACGCAGCTGTCGTTCCACGGAGTATACTCTTGCGTCGACGACGCCGCGTGGCGGACCTCGGAAATACTGAAAAAACATTCTTGCGCTTCGGAGGGTAAAATGACTTAGTTGTGGCGTTAGCCTTGGAAAAACAAACGTAAAAGTTTCCTCGTACACACACATGCACACGGGGTTGTTGCTCCATTGATGGCAGCTCTTGTGTAACGTCTCCATTCATGATGGAGCAGCTCAAGTTTCAATCGACGTAGTGGACGTACGATGTATTAACGGGCGGCATCGACCTTGAAAATGATGCCACCATCAAAGCAAAGAAGCACGCCAATCGAAAGTCGCGCTGGATGACTGTCAACTTCACGCTTCCGGTCAAGAGATCCAACGAGTCAAGAGATCCAACCGGTCACGTGACAGGCGAGTCAAAAGATCCAAAGCGTCAAGAGTTCCAACCCGGTCAAGAGATCCAACGGGTCAAGAGATCCATCGAGTCAGGAGATCCAACCGGTCACGTGACGGACGAGTCAAGAGATCCAACCAGTCAAAGCGTCATACTGGTCAGGATTCCCGACAGAGAAGAAAGTCTACCACTTACCATGTTCATTGCAGAACGATTGCGCTGTACGTAGTATTAAGTTAGGAAGTAATATGGCCGGTAACAGTGAAGACTTTTCGGTGTTTTCTCTCTTCTTACCACACACGCACAAAAGTACACACACAAACCCACACACTCACAAAAAAAAAAAAAAAAAAAGCGAGAAAATACTGTTGTTGCGCTGTAGGTTACGGCGGCGAGTCTAGTCCCCCTTTTTGCCTTTGCACGTTTATGTCCATTGCCCCTAGCGCCGTAACACGCTATGCCAGAACGGATGCTTGTTACCAAGAACATTGAGCTCAACTTACAAAGAATCGTAGGCCGCAGAGCTTAAAACTTATCCTTGTCGCATTCTTTTCATTGGCCCCCACCCTTGTCACGTTATTCTATTATTTTACTGACCGTGCGGGAAAATACTGTCCGACTGTGTTTTCCAGTCAACATTGACCTGTCACGTTCATTGACCTCAACCCCAAAATGCAGGTGATACTGCTGGACTCAGAGCTTTCTTTGTACTTTTGTGTCCATTGGTGCAGCCGTCCCCACGTTATGCCAGAACTGAAGTTTGTTACCAATAATAATGGGCCCAGCCGTAAAGTGCTTTGTCTTTGTCCGAAACATACACACACACACACATACACACAAAAGATGTTCGGGCATATGAAGATATCTTTCGTACCCTGAGAGAGTCCATGATCATACGGTTCCGCCATGTAGAACGTGTGCCCACAACAGCGACTTGGCTCTTCGACTACGAGCCTGTTGTGATACGAGAAGTGTTTGTATAATCAACGTGCTTGAAACAGCAGCCGGCCCACCCAATGTGAGTGTATGTAGCCCACGGTAACTATAGAAATAATCTCTAACACGAAGCGCTGAAAAAAAAAAAAAAAAAAGACAGCACTTCTATAAATCCTGTCTTACAAACAGGTCTATCTTACAATGCAACCACCTGTTTTTTTACACAAATGACATAAGAGAACTGTCGGCTTTTCTTTGACTGCGCTATGTGTTACAAAGTAAGTAACTAAGTCAGTAAAAATGAGATGTTGATTTGCCACCAGCATTTGTATTCTATTTATACCGCACGTAAAACGAGTTCCTCGTATTTCGATACGGGTAATTTCTGCTTAGCGATGTTGGAGTTAACGACGTAACACAAAGGGGTCAAAAGATCCAAGGCTGGCGAACCCTCAGACGAGTCAAGAGATCCAACCGGGTCAAGAGATCCAACGGGTCAAGATGACTCGATGGATCTCTTGACCTGTTGGATCTCTTGACGTGGAATCGGTGAAGTCCCTGAATAAAAGATGCCGTTACCCTGAGAGCAATACAAAAAGAACGTGTTTGTGTATGTCTGTTTTCGTCCCTACCTCGTCTCGGGTTTTCAAGTCATGGAACAAAAAGAATGTTCGTCTCTTATGCGCCAACGAAACCGCAATTTCTACTTTCCCTCTTCTATTCTTCCCTAGAAGCGCGGCAATGCGGAGCGGCCTGTGATTGGTGTTCTCAAACGATTCGTCCAATCATCGCGGGAGTTCGTTTCAGGGGACCAGTGACAGGCGGCGCAAGGGTGGGTCCCGTTCCTTTTGTATTGCTCTCAAGGTAACGGCATCTTGCATTCCGCGATGACGAAGTCTTGCACTTTAGTGTCCCTCCTTTGAATATGTTCCGCGTAACGGAGGACCCATCACAGCACAGTCAAACATCGGAAGGGCTAGTTAGCTCCCGTGAGTAGGATATCGCGATATCCTACACTCTTAAAAATGAACTTCACCGCATAGCACGCTCCTAGCCAACCATTATCTCGAATGATATCGGTATCTGCCCTGATTTGTTGAAAACGGGAGGCGTACGCCTTTTTTTGTGACAATTATGAACAGCATAAGTGTCACAAAAAAGGCGTACGCCTCCCGTTTTCAACAAATCCGGGCAGATAACGATATCATTCGAGATGATGATTGGCTAGGAGCGTGCTATGCGGTGAAACTCATTTTAAGAGTGTACCCACGAGAGCTCCGCCAGTGCTTCGGCACGGGAATGCAAATCCCGATGCTGTCCGAAAGCAGTTCTGCACGCAACGTCGTTACAAGATCCGGTGTTACTATAATCGCTACTTCTTTTGGTAGTGAAGTAGTAATCGAAGCAAGAACCGTCACAAAAGTATGCTATCCTGTATCACGTTACCGATACTCTCGTAGCCCGAAGAGGATTTTTGTGTCGAAAGTCTGCGCAGAAAAACTCACTAAGGATGGCAGACGATAACTATGAGCGCCAGCTCTGGTTAACAGTCGCCCCCCCCCCCCCCCCATAAAAAAAAGAAGAAAAAATCATTCGTGTCAATGATTGGCACACAGCGTACTGTGCAGTGAATTTCTGTTTTGAGTGTGCACGATGTCTACCTAATCAATAAAGGTTGCGCTTTTCTGTAGCAACACGGTCGTCACGTGTTTGATTTTGACACAAGTGAACTGTTTAAGCGTGTTAGGTTCAAGAAAGTGTTCTGTGCTTTTCGTGCAACCTATTTATAATTTCACATATCTTGTGCGTATTATGCATTCAGGTAACTCAAGGAAAAGGTGCTGAAGCCAGGAATCGAACCTCGGTCTTCTGTTTTTTTTTTTTTATATAATCTCTGCGCGTTCGAGGCTTACGTGTTTGTGTCGTCCGTATTTGTGGCCTGCCTCGGCCAAATCTTGTTGTTTACGTTGTTTACATATTATGCACGTCCGAGGTAGGCACCTCCTCTAATTTTCAACAAATCACGAGACAGAATGATATCATGCGGTATGGT